>NC_051846.1:156135543-156212979 GCF_002237135.1 Teleopsis dalmanni | reverse complement strand
TAATAATATAAATAGTGATCTTAAATAATTAAATCTAAATTTGTAAGATATTTTAATATAGAAAATGTTTTATAGCAGAAGATATCAAGTTCATTGAAAAGTAAAATAAATCATCACTTTTCCTGCTCTTATTGCTATTGTTTCCATTATTGTTGTACAAAATATACGTTTAAGCGCAAGAGTATGAATGTTATATATCAAACAGGTACATACTAATATGAATTCTCATTCGTTTATTATTTTTCCTCACTTTTATCGTAGAAAAGTTAAACAATAATAAACAATTATAATATCTTGAAGCTACACTCAAACTTTATTTCTCATCTAGTTTATTTACGAAGAAACTTAAGTTCAATATTTTACCCATAGTTACGTTGTTGAACACTTCTACGATAAATACTAAATAATTACCAAATATATATCATAATATTACCATATATGTAGATATGTTATATATGACTTCTTGAAACAAGTTAAAGCTTTCATTAAATACAATTTACTATATAGCATCAGTTAACAACTAGAAAGGTGGTACAAAGACTTTACTAAAAAAAAATAGTAAAAAAATATTACAAGGCTCCAATAACAAGTTGATGGTTAGAAAGTATAGATCATACATCAGTTTATTGTTTCAGTTAACTGTTTTTTCTAACTTTCTTTATTGAAGAGTTACTTCAATGATTAACTTTGCAAATTATTGAGAAATTTATACTTTTAATATTCGTTTTTCCTAAACCTCATACCGTCATTTGAGTTCTACAAACTAGGAGTATATATTTGTATATTATCTTACAATTAAAAAATCAAGAATTCTAATCACTGAATTTTAGTAAATATTTTTATTGGAGAGAATAGCATTATGTTACTTTAATAAATAAGGTAATCGAATATTTTTAATATAATTATCAAGATATCGGTTAGACACTATATGACTTATCTTTTTTGTCTTCTTTAATCCACAACCAGAATTTCTTGCCAGAATTAAAAAAAAACAGCAACTATGTAGACCAATCAGTTGTTTAGTTGTTATCTAATTGTAGGCGGAACGAGTCAAACTTATAGTTTGACATATTTGCTCGACTTTAAGTCAAATAAAGTTATACATCAGATCTGGTTAAGAACATGTTGCAGTTGAAAATGTTTATGAAGGGGTTTTTTTTAGGAACTTACGGTTCTAGCTATATAATTTAAGAGCTATTTAAGTTCTTTAACTCCATTTATTTTAAATAAAATATATATTAACACTATGAGTAAGACTACCTAGTGTAGAGTAATAAGGTATTCACATAATAAATTTTTTTTCTCAGGGTTTCTCTCAGGATTCAGTTGGGTAGTAAGCCGGTTGTAATATTTGTGATTTGTTGTTGAATTCTTTGTAAATCATTGTAACTATTAGGTTACTATGTCATATCGTATTGTGGTGAGCTTATAGTTCATATATATAAAATCACTGTTTTTTTACTAGAATTTTTAAGATTTCTAGATTGAATTAAGAGTTGGAGTCCTAATAAAGTATTTACTATGCATAAAACAACAACAAATTCTAAACAACAACGATGTTGACCTATATAATATATGATTTTATGTGGGAAATTTTTTTTCCATTGGTTTATTTATTGAATCTTTCTTAATAGAAATTGACAAAAATTTGCGTATCCTTAAAAACTAATATGTATGCTATTGAGCTAGGGTATTAATATTTATCAATGATTTTCTTTTAAGTCGATTTAGTGCAGTTGCAGAAGATAAATGTCGAACAGGAGGATTTGGATGCGACTTTAGTCTCTCTCAAAATTTAGGATGTGCAAATTAAAATTTTTAAAGTCAGTTAAAGATTTCAAATATAACTATTTGCAATAAGTGTATATCCACAGAAGAGTAAGTGTACTTAGTACCAGACAAAGTCTGGTATGAAACTTTAGTAAATGATGTTTAGGATTTTTCCTATGTTCCAGAGATAGAGCGACGAATTTAATTCAGTTTAAATACTTTTAAAAATATGATTTTATTTTTAAATATTTTAGAAAAAAACTCTACAAATTAATGCAATTCACATTTATAGTGTTTTGTTGTTATCATTGCTATTAAACAAATCCGACCCAAATAGAAATAAATGAAAAAAAAAATATATAATAAAAATAGACTTACTATAATTAAAATATTAATAACTAAATAGACACATTGACATTGATTTAAATGCTAATGTTACAATTTTCTGAGTATTAAATTGCAATTTATTTATTGGCAACAAAAGTGTACGATTAAAAATTTTTTAATAATTTATTATTGTATAAGAAGAACACAAAAAAAAATAACAAACTATTAAATATTTAAGCATTCAAAAAATGAAGTTGCTATAAAATTTAAATTAGGCCAAAATATCGCATTAATGACAACGACTGCAGGCCGAACACCAAACAAGATACAACTAGAAATATTAGTAAAAGTTCGATATAAAATGAATGCAGTTGGAATTTATAATGAAAAATAGTTTTGTATAACAACCATAAGAAAGTATTGCGTCACATATTAAATTGAAATAAAATTGAAATCGAAATGAAATTGAAAGGTGTTAACTATGACAATTTATATGTGAAAAGAAGAAATAAAATTATACATAAACACTGACTAAGCAGGTTTCGAATCTTGGATACGAAACCAAAGCTTTCAATAGTGTTTATAAAGTTAATCGATGCAATCTAACGAGACATAATCAATGCGTATAAAATAATAGTAAATTACACAATAATTTATGTTGTAGCCAACGAACAATATCACACAGTTGAAATATACAACGATAATTTTAATGATAATGCTTACAAACAGATATCTCTATATATGTTTAAAGAAATGTTCGAAAACATATACAATATCTCGCTATCAATACAGAAAAATACACAAATAAATCCAATTAAATGCGATTTGGAAATAGAAAATAAAAAATGAAGTGCGTCAAAGATGTCGCCACTTGTATTAACACAATTTCGTATGGTTTTTGTTATTGTAAACAATTGTTTTTCGATTGTTTTGGGAACAATGCACATAATGGCCATATTTCGTTGAAACGGTTTTCAGACCAAGTATGGTTTCCATACTTGTACGGAAATCATATTAAAAAATAATAAAAGAAATATTTGAGAGCTATGCTGTGTTTGGATACGAAAAATACATACAATGTCAGTCCAACGAAAGGAAAATATGGAAGTATAACTACTAAAAAGTGTAGATTATTAGAGACAATAATACTAGGAAGAAATATTTAAGCTTATAGCATGCTTGAGGAATTTCATGTAAGAGGAACGTTGTGTTAAGTAATATATATTATAATAAATGTAATTTTTGTAATATTAATTATGATAAATGTCTCCGGATTGTATTTGAATTTTACTCTATTGGGAAAGGCTACCAAGCCTATCATAATCTAAAATGCATTTAGAGAGTTATAACCTTAAACGCTTTAAATATTGCATAAAACAATTCAAAAATAACCTAAGAATCATCACCGGTCACTGTAGATTGAATAATCACCTAACAAAATTAGGAATTCAATCCAACTCAAACTACAGATACTGTAGAGAAGAGCGAGAAACTGCATACCATATGCTTGGGAAGTGATTTAAATATGATTTAACAAAGAAAAAATAATTTAATACGAATACTAAATACAAGAATTATTTCCAATACCACTGATGATGGGTATTTGGCAATACTCGAAACAGCTGTATGGTCAGCCAAAAATTTAATTAAATAAAATAATATACAAAATAAAATTTTTGTTGTAGTTCATTACTGTTTGAAAAACCTCTTTATGAAATAATTTTAAAGAATTTGAAATAAAATATACGATTTAGTAGGGGTTATTTAAAATCGTAAACAATTACACATTAAAAGAGAAACTGACAATATTTATGTTAAAAAAATAATAAATTGTAATAGTGACTTGAATAAATTGCAAAAAAGCGATGTATACTAAAATATTGTATTGTAAAATATAATGAAAGTTATCGATTTTAAATAATATTTATTAAATATTATTAACAAATATCACTAAATATTATATCGTTGTACAAATGACAATTATTGTAAAAAATGCTCTTTACAAAATACTTTCAAAACTATTTTACGTAAATTAATTGTTATTATTATTGAGGCACATTATTTTTAATTTATAATTAAAAATATTTAACTTTTATTCAACTCTATCTGAATTTTTAAATGCAAAAAACTTATTTATTTAAGGAGGAGTACAAATTTTTTTAGTAATATATTCTTATTATTTATTACTTCAAATAAATCGTTTTAAAAATTTATTTTTGAAAGTGAGGTATTATTTGTAACTAATATTTTTTTTATTTTTTCTCTATATTATAAAATTAAAAAATATGCAGTAAAGATCCTAGCTGCATCTATAACATCTTACTAATAAAACTTATAAAACTAAATGTAATTGAATCTCATTGATATTGCCAACAATAAATTTTCTATTATTGAAAATTTACTTTTCCGACATTTAAAAATATTGCAATAATATTACCGAATATTGAATATACATAAAAAAATTTAAAAACCTAAAAAATGTACTAAATAAATGTACTAAAATCTCTTAACATCCGCGCCCATGCACATATGTCTTCACAACGGAAGCTCGGATTTATTTTCTGATATTTCAGTAAATCTCAATAAAGTCACACAAAAAAGTCATAAATGAAATTGTGTCACTTATTATTAAAATTACATTTTTTTTTACAGAAATTGCGCTCGCATAATATTTTATTTTCATTTGCTGACTTAATATGGAGATGTGGCGTAGAATTTTAAATAAAAAATATCTGATCTTTTTTCAGTTTAATTCTGTATTTGAAGCACATAGCAGACGTGCTGTCGTAAACAAAGGCGTGAAATTAATACTCAGTTTAGATTCCATAAGAAATACGTCAAAATAAATAATTTGATTTGTTTTATATTTACTGAAGTAAGCTTAGTTTAATACCGGTTCTTTGATGATCCTAATCATTTTTTTTATTATAAGTTTAATATATTATCTATTAAATTAAATCTATCATCTTACTTACTGCTGTTCTTCTCTCCTAAGTGGAGCATAGGGTCACTTCTATCTATCTATTAAATTATTCTTATTAAATTTGGATCAAAATATAATATATAATTTATAACATAAGAAACAGCAAAAGCAATATTGTTCTTTTTTTGTGAATGGATTTTTATTCATCCTTATTACTTAAGGGAGTTTCAAATTCAAACAACAGAATTCTTCTTCTTATGTCATCCTCATCCCCCAATAATATCTTCCAATAAGACCTCAATAACAACAAAATATGCATACGTAATGGCAATAGATTCTTATTGTGCTTGATATCATATATGTCATGCCATATATATTTTGAAATTATATTAAAAATTTTATATAATTAATAATTAAGGAGACACGTTTAGTTTCGATAGCCATCTTATGTTGGCGAGAGATATACTCATTGCAAAATAGAAAATTTTGATGTTGTATAACGTAACCTCTGATACCTTAACTGATTAAAAGTTCTTGTTATAGATAAAAAAATGGAAAATCTAATACACAGATAAATTATAGAAATATTGACTACATAACACTACGTCCGGTATTTTAATTGGTTAAAAGCACTTGATATACATAAAAAAATAGTATATCAAATTTACAGCGAACGTGGAGAAACATTGGCTTCATAAACTTTAAATAAAAATTCTGTCAATCTAAATTTTAATATTAAGTCCCCGACTTTTATGTTTTCAAAATAAGCATTAAAGTTTATTATTTCCTTATAATTTCAAATAAACCAACTTCCGTTTTCTAAAGAAAATAATTATGCAGTAGATATTTGCAAAGGTTTTTTTTTTTTTTGGTAATTGATAATAATGTGAGATCTTATAATGACGAATTTTTTAGTATTGCATATAAATAGAATATTTGATTTCGAACATTCAAACAATTGCGTTTAATATATGTTTCAACAATTAATATTATTGTAGGTATTTATAATACCAAAAATACAGTAAACAACCTAGTAGTCAAAGTCGATCGTCTCAGCTCATAGAAATAATCTAATCAAACAATATAAAAATATTGTAATCTCATAAAAAATGTGAAAAACATTTTGTGTATGAATTAAAATTATTTTGATATGATGTCATTAATTGGCATATGTCAAATTAATAAAAATTGTAGACATATATGAATGATTATAATAAAGGAATGACTGTTCTCATATGTATACAATGTCAGTTGATAAATGATTGAATAAATATTCAAAACAACGATGTTTTAAAATAAATTCTATAAGCATTTTTGAAATAAAAAAATACAGATTCAATTATTTATATATTATTAAAATTGTTATTATATCACTACATGTTATGAAATCCAAAAAAATAACAATTTTTTTTAACTTGACAATAAGTTTTTGGAAGCCTTAATATAATTTTATCGAATCTCCTGCCACATGTTTATGTGTTACGATATAACATATAGAATATTATCATTCTACAATTTTAAATTTTTATACGATAAATACTAAAACGGCTATTTAACCTCTGATCAACAGCTCTTTTAAATAATGGAAGATTATAACTTTTAAAAGTCATTATAATTAAAAATTTTTAAGACTTGTTATTTTGTTATATATAATAATATAAAACTAAAACTTTTGTAACTTGCCAATAGTCAAGCCAGTGTATAGACAGATTTATTCGTTAACAGAATCATACGAATCATTAAGGTCTATAGAAGGGTTCGAACAGAAATAAAGAAGCAACAACAAAAATTTGAATAATTTATTGAAATTTGGCTGATCATACAACGCTGTTTAGAGTACATATTGCCAAGTACTCAATACTCAGTACTGATAGAGTTGAAGGGTCAGCCAAATTTCAATAACTTAATCAAATTTTTGTTGTTGCATTTTCATTACTGTTCGAACCCTACCAGTTTCTTTTCGTCATTAGACGCGTCACATTCGACAAAAAGAAAATTAAATAATTAAGACCTCTAATTAAAAAAAGATCAAGATGATAAATAGCATTGTTCTTGTGGGCTTATTAAATTGTCATTGAAACATATATTATATAATTATCGATAAATTTTGAGTTTTATAGTATGTCAGTATGTTATTATTATTCTTACAAATTAAGAATTTTCATTTTCTTTAGATTTCACATTAATAAATACCATTATGTTTTAAAGACATAAGTATTTTTCTCAATTTATATATGAAAAAAAATTCATTCAGTTCGCATTTTACAGCCATCATTCCTAAATACGGAACGAAATATATTTTCAAAATTTAAATTTATTTAAATTTAATTACACTAATATTATTTTCTTGTGTGTATGAAGATAATTATCCCTACATTTCCTATATACGGTATTACTATAAATTTTAATTTATTTCAACACTTTAGGTTATTCCAAATACTCTATGCAATTGAGTAACCCATAGGTTTATATAGTTTCGCATAAGGGTAGCTGTTTTCGTGTTGGTATAAAAACAAAACCCATATGTAAGCCTAATGGTAATGATAATGATAATAATAATAATAATAATTATAATCAGTGGTACTGAATATTTTGGTCCCTTATAACTTTCTAATAAAAATATTTTTTCTATTTTTTCAATACAAGACAAAACATAAGTTTTCTATAATTGTATATAATGAAAAATATTTATTTAAGGCCGTAAAAATTCCTAAATTATTTCCTAATTTTACAATTTCAATTTCTTAATTTGATCCAGAAAAGTAAATGTAAATAATAAAGTAGAAATTATTTACGTAGGTGTTTTTGAATACGTTTTGGTAGATATTTTCGCCACATGAAGTGCGGTGAAACAACAATAAAAAAAGTAATTAATAACTGTTGGAGCGCTACTGGCACATGTTTAACTGTCAAATTGACAGTTTTCAGTTAATGATATATTATACAAGATATGTGATACACAGCATAAATATCGGTTTATACATACCATTGATTCTTTGGATTTCTTACGAATACTAGATTTTCCATCAATAACGATGTTGGCATTCTCAAACTCCACGTCACATGGTGACGGTGGTCCCATGGAGAATTCATCATAATCACAATCTGTGGATGTTTCTAATGAGACATCACCAAGTAGGACAAAGCCAGACTCATTCGGCTGTAAAGAAGAAATATTAAAAGATTAATATTGATTTGCTGTAAATAAATTAATTAATTTTTTATAAAAAAGTAACTATTAACAAACAAAAAAAATAATTTAAAAAAAAAAAAAATTCGTGCGGCCGTAAAATAAAAAAAAATATATTAAAAAACTCAAATTGATGTAAATAAATAATTAATTTTTCATAATACAGTAACTTGTACAAATCATACAACCCATTGACATATGCACTCTATAAAACGAAATACAAAAAATAACTAAAAAAAAAATAGATTGATCTTGACATCTTAGCCTGACAGTTGTTCGGGCAATGTCAACAGCTGTGAACACTCCATTGGCTTACTGTCATTTTAAGCAATTGCTGATGGTGGTGCCGCACACTTGAGCGGTTCTTTTACTTTAATTTTGCTTAATTATATTTAACAAAAAAGCAACCAGGGTACCCTCAAGCGTATAATAACACGCTAGCAACAATTGAGTTAGATACACAGTAAGTACGACTATGACTATGAGTACAAGAGCATGATCGATATATAGTACCATATGTACTGGTTGTAGATGGTGTAGACGAGTTTCTGTATTTCATGATCTTGCAAAATCTAACCTTGCTTTGTTTAGATACTCTTGTACTACAGTTTATAAATTGTTTTTCTTTTGAATTGAATTTGCTTTATTTTTTCAGATTTTGCATGTTCATGTATGTTTATATTATTTTACTTGTGATTTTGTTTATTTTTCTCTATAATTATGAACATAAATGCTTATTGTGGTGTGGGGTAATAAATATAATCCGCATATATGCACAGTAATAATTATTAAAGGGTACATGTATATAGTATTAGTTATTCATTACCATACTGATATATGCAGGAAAGTGTAATGATCTCACTCAATTGTGAACTTGTCAGTCATTTATTTTTTATTATTTATTAAAAAGCATTTATTTTCATTTTATAAAAACCATAATCACATAAACATAAATAAACTTCAAATATTTCAAGTCCATTTGCGTTTTAATCCAAAAACAAATTTATAAATTCTTTTTTTAAAATAAAAAGTTTATTTAAAAAACTGCCTGTTTTTAATTACAGTTTTTGTAAAGGGAAAACAGATTTTTTTTTTATTAATTATACTCATTTATACATATATGTGTAAAAACTTTATTACTATATATTGTATATATATACCTACATACAAAAATATATGTATCCATTTTATGCATAGATAGATAGATATGATATTGCCCAACATATGTAAATGCATTTATATCTATTCATGGAAAGATAGAAACGTGCATTCGAACATTTTTAAAATATTTTGCTTTGAGCCCAGTTTGAAGTTTTTCTTTTGTTGTTGGTCTGTTGTATCTGATTTTGACACGTTCAGTGACCGTTTTGATGCTTATACATAATGATCGATGCTTTTGTATATTTAACTTTGAATTGCTGAATTTAGTCGTTAGGTGAACACCACTTAATTTTCTAAAAAAATTTTTACATTTTTTCATTTTTTTCTGTGTCAATAACCTTTCAGTGAATTTCGTTTTAATAGTCATATTTTATATGTTCATTAAATAAGTATTCTTTTTAGTATACGTTATTATTGAATATTTATATTTTAGCTTAAAAACATATTTTCCAATTTATTATTTATTAAAATGAAATTTGGAAAAAATTTTTTAGATTTATTATTTTATAACTTTGCAAAGCAAAACCAGTCTCATTTTCTAATTTTTCCTAAAAATAATTTATAATAAAATTATAACGAAATAACAAAAATGAATTTATGACGTTTAATTCATTAGGGCATATAAGCGCTGATTTTAATTTTTTCTTGAAGTTCACAAGTCAAAAGTATAATAATAATTTGCTTATAGCTAAAAGCTAAAGGATGCTGTAGCTTTTTAAAGGTTGCTAAAATTAAGCTATGATAATCTTTAGTGCTATCGTATCCGCTGTAGAGAGCATATGGGATAGTAGAAAACGATATATAAATCTCATTCAAACATCTGGTTGTTTAGTATTAACAATATTAGATACAACTCTTCTGCAATTTTCATTTTATAAACTTTATTCGAGAAATTGTCTATGTTTGAGAAATCAAGCGACAGGAGAGAATTCTTAAGGACACAAAGATTTTTTATAACTGACTTTTTATTATCCATGTTTTTCACTAATGCATTTGTATCTATATCTTAAGAGTAATTTGTTGCTTTAAGAGTATATAGTCACTAGTTTAATAATTGGAATCAAAAATATTATTTCTGTACTATAAGAAAACTACTTTCTATAAATCAATTTAATTTTTTTATGTAGGAATTAAGTGAAACTAAAATCACGTAGCCCTAAAATTATTTCTATAATTTTAAATGTACATAATTAGACTTAGGAGATCCGTTTTGCTCTTGAGTAAAGCATGTTCTTGTGCGTATTTTCCTCAATTTTCAAACTTTTAACTTTTTTTTCTAATTTTTAACTAATAACCATTTCTTGGCATGGAGTTGCATATGATAAAAATAAGGTCCGTTGTTTTTTCTTACAATCATTAGTAGCAGAAAAGTCGTTGAACGATTTTTTTAGTTCTTAAGTTCTGATGTAAATTTTCCAAAGATAGAATTGTATGCTGTTTAGCAAATTCAGTGTGGTTAAGTAAATATCCCTTACGAGATTTATTGGGGTAGCAACTATGTTGTCTTAAGTACAGAAACTAGCCTGTTATATTACAATGGACAAGACACTGTTCTTACACTAGACCTTATATGTACGAAGAAGTTAGAGAAGGAACAGCGTTCAGTTGAAAAGGCACACTTTAGTAAGACATTTAGTAAAACAGTAAGTGAACACTGTTGTTTTAAATCTTTAGCATAATTTTTTTTTATTATACACAATTCGTACAATAATATAAATGCGTGTTTCATTTCATGTTTGACTACGACTACTTCAATTGATAGAGTACTATCAAGCAGTTTTGTTATATTTTACAATAACTTTTACAAATGTCAAGTTACCAAAGGTTTAGTGCTAATTTAGTAGTAAACTAAATTATTATTAGACTACTAATTCGGGAGTATATATGATATGCTTACTTCGTTTAAGTCATCTTAACAGGCCAGTTGTATTAGACAAGATGGTGGGCTGTTTCATTTGGGTGTTGTTGTTACTGTTGCTAGATGCTTTGTTACAAATTTTTGTATCTACAGCATCTACAGATTCGATCTTTAAGTCCCGATGAAGGTCAGTATTCCTAATGAACCATGAAGCGTTGACTAAATTTCTTAAAACTTTGTTTTGAAAATTTTGAATGATATGCATCGACGATTTTGGTGCACATCCCCATAAATAGATTACGTACGTCTACACCGGAGCTAATAGTTGCTTCTATATTATCAATTTATAAACCAATATATAGCCAATATAATTTTTGTATTTTAATTCTAGCTCTACTTGCTTTTTCTTTATGTGTTCTTTTCAATTCAACTTTATACTATGGTATGTAGCTGTATTTGAGTATGGTATTCGAGCATGGGGAGGACATCTTTGGGATAACGATTTTTTTCCTTGTTCAATCATTTGTTATATTATGTTATTTGTGTTTTCTAACCACATTTTCTTACTTCTTAAAATTTTTGTTTAACTAATTATATTCAGTGTTGAGAGAATTATGCACAGTCATCGAAAAGTTTTACATAAATTTCGTTTTATGAATTAATTCTTAGTATTTGTGAATAAATTTAAAAAAAAAAATTATCTTTATCAGCAGTTTATACATGAAAAATATAATTATATTAATTAAATAAATCAAAAATTCATTAGCTCATATAACTACGTGATATCAAAATCACGGAGTTGCTGCTCACATTTCTATTTAAAAATAATGCCGGTACAAGGAGGTGCTAATTTTTTCATAATTAAGTAAAAAAAACTACGGAAAATAACCATCACCGATTACATCTTCTGCGAGTTTTTGGTATCAAGTTTATGTGTAATGTTTCCCAAAAACTTTTGTTGACACACCGTAAAATGCATATGTATCTTTTTAATAATAATATTACTGTTATCAGATAAAATAACTGTTTTCGTTGCACGATATATGAATGCATTTCATCATCAAATGTACAATTCAGTTGTTTTGTTTGCGGTAATGCAAAATCTTTTCCATGAAATCCATGAAAAAGCAGTGCATCGAAGTGCATGCAACATCAAATACTGCAACATAAGCAACATTTAAATCACAGCACATAGGAACACGTACATAAATTTATGTTTTTAGTTGTAAAATTATAACAAACTGACAATGAAATTCATAAAAAAACAAATAAAAAACCAGAACAAATTTAAACTGAAGTTGTCTCTGTGAAGAGTATCTGTTAAATAAAAGTGCATGAAGAAAGAAGAAAAAAGTAAATTAATTAAAGCAACCGTAAGCAATATTGAGCTTGGAGTTTTATGATTTTTAATGTAAAATCTTCTATGCATCTTCAGCTAAATATGCATTAAGCATTAATGTTACTGTAATTTAAAAATCCGAAGAAAGCTTGTGGTTATATAAATTGTATAGAAACATACAATTAATATGATTATGATAAATACTTTGATAGAGCAATTTAATGAAATGCATTGAGTATTGTTGTTGCTCTGGCCACATTCACGTAACCTGTTAAATAATGGCTAAGTAAGAAATTATAAAAGAACCAACAATGTGCGACTTTAATTAATGACTTTATATTGTTTAGCATTTAAATTATATAATTAAAAAATATTGTGGTAAGCATTTTTATTTTTCTCAACCCATCGAGACTTTCCACTTTCTTAATATTAGAAAAGTTAATGATTCGTTGCAACAAAAGTAATAAAAGCAGAGGGATTGGTAACTGTTTAGAACAGCCCAAAGAAAAGCAACATCCGAAGATACACGGAAGCCGACAACTGTGTCTGTGTCTACTCTTTACATCGATGGCTGATTTTATATTCGTACCTCATATTAAATTAAATTTAAAATAAGTGAGTTTGGTTTGACTGCATATTAAGAGTTCACTGACAAGGGTTTTTCAGATTATAATCATAATTTTACAAAACTGTTATGTTAAATTATAAATTAAATTAAATTTACAACATTTTTGATTGGTAATTAGTACCATGGTTAATTAATTTATATTATTTGAGTTATTATTCACAAAGTATCTGAAATTGTAATCTAAACTGCTTAGAATTATTTCTATTTATATACAATATAATAATAAACTAGTATTCACAAAGTAAGAATAAATGTAAAGAACACAAGAGTATTGTTGCAAAATTTTATATCTGAATCATAAGTTTATATGGAAGAAGTATTTAAAGTTGAGAATTTGATAGTGGTGATATCTATAAGTACTACAATAGAACACTCAAACAAAAAAAAATATGTTAAAAAATGTAGAATGAGAACTTATTAAATCTTTAGTAAATTTTTTCGATAAATCAGTCCATTTTATAAATTAAGACTCAAGAGTGTGTAAAATTGCAACAATCGCGATGCTACGCTTCAATGACCCCTCAACTTATATTATACCGATATTAATTAGGATATTCTTTATAAAAGATGATATTTTGTTTGTGATTTAAGGTAGTTGTATTTGATATATTTTGTGTTTTTAATAGCCCAGAATTTACAAACATGATATTTTATAAGATATTGTTATTAAGTGAGTAGAGAAATATCTGTTTTTGTATGGTTAAACATCAGTATTTGCTTTTATAAGTATAAAATTGAATGAACATTTCTTCACGAGTTAATTTAATTTTTTACGTTATTTTTAAAACTGTATTTTTATGTTATTTTAAGTAAATGTATAATCTATCGTGCTCCGTAAATTCAAGTGTGCAGTGAAACCTCTTTCACGTATAAATGAGGTCACGCATCGGGCTGGGAAACTGTGCATCAGGTTCAATTCTACAATAAAAATAAAAAAGAATTCTGGGATAAGGACCCAGATACTGTAGATCAGCCTTACAAATGTTATAAAGATCATGATTAAAAAATTAACTGCTAGAATGTGAGAATTTTTTACAGAGAAGTATCCAGGAAATGCCATAGACGACACATACCGAATTCGGTATCTGATTTGCGGAAAGTCAATAGTTGCAATATTTAGAATGTTTTTAACAGCTGATATTTTGGCGTTCATTCGGATGGTCTACTAGTCAGTAAGGGTTAGAGGTATGTAAGTAAGGGAGTTGTATTCACCTCGTGTAAGAATACATTCTTATAAATTCTATTTCTTACTTTAATGTTATTTATGCAGATGTCGAGCCAAAAAAATACTTTTTATGAAAAGTTGGAAAAATGTTACGAACATTATTACAGTGTTTATGAACATTTTTAATATTAAATTTATTGTCTTATTATTGAACTGGGTTAAAATATATATATATATTATGCAAAATTGTTTAAAATATTCATGTTGCAGCAGATTAGACCAAGTATTTAGGGAATTTTTTATGGAAATAAAAAAATGCAAACCATTCGCTCTCAATTATCTAGAATATGTTGACTTATGTCAGTTTAGCCACAATCATTATATAACCCATATTGCATTAAAGCTGTTAAAATATAAATTTATATCTTGACTTAATTTAGCAATTCGAATGAAATGCATTTTTGACTGCACAATTTCAATTTGATAAAATTGCCTGCCTCTAAAGCAATAAATAAGTTGATAATTAATAAAAAGTATTATTAAGTTTAATTTATAATATTTAATAATATCAAATTTAGAACAACGTACGACATTACGTGACAATATGTGATTCCGATTCGACTAAGTTGCCGTATTGTGAGGCAAAAAACTTCTAAGCCAACTTTTTATTATTATTTAAACATATTAAATATGGTTTTAACAGTGCTTTATAGTATCTATTTTGCTGAAATCTATACATATTTTTTTTTTTGTTTTTATAAAAAATGAAAGTATGAGCAAATTTTAATTACCTTCTAAAAAGTGTGTGTGAGTAAGACAATAGAAAAAGTTACAAAAGAAATGACATCCAAGCAACTCGTAACCTAATATTTTAATATTTTTATATTTTTATATTTTTGCTGTGGCAATAGAGTTTAAACGTTAAAATGTAATTAGTCAAACCCAAAGTAAACAGTATTTTACTACTTTTTTCTACCGTTTTCATAAAAAAGTGGGTCAACGCTTTCATACTAAAAACTGCTAAAAACTTATTTTATTTAAAATATAAAAAAGGTATAACAAAAGCATAAAAAATTGCATGTTTAACCGAAGGGTTAATAGCATTTTAATGAGTATTTAAGAAATTCGCGGTGGCATTATATAAAATATTTTTGTTTTGTTTTTTAAAATATAAATTTCCATAAGTTGACTAATGTTATTTATTTATCTATGCCAATAATTGAAACAAATTGTATCTGTTTTGGTTTTTTTACTTCCGTCTATTGCTCAGTAGCAAAAATAAACAATTTAAATTAAATTAAATTTTTATTTCTCATTACGCCGCCCCTTTTCTACCCATATTAAGTTTCTAATTTAATTGTATATTGAGTGTATTTGTTTTTAAATTAATTGTAATTGGCGCACTTTTAATAAAAAGAAAATATATATATATATTTATATATAAATATATATTGTTTTTTAATACTTTTTTCAAGAGCAATTTAAAACAATACATTAACTTAAACATGATTCATGAAGTTAACAATTTTTTACGCTTTACTTAACATGGAAAAAAAAATATTTGAACAAAATTTAATAAAATATCGTAGAGTACATTTTGTTCATTTAAAAAAAAAAAAAACGAAAAAAAAAACTTAGGCTCAGTTCAGGCAATTTGCACGCATTCCTATTTTAGTAGTTGTAATCATTAAATCTTATTTCCATATAACATAAAAAGAAAGCATATTATATTATATGCACATTATACACATATTATATATATAATAAACATAAAAATATTATTATTTTAACTTAAGCAAATATAGCAACGTTTGATATTATTTTTAACATGACTTAATCATGAGTAATTAGTGATTAATGCATTTTTCTTAGCACTTTTTATTAGTCGCATTTTAATTTAGTATGAAAGCCTAAATTGCGTTTGAAAATATGTTTCATATAATAATATAAAAAGAAAAGAAAAAAAATATAATGATACTCATTAAGAAATTGAAAAATTAGTAACTATGCGCTTTTAACTTACTTAGTCTTACTTATAAAAGACTAATGCATGAAGCTATTATTATTCAATTATAAATCTTTTTTAGTAGTAAAAACGAATTTTTATCAATTATCATCTCGCACAATTTTAAGCAGCTCACGGCTGTTTCCTTTCCGTGCATATGTATATAAACACGTACCTGTCACGTATCGCCAATATTGTCATAAAAATTAAAAAAAACATTGAAATTGAACGTTTTCAGTGGTTTCCATAAAAGTATTACATTTACCGTAGAAATACAAAATCAGGACCAATTACCATAATTGGATATTCATTTATTACGATACAATAATCGTATAATGACCAAATAGTATCAAACATCTAGAGCCTCTGGATGAATAATAAACATCAATTCGAAACACCCCCACTGCCATAAATGCTACAAGAGCATTAGAATTAAAAAAAATGAAAAAGAAATTAACTTGACACTTTGCATAATCACAATGTGGTTTATTAAATCAAATGCAAAGGTGATGAATCCAATCTTATAACCTTATTTTTATTATTTCTACCGATTTTATCAGTTTTTTTATAACTGTACGCAGACTTTATGGGGCCTATTTTAACATGCAGGCACACTTTTATCCCGTTATCTCTGGAATGAATATTCGAATATAATTTTTGTCTTTTGCTATTTAAACTTAATAATTCAAAGAATAAATATATGTAAAAATTTTAATTAAAAATATTTAATTATGTTGTGTTTCTTTATCACATATCAAAATTCGTAAGGTGTACGCAGAGTTTATTGGCTATGTATATATGACCAAGTATATGTTGGTACAACAAAACATAAATTAAAGACGTGAATAGCTGAACATAAATACAGCTTAAGGTATAAAAATAATATTGAGTCCAAAACAGCACTGGCTTTACACTGCATTACATCAAAGCATGAGCCGGACTTAGATAATGTGAAGGGTTACACCAAAAAAATAACCAACAAAAACGCTTTTTCTTAGAAATGTTCTATATCCTACAAACTCCTAGGGATACCATACTCAATAATAAAACTGACATACAACACTGTGCTTAGATGTATAAAAACACCTGCAAAAAATCCGGAAGAGGATAAATATATAATTCCTTTATATGTGTAATTCATGTTTTAATGTTAATGTATTGTATATTTGTTTCTTTGTAATAGGTATATATTAACATAATATATTGTTCCATTATTTTAATATTATATAGTTGATGTTGATATGCAGATGATGAGTTGGTGATTCATCACCTTAACTCTATTATATCTGTGGACAGTTTGAAGTCACACTAAGAATAACTGAATACGGGGCTTTATAATATGATGGATCTGATGTCTTTGTATCTGCCTGTGTTTATCAGATTTCGCTGTAGTTTTAGGTTGCTGAGTGTTGGATTATTGTGATTGTCAATTATATTGACTATAAAATATATTTGAAATATCGGTTTAAATAAAATTTATTAAAAAACAAAAGAAAATTTTTAAAAAGTGTATTATTTAATTACTGACTAATTAGCCCGTTAAAAAACAAAATTATAATTTAAAAATCATATTTTCTTAAATATATGTAGTTTATACGGTTTAAAAGAAGTATTATTGAGCCAAAAATGCAAGAAATAAATCTACTGGATTACTAAAACAAATGGTAAACTTTCAAGGAACTGAGATAGCATAAGTAACTATAGTGACCATAGTGACATAGAGACCATAGAGGACAATAAACAGGCAACCAAAAAGTCTTAAACTATAAAATGTTATCATTAACTATTCTATATACGAATATAAAAAATTTTTGAAGAATATTACAGGAAATAATACGAACAAGCTATCAACTGAAATCATCTAAAATGTCACACAAAAATGCTGAGCAACAATTAAGGTTTCTATATAAGGGACTACAGAAAACAATATATGTACTTGTAGTTTAAAACTAAATATATGTACTATAACATTAAACATATTATGTTTATGCCCACTTTCTTATATAATTGTTTATATATAATTTTAAGTTCCAAAAGTTTACAAATTAAAAATAATTTTTTTTTAATACATTTGTTTGAAAACTTGAAAACCTCACTATGGGTATGATAAAGTTATTTTGGTAGTTATATTTAAAAAAATTCTCTTATATATTTCTTTTAAAACCCTTATCATGGATACTGTACAATGTGGATCATACATACATATAATACGTCCTGATGACGTGGAGAGAAAAAATATGCGATAAGTCGGCATTTAAGCTAAATATAAATTTTTGATAAAAATTGTTTTATTTAATTTTTTAAACCTATTTATTCGAGTGTTTCGACTTAACAAATAGCCTGTGAAAGAACACTTTCAATTAATTAAATATAGTAGTAACATAAGTTATAAATGTAATGTGATCTTAATAATTATCGTAAATAACAGGACTATAAAAGATATGATGAATATTTTTTTAAATATTATAACACTACTACATTAAACAATGTAAAATAATATTAGTTACTAGCACTGACTACAAAAAAACCATTTGTCAATCAATATTTAATAATAGCACGTTTGATATTAAAGTACACGTTCAACGTGCTAATTTCATAGTAAATGTCTGATAACTGATCGGTTTAGAAATAAAATCCACAATAACTATGACTAATACAATATGTAATAAAATAGATTACAAAAACGTGAGAAACCTCTCAACTAATCTAAATTTTATATAAAATCTGGTAATGCTTCTATAAGAAATGCGTTAGTTACTTTGTACTACTGCAATTACTACTACTACTACTACTACTATATATACAAACAAAGAAAATAAAAATTTTTTATTTAATTTTTTTTAAAGGTGCCAAATATAAATATCGGTGTACTATCAAATTAGTGACGAAAGTAAAAATATAGTATATACATAATATAGATTATATGACGCATTATACGTTACATTTGATATAGTCTCTTATTCTGCACTTGTTCTATATTACCTATATTAATTTATAATAAAAGTAATATGACGCATTATAGGTTACATTTGTTAAATTTTCGGTTGTTATAATTTCTAATTTTCATCTTGTAGCCAGAATACCTAGTAAGGTCTCACGCTTTATGACACCAGAAATTATACAGTCCGACCTGCAGTTGTCATTTAACCACTGTTTTGATTGCCCAATTGCTTAAGATTGCACAAAAAAAGCGTTTGGAACTATTTGAATTAAGCTGGATACAAAAAGAAGCTCGATCTATGGGTACTATACGAGTCAACACAAAAAACTCATAGATTGAATTTCTATCTGCGAATCGCAACAAAGTCGAACCATTTCTGAAGTTTTTTGGTGACTGGTGATGAAAAGTGGATCAGGATCACTTACGACAACGTCAAGCAAAAATGGTCGTGTTCGAATCGCGGTGAGCCGGTTAAAACGGTTTTCAAGCCAGGATTGACGGCCAAAAAGGTTTTGGTGTGTATTTGGTAGGATTGGTCAACAATTAGACCACTTGACCGCCTTAAGAAAGCAATCGCCCAAAAAATGCCAGCTTTGGGCAATAGGAGAGGAATTGTGTTCCATGAGGGCAACGCCAGACCAACCACATCGATAATGACTCGCCAAAAGTTCCGTGACTTCTATGAGAGAGTCATAATAAAATTACCTTCAAAACGACAATAATTAATTGAAAAATATAGCGCATAGTTGATATCGGATCATTCTAATTATGGTAAATAAGCCCTCAACATTTCATAAAAAAGTAATAGATTTCTTTTTACTACACTTATTATATATATATATTAGATTAAAATAAATGCATTACCATAAAATTGAAAGTATATTACAGATTTATATCTAGTATATTATTATTATTATAGTGCAGCCCTTATTAGCAGCTTAGACACTGCGGTCTTGCATATATATCTACACATATGAAGCGTATGAATCAATTCTAAAGCTCAGCAATCTTTTACAATTCAAATATATTAGATAAAGCAAATCTTGATTGCAATAACAAAGAAATCATATGAAGAAAGCTTGAAGAAATATAAACACTTTTGCTTACTCATAAAAAAATAAATGTCACATATATCAAAAACAAAAAAATTGGAGCGAAAATAAAAAAGATTTTCACTGTATGTCAACAAAGCCAAGTGACAGTAAATCAACAATCGACCTAACAATAACAAAATTTAAATCTCTTTTTCAACTAAAAATTTTTTTATTTATTTTTTATTGTAATAATTTTATATACAACAAGTAGCCTTTTTAGATTTTCATATATTTTGCGCGAAAGATTTTGATAGAAAAAGAAAATAAAAAATTTTTTAATTTAAAATTATAAATAGAAAGAACGGATGAGAGCATTCAAAGTGTGAATAAATCAACACAATGCGAGTTTAGTTCCATCCAGCGGTAAGTCAAACTGAGAGTCAAGATAGACTAGCAAATAAGATTGTTTTCTGGTGAAGAAGATACACAAATAGGCGAGACCGTAAGAGGAGCGTATATTAGTAAGTAAGCATAGCATAACAAAAAAAAAAAAAAATGTTCAAAAAATAAAATATAATAACAATAATAATAAATGAGGCAGGCAAGGCAGTAGCAATAAATAAGCACAGTTTATAATATAATAAAAAAAAGTTTATATATATTCTTCCACTGTTGAAAAAGCATTGACTGCAAAGTTGAATAAAGTTGGGGGCTTACTCATCATCGCCATATGACACTGAAAATTAAATTTAATTTTAAGAAACCGCAATTAAACGGCAACAGAGAAAATAAAGTAAACAGCAGCAGTAGTTCTTCAGAACCTTGAATTTAAAATTTTATTGAAACAATTGGCAAAATTAATGGACTTGAAAATACATCAATACTCATGCTGGAGCAAAATAAACTATGTTAAATAGAGTAAAACAATGCGTATATTTGTTTGCCAATTATAATATAAAAAAAAAATTAAATAAATGACAATAAATGTTTTGTCTGATGTTAAAATTGGTAATGTACGCGAATGTTTTTTTTTTTAAATTCATATAATTATAAACTTATTTTGATGAATATTCAGACCATCATATGTGAATATATATCTCGAGCATATGTGCTGCTAAACAGCAGCAAAAACAACAAGAGCAGTTAAAAACAAGAAACTGAATATGCTGGTCGCCAGATTGACGCTGGTGGTGTTAACAACCTCGTTTACTGAAAGTATCGTAAATATTGGATACTCAGAAAACGACCTTGTCACTGCCATACCGCAGCACATACCATATCACAACGTACCAAAACGTACTCGTATTGCTTGTTTGGTGGTTGAGTTAGAATTTTACTTTCATAAAAAAAATAAAATTGTAAAAATAAAAATAAAAAGATAAATACAAATTTATGCATATTTGTATAAACAAATAAAAATGTCAGTGTAAGTGTAGTTTGGAATTTAGAGCGGAGGTAAATAATTGCTAATATTAAAGTCCATAACATACATAAACTCGTATACGGAGACAATATATGTACATAAATAAATTTCTATTTCTATCTATCTATATAACATAGACAATAAATAGCAAGAGAATGGTAAATGGTAAAATATTTGTCAAATAAAAGCACCCACACGTAACAGCATTTTCAGTAATTGAGTTACATAATTGTACTAAACTGTCTAAAGGAAATAAATTATTTAATAATTTAGAAATATATGTATATTATAAATACTATACATATACAATAAAGTTATTTAAAAGGGGGTCTTGATTAGTTTGCTGCCTAATAAGGAAGTGCATTTATTTAATATTTGCAAAAACTTGTTGCGAATTACTCACAATGACAAACTCGTTTTACTGGAAGTAAGGAAAGCAGAAAGAACCTTAACAATTCGCATAGTTGAAGTAGATATACTCGTATACGTACCTATACATATCTCTCTGGTTAATGCTGAAATATGGTTATTTTGGTATTCGCATTCATATAAATATACTAAAAATATGTTAAATTGACTTTAATATTAAGTTTATATAAATTTATGGCAATTTTAAAGAATGGTTTAATAAGTTACATATTCTGAGATAAAAAAAAACCTAAAAAATCATGCACAACGACGGATACAGAATACATTATTTTGCAGTAGTAAAACTGAAAAATTAGTATTTAAATTTACTATTATAATTTAATATATACTATTATTAGATATTAGATGCTTTTTGCCTTGGCCTGAATTTGTAAGGTCATTAAATAATTATTGAATAAGAACCAACTATGCGTATCAGTACCATAAAGTTCAAATACATATTATATATTGTAGTACATATTGTTGTACTAAGCAGAACTATTAACACTTTGTTGTATCAAATGAATAATAATAATAATAAAATTAATTTTTTTTAATTCGATTTGAACTAAAAATATGTGCTATAGGACACAAACTTAAGAATAGAAATATTTTCATTATTCGAAAGGAATCAAATACGATTTAAAAAAAATTCGGAGATGATACATTAGACTGGAAATGATTGTATCTAAATAATAAAATGATCTATACAAATTACAAATAAAAATATATAATATAATATATATATATATACAGTCAAACTTCCATAACTCGAAGTACCATTTTGCAAAGCAAAAGTTTGACTTATGCAGACTTCGAGTTAAAGTATTGTAAGTAATTTGCTCTCCAAACCCTGTGGCACTCTATTTAGTTTGAGTTATAAAAAATTCGAGTTATACAAGTTCGAGTTATGGAAGTTTGACTGTATATATACATATATAATATATGTAAATATCTTTGATTTGCGTAGTTCTTACAAACGAATGCGAGGTGTGGATTTTTGAATCGTATCAAATAAACAAGCTTTTGACTACTGAGCGATATGTTAGGCAGAATATATGAAACATATTAAAACTCTTCATTACAGCTGCTCCCTAAACTGCTCCCTTAAATGCACCCTAAACAACTGGCAAAACAGCCACTGAAACTTGGGGGTGTGATAAAGGCAGATCAAGGAATATTAGAAATCAATAAAAATTCTATCTTATAAGTATTTGAAAAATGAAATCCATTAGTTACGGAAGGTCTTCAAAGACTATTAATAAAAAACAAAGTTTTCAAAAACTTCACCGTAGTGTTTTTAATTCATTACGTAGATCATATATGAAAACCAATATTCAATTGTACTCAATGAATGTTGAGTAAAATAAGTAACACATTTTATTAACACTATAGATTATCATCATATAATAGCATTTACTCTAATGACTGTTTAAGCATTGCAATAGTAAATTTTTTTGTTTAAAAATTTTTTTCATATATCTACATAATTCAAATAGATGTAGAAAGAATTATAAGCTAGTACAAATCTGCATCTGTTATGTTGGAAGTTATGTTATGTCTGAATATAAGTATTTTCGTAGAAATATTGAGTCATACAATGTGCACAGAGATTAAAAAATATTTTTAATAATTCAGAATACTTGAATAAATAGGGGAAATTAAGGTGCGGGGGTGGATTAGAATGAGAGATGCTTTTAATTTATTGAATTTGAATTAAATGACTAAATTTTTATATTCAATAACATCAGAAGTTAAAGTAAATAGAAAATATTATGCAATATTATTTTAAATTAATAGCTTTTGCTAATACAAGAAAGTTTTAACTGAAGTCAAGCCAATACCGAAACAGGAGATATGTGTGCCTTTTTAACATTTATCTCTTTTTAGAAGTCATTGGATAAAATTAAAACCTACCTTCATTTTAAGCTTCAATTAAACTTCAAAATTGTGTGTACCTAGTACTTTTAAACAGAATTCAGAGCTTTTAGTATAAACTAATTCAGTAAACTTTTTTTATATTATAAGTAAAAATTGTTTAAGAGAAAGACTAACTATTCTCATTTTTAATAAACAGTAGTTTAAACTCATCACCAGTATGAGTATGGATTAATTTCAAAATACTGATATTTATTTGTTACTACGAGCAATTATCAAATGTAAGTTGATGATCAACATTATAGAATTAGTAGTCATTTCGAGTTACAATATACAGATTACAAATTTTATACTTTCTATTTTTTCCGGAATTTTAGGGAAATCCGAATTATCAGACATTTAGAGTAGTAAAGCTGTACTGTGTATACATATTTTGAACAACATCAACATCTATAATTTATTTTAAGTTTTTTATTTTAGTTTTCTTTCTACTAATAAGCACTTTCAAGGTGATGGCAATTACCTATCTAAATTTTTATTGTAGAAATTAACTACATTTCTAATATCCGTTCAAGGATATAAAATATAATTATTTCAATTTAAAAGCTTGAAGTAAGCAAAAATTTTATTTTAACTTCGTTTTTATTCATTACTTATGGACTTAGCTTGATATACATTTATCAATTAATGCAGCTTGAAAATTATTTTTTTTCACAGGTACTAAATAAGATAATTAATTTTATGAGGAAATTTCATCCAACATTTCTTAGAAAAATAAAATCTGTGTTGCATTATCGTTGATGTTACATAGTAATAAATAAAAACTAAAAATTTGTGAGTCATAAAATTAAGATACATAAATTAAATCACGAAAATAAATTAAAAAGATATTAAAGAAAAAAATCTTACATGAATATATAGCTAAATATGCAGATGTTTGACCTAAATCAGTGGAATGAATTTCCTTTTATTTATGGTCTTATCACTGACGAAATTAAAGGAATGCATTTTTAAAATTTATGACTACTCGACTCGTACAGTTAAAAATTTCAATGGCTGAAGTTTGCTATATTGAAACAAGATAATACAATTAGTATTTTTAATGAAATTATTGTAGTTTTGTTTATTTGTAAAGTCTACCCAAAATGTATACAAATCTTGACCTATATTCTTAAAAAATTTTCTACGAATTCAAGCAAATATGATTGAAAACGAAATGATTTCAGTTTGTTTTCAGTTTTGGTTTTGTTTTATAAATAAAGAAAAAAATCTGTTAATTTGTAAGGCACTACAAAAAAAAACTTTGTATTCAAAAATTATCTTAACTAAGTTTATTTAGCAATTTAGCGTCCATATAAAAACATACGTAATAATTCTAATGTATGTCTGAGCAAATGCCATAAACGAATTCATTATTTTTTATGTATGTTGATGTCTCTGCGAACTTTCCGATGCTTCTATTATCAAATGACTCAGAAAAGTTGCGTAAAATTGAATATAATAAAAAAAAATAACAATAAGAATAAAAAATAAATATACTATAAGTGAGAAATTTAAAAAAAATTTTTTTTTTTATAAAACCAACCACCACTTATTCAATTAATCGGTAATTCATTGATGCATGCATTGAATATTTATTGTTGCTAGAATTTCCTAAATAAAATAAAAAAACAACTTTTCTTTGTAAACTTTTTATGACTTGTTTACAGAGTAATAATATTTTTTTGTTCTGTTAATACAAGGAAATAATTCTCAAATGAAGACTGATTGCTGGTTGTTTATACGGATATGAATGGTTCAAATATTTTGGTACTGAACTATAAAAGGACTGAAAATATAAACTATAAACAATATAATAGGTCACATTTTCATATGTTTTGTAGACGGATATAAAAAAGTTTTTCTACATACATACATGCATATATTTGTACATTCAGGGTGTATACTTAATTAATACTTTTTTTAAACTGAAAGCATTTTGTTTTGTATACGATTTGCTTCATTATTTAATGAAAAAAGACAGCAATTAATTTTAAATACATCATCATTCATTAGAACTTATTATCTCATCGTCAGTGTACTTACACTTTTTCTATAGAATTATAAACAGGGTCATATGTTAAGTAATATATTGTTGTTCAGATTTGCATCGTGTTAATTAAATTGTGAATACAATTTAAGTCTTTTAAAATATTTCATAAAAATCACAACATTGATAAAATACTAATTTTAAAAGTTAAAAGTTTTTTGTACGGTCTTTAACAGTTACAAGTGATTACGATTATAAAAACGATACATTTTGCCCTACACTTTTCAGGAGAATATTGCTTCCAAATATTTTTGGAAAAGTTTAACACTCTAATTCTCAAGTTTTTTTTGTCTAAAAAAAATTACTGAAGTTACTTTTAAAGTAAACAAGCAAAATATTAAATGACTTATAATGTAATTGAAGTGCTTATTGATACTATCACAGCAGTTTAATTGTAAGCACTTTTGGAAACTAGTGGTTCAAGAAATAGGTATTTAAAGAACACGTTTTATTTATGCGTGCTTTATTCAAAACGTCCATTTTTGTTTTACTATGAAAAAAATTAAAACTGAGCGAGATTTCAGTTTCCATGGTATGACAACGGACTATTATTTCAGCTAAAGTGTGCTTTAGGCACAAGAACACTGTTCCAACCTAAACTAACCTAAGATTCCGATTGGCTAGGCACGCCGATTTTATAACAGGATACTAATTTTGTTCAACTTTTTCTACTACACATATGGCAGTATAGTTTTCGAGATATTGGGTTTTTAGCTGAAAATGTTTTCATGAAAATCATCGACAACAAACAGACACGTATAGAGTTTGTTGTTTTTTTTTAATGTTAAAAGTGTTTATAATAGTTGGCACTAGATGGGGATTGGGTAGTTTTTGTTAGTAAAATCAATCTAAAAAGTTTATAACTTCAAACATCAATAACTCGATAACTAAGCTATATTGATATATAGTACGTATAGTGTAGAAGAAAAAGTTGCTATAAAATAGCTGCTTCGGTCAAATTTCGGGAAATTGATATGATTCTAAAGTCTGCATTATCTGTGACTTATAATCATTATGCTTTATAAAAGAAAATTAATATAAAGTGTTATATAAAACAAAAATTTTTATATAAAAATAACATTTAAGCGTTTAAACCTCAATTTTTCACAACTATTAACGTCCATTATCTTTGACACTGAAGTCAAAGTTGAGAAATAGCCTTATAACCCATCCATTACTTTTGAAATTAATTTCTATACGTTTTATTTCTATTTTTAATCTAGGCAAATTTAATTGGTAAAATTTCTCTTAACTCTTATAATCTAATAATAATTAAATTATATTTGATTAATAAAATCCTGAATTTATTTTCATATTAAAATTTCAAATAAAATTTATATATTCATATAAAAATTCTTAATGATTCTGCATTACTATAATAAAAAATTTTTACTGTGAAACTTGTGTGTGTCGTGCTTGGAAACCAAGAGATAAGAATATGAAAAAATCATTTTTTATAAAAAAGGGAATTAAAAACGTTTATCAGTAAAACGAAAACGTACAATAAAACAGAACTAAAAATATATACAAATATATATAAAACATATACTTATATACATATAAACCAAATGCAATCACAGCAAGCAAGCCAGCAAGCAAGTAGTTAAATAAAATATTGTATTTGTATCTCAGTATGAGCCGAATTTGTATAAAATAATCGACACTTATACACATACACACACATACATTTAAATGTATGCATTAAATAGAGGAAATTTTGCAAGAAAAAGTAAAAATACTAAACAATGGCAATTTAAGTGAAGTCCAAAGAAATGCAAAAATGTTATAAATTATGTAAAGAAGAAGGCGAGAGGAATCAGAAAAGAAAAGAATCCGAAATACAGCAATGAAAAGAGCTCAAAGAAACAAAACAAAAAAAAATTAAAAAAATAAAAAGCCAAGCTTTGTTGAGAAATCACAAAGAACATAAATGCCGTTACATTAGCAACAAAACCAGAAATCAGAAGGCACGAAATAATTGGAAACGGTGAAAATGAAATATACGATAAAATCATAACAAAAACAATTAAAATAACGATATAAAAAACAGCAGTGAAGAATTTAAAATATTCTATATCCAACGTATTAGCGGGAATTGATAATTTAAATAAAATAAAACAAAAAAGTAGAAACAATTTAAGAATCGCTCAATACATATTGCATTGAGTATATGTTGGCATTAAGAAAAGTTTAAGGCAAAAAAAAAATTAAATAAAAAATTTAAACATAAGTGGAAAAAAATAATAAAAATAAATAAAAAAAAATAATAAAAAAAAATAAAAAAAAATAAATAAATTTAATAAATAAATAAAAATAAATAAAAAATACAAAAAAAATAAAAAAAATAAAAAATAATTATGTAAATTACTTGACTTTGTTCTATTTCTTTTAAAATTCCCTTTTTAATTTTTAATTAAGCAATGTTAATTTTACAAAAAAAAATAATGATGACCCTAGGACAGCAGTAATTTTACAAAAAAAAAAACAACTTTATCAAAAAAATTTTTATATCCGGTTATACATACTATAATTAAAAAATTTCATTAATATAAGAACTTCATATAGACTAATATTTTTCCAAGATCCTAACATCTCCGAATAACATTTTATTAAGTCTTTTCTTATTACTTTTAGAACTAATGCTGTGTTCTAATTGATAACTCAGCAAGTACTATTGATAAAACTCTAAATTTGATAAATGACACTTTGTTTACGTTGGTTGTGTAGATTAACACGCAGGTCCACGTTTTAAATTTGGCAGGATTTAATTGCTGACATGAAAAGTTTTTTGTTTTGTTATCCTCTAAGAAAAATCCTCTAAGAACAAAGCTTCGTGCAGTATTCCAGCCTGTCATTACTTCTAAATTTCAATAAGTTCCAAGGACCACCACTAATAATAGATATTTGGCGTTATCCGAAACAGCTGTATGGAAAAGTCAAATTTCTATATAATATAGTTTAAAACTATAGAGTATTACTAAGGTACACACTAAATCTTGCAATGTACGTACGATACCCGTGGTTATTTATTTAGATATTTTTTTTATAAGTTAAAGATTTTCGTTGCCATTTATTAATTCGTCAATTTTTAAAATACAGAAAAGAGTAAGAAATATTAAGCACTGTAACATTTTTTAATTTAAAATAAAAAATTTTTTTTTTGTTTCTTAATTTTATACAATAATATTTTTTCTTTAATTTTATATTGAAATGTTTTTTTTTCGAATTGAATAAAGAAAAATTCTTTCCGCACACTAACATTTCTATATTATATTATATATATATGTATATTATTAAAACAAAATTGGACTTAGTTTTATTTTTACCGGAAAAATGAATCAGAATTAATATTTATCTAAGACAAAGAGTCCAATTGATTGAAAAATGATTCATTGAGATAGTCAGAGATAATACGTGTAAAACACATGTTTGTTATTAAACAGAAAAAACAAACCACAATTAAATCATATAAATTGATATAGCTAAAACTATTAGTATTAGTGAATCGGATAAAAAAAATCATTCAATATATTTATTGCATTTAGTAATTCGTTGATTATAATTATTTTAATGTAATCTAAAAAAATAATCAAATAATTTCTAAAAATATCAAGCATTTTAGTTATGAGAAGGAGATCTATGGAAATCAAATATATGTTGACCTATAGAAAAGGAGACTTGGTTAAACAAATAAATAAAAAAATAACTCCAATTTGGTATTGATGATGATAAAGACGTTTTTGAGATAATGTTATACAAAATTTGGGTACATAAATTATCTTATATTTATAATTATATTTAACATGCAGCTTGGTCAATTGTTTTTAGATTTAGTTGGTATGGCAGAATTGCTTATAAAGTGCAACAGAATTAAGGTACGTAAATTAACTTTTTGATCAACCGTATAGCTGTATTATATACCGTTCAATTAACTATATTTAGATTCAAATGGCATGGCAAAATTGGTTTTAACTTAACAACTGCTCATAATAATATAATGCAAACCAATCATAAAAGCTATTTAGGGTAGTACAAAGAAGCTTTTTAGAAAGACTGTTAAAAAATAAACTATATATCAAAATTTTTAGATAGATAATTATTACAAAATTGTATTTTATAAAAAAAGCGTTGTTATTTTCAAAATATTTGCTCAAACTGTACTTGAAACTGGATGTATGTATATAATATACACACAAGTTACTCCTTATTGGTAAGATACACACGTTCTAATACTTGTCTGTTATGTAAAGAAAAGTTCCGCGAAAAAATAAATACTTTTTTACAATTTTCTAAAAAAAGAAAATCTCTCTCAATATCTTAAGAGTTGTAAAATACGACCCTGTGTTCTTTATTTGGCAACCAACGTAAACACAAAAAAATACGTTTTTTTAGATATTCAAAAAAAAGTCACCCTTGCTAACTGATGTTACTTGAAGCTAAATAAGCAATTGAGAAATAAAGACCTTTTTTGACAAACAAAAATCACGCTCCTTTAATTCTCTTATCATGCTATCCTGGGGTATAGTGCAGAAGTTTGGATAATTACAAACAGTGATGCGAGAGCGTTAGGAACATTCGAGTAAAAAGTTCTTCGAAAGATTTATTGTCCTTTAAGCGTTTACAGCGATAAGCTATACCGCGACATTTAAGAGTATTAAAAATTCAGTGGCTTTGCTGGTTTGGTCATGTCTTGACTTGTTGCGAACGGAAGAAAATGTTCTGGGTAGAAAAGTGTTTGATTTAGTACCAGCTGTTGGAAAACGTGATAAAGAACGTCTGCAACTTTGGTAAAAGGACCAGGTGACCAACCAAATTAAGGCATTCAGTATTATCAATTGGCGATAGCAAGCTACTAATCGCGTTAGCTACTAATCGGGCTACTAGACAGAGTCAAAGACGTCTCACGTTTGTAATGGCCAATTAAGCAAGTAAATAACTGAACACTAAGAGTAGATCCTAAAACTTAAGGTGTACATCTTTTTCTTAAGTCAAGTGATGAGATGCCACATGTTAATTAAACTAAAAATGATATATATTTAGGAATATTATACATATACGTTCGTACGAGTATCTTCCAACAAACTTGTAAAACCACAATAAAGTTAAACAAAACACTTGTTTTAAAACTGATTATAATTTTTTTCATATTGAAGTGTGAAAGTGGATTGTTAGTACCTACAATTTTGTATGCGCTTTCTATCACAAGTGTTTTGATGGGAATTTAATTGTTAAGTCATAAATGTAACAAAATATCTCTAAAAATCACAAGAATCGGAAGAAAATGTAGGAAATACAAACACGTAAAATACAAATTATGTTGCAAGTATAAATAAAAACAAAAACAACAAATACAAAACACAACAAACAACAGTCATATGTGAAAAAGAGGTTTTAACTTGTTTATTACGCATAGCAACTACACTGGGAGAAAAATATGTGTGTCCACATGATGCAACATAAGTTCCACAAAAGTAAAAACAAAATATCTAAAAATTATGATTGCAGCTGTTGTTCGCTGCCATAACAAAAAATTTGCAGTGCTCGCTCACTCGCTTGTAGTTGTTGTTATATTTATAATTGTTGTTGTTGTTGTTATTATTAGCAGTTGAAAAGGCAACATACGTTATTTATTCTGATTCTGTATTTTATATCACTCTACTGCTGCTGCTGTTGTTGTTATTGTTGTTTTCGTTGTTGTTGTTATTATTACTGCCTCTCAAGAAACACGAGTCTTTATGAAAGGCTTAAATTTCATTTCAAGTGGTTTTCACGTTAAGATTTTTAGTAGAACGACTTTTTCAGTTGGTTTTGTTGTTGCCTCAATTGTTGTTTAAGTTGTTTGTGGTATGTTCAAAGGTTTCCAATTGGATAATAATGTGTAAAACAATGAATGAAATGAACTTAGCTTTTTAGGTACATCAAGAAGAATCTGGTCTATTAAAGAATGTGCTACAGAGGCGAATATTTAAATATGTTAAGTGTACATAAGCAAAGAAACTAAAGTCTGGCATAGCATGGCATGTTCTTTAAAGTTTAAACATAGTTTATTGCCTGAGAAAAAACATAAAATAAACTCAACATTTAAACATAAACAGGAAAATGTTATTGTAGACTTAGACTAAGACTAAGACTTGGGAGCCTTTTTAGAAAAACTATAAATTTTAAAGATTTAAGTTCTGGTGGATAATATTTTTTGCCTGTTTTTCGCGGAATTTTAGTTATGTATTTTGAGCCAGGTTCTTTAAATTTTTTTTAGGAAAAATACAAAAATTGTAACTACATAAACGTGTTCAAAGTGTAAAACACAGCAAACTTGTTTCGTAAAAAACGACAATAATAACAAAAATATTAATGTTGCATTCTAAACAAGTTATTTTTTTTTATTATCATTATTATTATTGTTTTATTTTTATTTGTTAAGTTAAAAATGAAATAAAATTTCTGAACTAAAGGCAGAGAAGTTTTAAATTTAATTGTTGTATGGTAAGTAACAAAAATTTTGTATATAAACATAATTTAATAGGCATATGCCCTTCATGTATGAAAACGTGTACAGTGGACAGAGTTTACACCTATTCTCATATTTATTATATATAGAACATTATAATTAAACAAGCGTTGAAGTGTATTTAGACCAGTTTTAAATGTTTGTCATTTTTTTATTCGAATATTTTCTTGCTGATGCTAAGCTTCGCCGTTTTTTATATATAAGTCTTACTTATCAGACTTATATTAGGAAAGTGTTAAACATTAATAATATAGAACTAGAAACACAATTATAAAGTCTTATTTATTAGACTTATATTAGGAAAGTGTTAAACATTAATAACATAGTACTAGAAACACAATTATAAAGTCTTACTTATTAGACTTATATTAGGAAAGGGTTCAATATCACAATTTGGTTAAATAGCACAATTTAAAAGAAAATCAAGAAATTAATTTAGATTGGACTGATTAGTCTGCATACGAATAAAGTCGATAGGCACGACTTCCCCATTCAAGTGAAAGTAAACTAACGGGACAAGTCTATAAACTTGGTGAATTTTGCAGGATGAAAACTATATCATGTCGGTAAGAAAAGGGCCTTAAAGAATTTAAATCGTTTATTCTAGTCAATGATGAACACTGACACCAGTGGCGTAACTACATTTTTTAGGCCTGTAAGCAAATTCTAACTAAGGGGCCCCTACCAACATACTAAGGGGCCCCTCTTTTTATACTCTTTACACGAAAAAATGTGAAAAGGATATATAAGGTTTGTCAAGATTTTCGTAACGCATTAAAGGAAACGTCGGAAATATCATTAAGTATATATCAGTACAATATATATATACTTTTTCAGTTCAAACTACTCTCTCAGCTTTTGAACTCTTCGAACGAAACTTTACACACATACTTTTCGGGAGCCATTTGGTTTGATTGAAATTGGACGTCTATTTCTTGTATCTGTGATATAAACTTTACAATCGGATATGAGGTTTCTCCGTTTTTAATAAAGGTATTCAATTGGAATTTGGTGTATACAGTACTGATATTTGCAAAAGACAACGTACAAAATTATTTTCAAATAGGTTTAAATCTAGATATAGCTTCCATATAAGTCTCTCGATTAAGACACATATTTTTCTTAGAAAAACTTTCTTATTTTATAAATAGGTTTAATATTTTATTTGAAGTACATACATATTATGTACTTTAAATTTAAAATTTACGTATCTTTTATAAAATGCAATATGAAGTTAATCCAACAAAAAACGTTTCGTCCCACTTTTGAGAACTTATTAAAAATAAATACAATGAATACAAAAATTTATAGTGGGGCCCCCTAAATTCGGGGGCCCGAAAGCGTTGCTTCCAGTTGCTTCCCTGTAGTTACGCCACTGACTGACACATAAGGTGGAGTACAGCTTTTTCCTTATCCGCAGAGTCAATTCTCCGACAACAATCATCATAGGGTAAACTCCATCTCATAGCATGCTTTCCTTGAACACGCTTATTATTATTTTGTTTGACTAATTTATTAAGAAAACATAAAAACTAATTAATTTGGTCGAGAAACGGAATTACTCGCAAAGGCGGGTGTTTAAGACATGCGAAAACGTCTTAACAGGCAGGCGGAGTAGTTCTACACCATTACGAATGTACAGTCGTTAAAAAAAATTCATATAAGGAAAATAGATTTTTTAATATGTTTTGAAAGTAGTACAAAAAAAAATAATATATTTGAAAGAAATGTAAATAATGCAGGTAAGGTTGATAGTTGCAATATATGGTAAAATAATATAAGATTTTGTATTGTTTTTGCTTTATAAAAACATGTGAGTCATGTGTGTAAAACCGGTTACACTATCATTTTTATCGACATGTTATTGACATTCCAGATACTATGAAATTGTTTATCAAGAAAAATGCTAGTCATTTAGGCCTAATAATCTTTATTTATAAATTTAATTTAAATATTTTTTCAATTAAATTTTTATATATTTTCGATCAGTTTAAATGCTATGCGAAGTAAACACTTTTTTAAGTTGTTCTTTTGCTATCTACACTTAGATATTATTAGGATTATATTCATTTGAAATTAAAAAAAAAAGGTTCAAATATTTAATTAGAAAAATATATGATTTGTGAAATCTTCTCTGTTAGAGTATATGTTCTATTTAATTATTTAAATTCCTCACAAAATGTCTATTCGATTAAACAAATATATTCTTATGCCATTCATTTTATTTTATTAATTTGATTCAATACAAATATTTTCTAATTGATTCTAAGTGTTTAGAATCAGGAAGTTCTATTCTAATTTGTATAGGTATATGCATGTAGTAATAATACAATATTTTTACCAGCTGTAAAAATTTCAGTATTTGTATTTTTTTTTTTGTAGAAAACATATTTTACTTAAACAAAATAAACACGTTTAAAATAAATGTACGTATAACTACCCGTACCATAATAAAAGCAAGAAATTTTTCTTTTATAAACTCTGAAACTCTTATCTACTCTGAAATGTAATAAAACTATGATAACACATTAAGCGTTTTAATCATAAGATATTGGAAAAATAATAATAGTATGAATAATCAGACGATGACTGATAAAAAAAAATTACTATATATTTCGAGCCGAGTGCTTTTATATTAAAAACATATAAAATATAAAATTTATTTTAAAATAGTGATAAGAAGACTTTGTAAAATATATATTATTTAGATAAAATATAAAAAGTACCCCAAATCTTTTAAGAATTTCGAAGAATAATCCCTAGTATAGCCACACTTGTATACAAAATTATAGCAAAAGTAAGAGAACTGCTAAATTATAAGGAAATGCATGAGTTTATTAACCGATTGGTATGCAATTTCGCTTATGAATTTATAAATAAATACAAATTTATGCACAATATTTGAATTCAAAATTTTTTTGTATTAATCATGCAAAAACAAAACAAAACAAAGCAACAACAACAACAATATAAGATATAAATTTCAGCACAAAGAACTCCTCAAGTAGATATATTGCACTTTTGTATTTACTAAGCGCAATGCAGGGGAGTAGTACACTGCAAAGTACACTTCGATCGTTAACACTTCACTGCTTCTTTTTTATATTATTTTGTTCACTGTTCCTTTAGATATTGGTTTTCTATAAACAATTCCAACAGAACGAAATGTGCGTCTTAAGTGGGGTCTTTTTCCATGGAATTATCGAATTCATTACAAATACTGTCGGGAGTTAATAAACAAAGAAGCGCTTTAAATTATGTACAAATTCAAATATTATTTACTTTTTTACATTCCCTAGCAAACAGTGAAGACAAAGAAGTCAATCAGTCATACAAAGATACTGATATCTTTGTTTAATAGAGTTTAGTTCTAAAATTATTGATGTATATATACTATATATGCTTACCTTGGGCATTTCACGTTTTGTGCGAATGATCACCTCATTTTCTATATAATCTGGTACCTCTTTACGATTTGAAAAATTGAAAACCATTGATGTATTCTCAGGAGCAGCGGGTTGTCTTTTTTTGCGTAATGGCCATAGTGGACTATTCGACGTTGTTGATTTAACAGAATCTAATTCATTAAAACCGGAAGCGTTCGCGGATGAGCCGGACATTGCTTTGCCAGTGTTTGTATTTATCACGGTATCTAGACTAGTTGTGGCACATGCAGTTGCTGTCGAAGCATTTACAGCATGTGTTGCATCTACTGATGCGCACTTTTTCATTTCATTAATGCGATTCTTCTCGATTTCACGGCTTGTTAACTGTTGATTTGAGTTTATAGATGTTGTATAATTGGAATGTTGCCGTAATGTTTCCATATGTTGTTGCTGATTATTGATATTTGTTGATGTTGGCAATGTTGACGCTGCCACAGTGGCACTATTTGAGGTTAATATTGGTCGTATTATACCGATTTGTTTGCCCGCATTTAGTACTGATGTCGGTATTTCAGGATTTATATGTTCACTACCGCTACCGCTACCGCTACCGTTTATTATATTACTATGTTTTGTTGTTGTATTTAGTGTTTGACCAGCAAATTTAAATTGTTGTGTCGTACCAGCTTTAGCAATATTATCGAGCGCCGTTTTCGTAACACGCTTTGTAAGACCGTATTCGTCGTCGCTGTGATCACTACTAGTCGAAGCAGTTCCTGTCTGAGCAGTTTCGCGGTCTTCCGCGACACCAGCAGACGTACGATCGTTCTTATCGTCAATTATAGCAGCTGCGTCACCACCTACAAACTTGTTGCCGCCGTCGTTGTTCTCAGCGATGTGTTCGTCTGTGTTAAGTTCGGCTGTTAATAATAATTTGCTTTGTAGCGATTGTTGTTGTTGATGGTATTGTTGTTGTTGGTGTTGTAGCTGCTGTTGTTTGTTTTGGGATTCCTTTGTTGTGACGCTGCTGCTTTGTTTTGTTTGTTTATCAGCTTCGATACACAGCTTTTCAAGCTTTTTGGTTAAAGCAGTAACGGGCGAATCTACCACATTCGTTATATCGCTTTTTTCAATTAAAAGCTTTTGCCTTGGAATAATATCAGGTGAATTGTCTGATAAGACGCTTGTTATATTTTGTTCCATATTGTTGTTTCCAGTTTTGAATTTTGGCGTTTGAAGTGCATTTTGATTTTCTGGTGTGCTTGTGTTTATTGTTCCAGTAACTGTAGCTGTGGCTTTGCGGCCAACTGGACTACCTAAGAGATCTGCAGCCATCACTGGTTTCGTACCTATTTTAGTTTGTGTGCCCAGTTTTTTCGTAGGGCTAGTCGGTTTCGGATACACAATAGGTGGCTTATTTTCATTAATAATTGTTTTATAATTTGCCACTTTATTCGCGACTTCGCCTTTGCTATTAGTGCGTGTTGGACGTGGACGTCTATTGGCAGTTGCTTCAAACATTTTAAGGGTTTGTTTCACCAAATCCGGTGGTGGTCGTTCTGTATCATCAATAATAGATGTTAAACGTTTTGGCGGCATTATATCAGTTCCCATTATAAGTCTTTCACGTGCATTATTAATCTTATCCTCAATCGTAACACATGTTGGTGCGGATTGCTTGTTGTCTATTGTATTCAAACTAGTACGATTTACTATAACATTCCAGGGAGTTTTATCACAAAGTAAAGCTTCTACCGAACGCGCACGTTTAAGTGAATCGTTACCGCGTTTTAAATGCCGAGAACGATTATTTGAATCTGTAACCGAAGCGCCCGTCGTTGTGGCATTATTACCATTTTGCGAATGCGACATGCGCGATGTAACTCCCTTCGTATTGGAATAATTTTTGCTACCGTACTGCTGAAAAGTTGCAGTTTTTTTATTAACTAATGTTTCCTGATTGTTTGTATCATTTGTATGCTTTAATATGCCCGACCTAATTTTACCATCACCTTCTACTGGTACTACTGACTTATCTCTATTCAATCTAAACTCAACATCTGTTTTTTCTTCTTCAACATCCATTTCTTCCTCTTCTTCTTCTTCTTCATCATCATCATTAGGCTCATCACGATCAAGCAAATTATTCAGACTTGTAGCTCTACGTAAGTTATCCAAACAGTGTCTTTGTTTCTCCTTTGATTGGCTCAAAGCTAAACTCAAATAACGGCAACGTAGCTTGGACACAATGCCAGGGCCATAACTCAAGTCCTCGCTAGGATCGAACTCAGTCTTGTCATCGTGGCTTTCTTGATTGCGACCATTTCGTGTGCATGCTGTTGCACCAATAATCTGTTGTTGATGGCTGGCATTTTGTTTTTTCATTTCTTGCACGGCAACCATTTTCTTTTTGATTGCACAAGTATTAGCCGTATTAGCTGACGTCTTGGTGGGGGAACCAGTTACAGATGAGGCGCTATTTGCAGTATTTTCTTGCACAGAGTACGATTTATGTTTTAAATATTTTACGGAAGCAGTTGAGCACGTCGCTTGTTGATTTTTTATGAACTGATTGTTTTGTAATTTGTTTGAAATTTTACCGCACACAACTGGTATTGAAATTGGTGAAGTAGTCTTTTCACTAACTGGCGTCAAAATAGACGCGCTACTATTACCTACCCACGACCGCTCGCTCTCGTATTTCAAATTCGACTGATACGAATTTTGCTGTAGCGGTGTGTTTGCTCCAGTTGGTGTCGTTGTGGATTGAATTACTGCACAATGTTGTTGTTGCTGTTGCTGCTGTTGTTGCTGTTGTTGTGCAGAATATGTTCCACTTGTGTTTGTGTTAAGTTCCACAACTTTATGCACTTCGTTATTTTTTGAGAATTCTTGCTCTCTCAACGTTGAAGAAGAACTTGTTAAACGAGTTGTCGTCGTCGTTGTTGTTGTTTCTTCTATTGTTGTGTCCATTTGTTTTTCTTCTTGTTGTTGTTTGATTTTCAACATTTGTGCTGTTTTTGCGGTGGTCGTGGTGGTGTTGCTATTAAACTGCTGTTGAAATACTTCACTCTCTTTGGTGGTGGCATATTCTTGTAGAGTTACAGTTTTAAAAGAATTCGACGTTTCTTCTGTTGTTTCTTTGGTATGACTTTTTAATGTCATATTCACTGATGATCTCTGCTTTGGTATTGGTAGTGCTGTGTTTTCTGTTGCCAATTTTATTGGAGACAATTGTGGTTCAGATTGTTGTTGCTGTTGCTGCTGTTGCTGATTTTGATCTATTAGATCAGTTTTGTTTACCTGCGGCGTGTAATGACCTCCAATAAATTTCTCAGACTTCTCTTTAGTTGGTGTTGAAATTGTGGATTTAATGTTTAAATTGTCGCTGCTCCAGCTACTATTGCTGTTGGCGATTGTAGTCGGTGATATGTGTGTTGTATCTGTGTTGGTAGCCGGCATATTTGTTAACTCTTCAGCTGTATTTTGCGCTTCTGCATTTGACTGTTGACTAGTTTTATTTGCTTTGGTTGTATTATTTTCTTCACTTCTCACCACTGGATAAGTTCCTGGAACAAAAAAAAAACAAATATTTTAATTACTAAAAAAACTTGAAATAATTAAAATACAATATAAAGATTAATAGTAGTAAACAATTGCTAATATTCCGGAAATAATCTTATAAAATTAAATTTTGAAAACAGCATTTATTGTACTTGTCATCTATCAGAAATCAAAACCTAAAAAACTGCAGTACAAAGTACAAATAATCGCAATATGAGTCATTTTTTATATACATTTTTTTATTGACAACCTAACCACTAATGAATTTCTACTTATTTGCACATTTTATATTTAGTAGTGTTTTCCCAAATTTCTTCCGAGTAACCCTGACGTAGATGTGTACAAATTATGAGTAATGAAACCATTTATAAAATGCAAGTTTCTACAACAAATCAAATTGATATACGTTTATTTTTAAATGTATATATGTACTTGCCTAAATGCATAATAAAATATAATAGCATGAGCAACAAAAAAAAATAACTACTTAAGTCTGGGTATATGTAGAGGTCAACTGTCAAAACTACCCTTAACAAAAAAAAAATAGATTGGTGGGCGATAATTTGCATATGAAGTATATACATATATGTATTTGAAATAAGCAACACATGTGTCACTATAAAATATGTACATATATGTATATACTAATATACTATATACTAACATATACCAAATGTAAAATCGTACACAGAAAGGAACTTTGGCGAGATTGACTACTATGTCATACAGTTCTCATCAGATCAGTTCATGGATATTTTCGAAAATATCTATACAGAAGGAAAAAAGGAAAGCAACTTGACAGTACATATTGCGGAACCGATGAAGATGATACTGAGCACGCTTTTTCGATCTATGGAAGATGACATGGACAAAAAATGTAAATAGAAAAGAATATAATATAAAGAATATATAAGACTGTTGAAAATATCTTTGGAAAAATTAAGGCACGAGCATATAAATGGAACAAAATCATTCAATACATCGAAAACTTGCTCCGAAAAATGAAAACAGACGTGGACGCAAACTAAACTAAAACGAAGAGCAACCTGAACACCTTTCACAAAGAAACAGAAACAACAGAGTTTTAGTTCGTTATCTACACAGTAGGAGCCAGGCCACCATTTCAGCGATGGTTGGCTTGGCGATGTATAAACTATTCCACATCCACATATTAATAAGTCCTTACTGAGAGACATTATGCACCTCCTTTAAAAGGCTAAAAGTCATCTGTTTCGTTAGAATCAATTATAATCACATCATATTTCCTATTTCGTTAGTATGTTTTCTATTCTTAAATTGGGTTATTCATACAAAAACACACATATTTACTAAAATAAGCAAATTCTAAATTTTTTTTTTGAGCAACCCTTTTTTGATTAACGCTGAGGTCTCGAAAATTCTGTTTTTCTGTTTTTCTGATTTTCAATTTTTTAATTTATATTGAAAACAATTTCAAATTTGACATGACGATGACTCTCTCTATAACATAGCCCAAATAAATTTGTGGAAAGTATGATTTATGTGTAAATATATTTATATATATTTATATATATTTATATATATTTATATATATTTATATATATAAGCTAGATACCAAACATTTAACCAATCGATTTGAATTACAAGAATCGTCATTGTAGAAGTACTAGAAATTCTATGCGAAAAGTATAAATGATTTGAGAAAACTAAATCAACAACCTTATCTTGTGTAATTTGTCATGTTATGATTGTAATTCATAAATTTCTATCTTGGAAAATGAAAGATTAAGTGATGTTTGTGTTGCTTTATATTTTCTGGTATTACTACCATAAAATATGCTCATATAAAATATTTACTGAAATAATTCCACTCAAAACAAATTTTTATTATTTAATTCTTAACTGTTTGCCAAATATAAATATTTAAACGTGGAAACATTTTTCCGAAGGGTTAATAAGACTCTGACTGTTAAAAGAGTGACTCACTCGATGTCTGAGTAAAACAACCACTGGAAGACATGACCAAACTTCGACTGTGAATTTGACAAATGTGCGGTATTTTTTTCTTAAATCTAACAGAATAAAGCACTTTCCACTGAAAATTAACTGCACTTTCCCAAACATTTCATGTAAATGTATGTGTAGGAGTTGAGATTGTAGTTTATGGGGGAAAGAATTTCATATAATTGATATACAAATTCTGTGACGTATAGGTCAGTGTTATCAAAACAAAATACATTGGGTGACACATACTGGTATATATACAATCTCATTTATCAAATCGAAAATCGATAAAAAAATTTTTAAACTAATGTTGTCGTTTTTCGAGAGACAACAAAAATGAATTATGAAAAGGGAAACTTTAAAGTTGACTCTTACTCGTAAACAATTTGGAAAATATTATTAAAAAAAAATTTAAGGCGCTTAATTGATTTATTTTTAAAACCGAAATTATGCAGAGCCAGAAGGAAATAAATTCCAAAATATTAACGAAAATGAAAAATGTTAAAATAAATACTCAAAAAATGTGTATGATGATTGATGGGTTATTCTTGTAAATTAAAGTAATGAGTACCACCACTCAGATAATAAATACTATTGTATCACACAGTTAACAAGAGGAATAGAACTAATGTTCTATTGTAACATTAGACAGTTTTGTTGTAATAGAATGTTAAAAAATTAATTAAATAAAAAGGGAAATGAGTTACATGTAAATCAGTAACCAGTTACTTTATAAAATCAATTTAATTTAATCAAAATATAAAAGTTTTGATGATAAATGAAATTTCATTCAAATTCCTTAACTATTTATGTGTTGACTAAATAAAAAAATAATAATGAATTTCATTCAAATTATTTGTTAAATTTCATTATGTATTGGCTATAACATTATTTCACTGTTCTATGTTTTTTGAACTGGTTTTTAGCATCAACAAAAACGTCCTGATGCTAGTAATTAGAGACACCCAAGTTCAAATAACTATTTCTATTGAATTTTCATCATTTATAATAAAATCATGCTCTTCCAATAATTGTTAAACGAACATTTTACTTCCAACAATATCTTCTGCTAATTTTAATTTTTCTTAAACAATTTTTAAACATATTTTTTATAAGATATAAGATTTTCGTAGGATATGGTACGCATTTACAAATTATAATTAGAATTCTTAATAAATCTATTAAATGAAAGTCTTGAGTTGTTTTTGCACTGTAACATAGATGGTTATTATTACCATTTTTAAGATTAGGTTGCAGTGATAGCTTTGTGCATCAGCGTTCACTTATCGCAAATGATTGCCCATGGTGGTACCACGATTCAATCACTGTCCGCCCATCAGACCTAAATAAGCACCTTAAAGGTAGAAGCTTGAAGCATGTAGTGCATGAACAGCGTTCTTTTGAGAAAGCGACTCTACTGTTCAAATATGAGGAAACAAATTTGAAATCAAGTCCGCAAGCTTGGTCAGTTTAGTCGTTACGAAAGGAATGACTTTTAAAGAGCAGCATTTCATTTAATCTTATTTTTGTATCCAGTCCTCAATTCACTGGTTGAGTTTAATAAGCTGCAGCTGCAAGATTGGAGCTCTGTTACCACCATGACAATATAACTATTTTTGTGGTTACAAGCCTATCCTTTCAGTATATTGCTGACATATCACTTATTGCTTAAACATACATACAACATCTTAAGCAACCACAACGAACTCTTACATACATCTTTTGAGTATATCAACTCCATCAAAGTCATCCCTCTTCCGCGCTCATTCAAACGGATTGGCCGCTACTCCACGCATACGACAGTAGCTACCGTGACCCCGTCAACACACCCGGGTTTAACTACTAAAAATATTTTTTATATAAGCCTCATATAATACAATATCCTTCCCTACATAGATTTTAATTATCTTTCAAAAAAATATATATTTATATTAACTGTTCGTTGCATTATAACTATGTATATAGTTTTGTCAGTATTTGACTATTTTTTGTCTCTTATGAAAATATAATAGCTTCACAATATCAATAGATATTTGAAAAGTTGCCAAATGCTTAGTTATCTATAGGTTTTCACTTCGCCTAGGAACCACCATAGGCTCAGCAGAGGGGAATGTCTACTCACTAAAGTCAGTTTGCCGGTAAAGTGATATAGTTCGTTGTTAAGGTCACAGTAGAATAATTATACATAAAATAACAAATACGTAATGATATTTATTACAGTTCGCGTGTTTTATAACTACCCGAGATGGCTCTGTTTCTAGGTACTCATATAGGTTAGATATTAACAACCCCAGACAACTCGTTAAAAGAAACTGCAAGATTGCAAACTGCAAGAGAAGCAAAGTTTTAACCCTGTTAGCAGACACTTTTTTATCTTGCGTCGAGTCACTTCTGCTGGACATGACAAAACCAAACGTTTAAACGTGGTTTGAGTATAAACCCTAATTATCAATAGAACTAGGGAATGAAAAATCGAGTTCAGTAAACTTGCATGTCATATTTCAGTTTTGGAGCAGTGGTTAAAACACGAAATAAAAATATAAAAAATTGAGTAAAATTTTTAATATAAAATAATAATTTTATAATATAATATAATATTTTATAATATATAAATATATTTATAATGCCGGAAGCTATTGGTGCATTTTAGTAATAAAATTTTAAATATGTGAATGTTAGTGCTACAAAAGAAAACTCTACGAATTGTCAATGTAAGAGTTCATTTTATGGAAATTTATTGAATTTATATGTAAACTTAAATAAAATGTAGTGAAACTTAGATATTGGTTTCCAATGGGTAATGTATATTACAGTTCATATTTAATTATGAACGTTGGATACAGTGCAAAGGAACGTTTATAGGATGAAGTAATGAGTTGAATGAGTAATTACTTGAACCAAAATGTAAAGACCAGAAAATAACTAATCGATTTGTTTATTTTTTATTTAATTGGCTTCATTTTAAAACAAAATAATGAATTATACTTATTTTATTATAAAAAGAAAATATTAAAAATATATAATACAAAGTATTATCACATTATACACACAAGCACTTTAAAATCTTATTAAAATCCACACATACATATCTTTAGAGATTACAAAGACCTAAATTTGCAATAATATATAATATAAATGATAATTTGTTATATGTCTTTCATTTGCACTTTCGAAAAGTTTAAAAAAGAATAAAATTAAAACCATAATTCAAAAGAAAATAAATAATAAATTTAAAATAATTGAGCATCGACATTGCTAAAGGTTCATCACAGAAAGAATAATAAACAAAATAGTAACAGGCATTAAAGAATCTTTTGTACACTACACTCAATATTTGGATGCAGATACAATAATCAAAAGAAAGAAATATTGTAAATATTAATAAATGAAAATATCAAAAAGAAAAAGATAATATATCTTTTTAATACAATAATATTTTTGTTCAAAGAAACATATACCACGATGTTATAATATTCTAGCATGTTAATTATAGAATTAAAAAAATAGAGTGCTTAATAGGATCTAAATATATAAATACGTGCTTAAACAGATTAAATAGAGTATGTGTCTAAAATTAAGTGATATATAGAACACTTTTTGGGAAACGTTGGACAAATCATAGGCGACATATGTCAATTGCAATCATGGATAGTTGTTTAAGATGTATTTAAATTTAAGGAGAAACCCATTTCTGAAGTATATTGAATGACTTTTTTTTTGGACATGTAGTACTCACAGATATCGGAAATATTAAATTTAAACTCACGTTTCCATAAGGTACCTTCCAACACAAAATGTGGTCTCTTCATAATTATATGAAGAAACCGATAATACTGTGTGTAAGTATTTGATGTTAACTGTAATTTTTGTAGAAATCGAGAAATAAACCAAAAATTTTGAATACAAATTTTAAATATAAATTTTTTAAAATATTTTCTAATTTTGTCAAATATAAATAAAAACATGACATAAATTTCAAAGCTATATATTTCAAAATATTCATTGGATAAAATATTAATTTATATATAATATTATGTATATTGTAGCACAATATTTTTTTAACTTGCTTCTATAAATTCTGAAATGGGATATATGTGAGAAATCTGTATAAGCCTGACATCTAACGATAGCGATAATTTATCTCAAACCACTATATAAAATACAAAAATGATAAACCTTTTTTACACATCAAAATAAACATCGCTTAACCCTCTAAAACCATAAATAAAAGCTTTCAAATATTGATTCTGCGCAAAACAGATTCTATATGTATATATAAGAGGGGGCATAAGAAAAAATTTAAATAGAATAGTTTTTCTATATATTGACATGATATAAAAACTGGATAACCAACTAATTTCGAGCTACTTGAAAATAAAGTACATAAATAAATCTAATTATGGTAATATATTTACATGATTGTGGAAGATAATTTTTGGAAGAATATTAATAATAGATGATGTAGAATAAAGCAATAGAATTGAGATGAAAATGCTACGAGTTAAAATAGTTTGTTCGAACTAATTTAGCAATCAAAAATGTGAGATATTCAACGACAACCAATGTATTGGTTAACTGATCTTTAAAAAGTCCCAGATTTGATTAAATTCGGAGGTACAAAAAATTTCAGTAGATGTCAACTAAGAGCAGAGTGTTCATTTCAACTCTCTCTCTCTTTCTTCTCGATTGCTTCCTCTGATCATATTTCCTGTTTCATTATTGTGTAATTAAATGCAAACACCCATCTACCTCCCCTACAATAATTCACAGACAACTGTTTACAGTTTAAAAAATATGTTATTCACATAATGATGAAAATGTCTCTCTTAATAAAAAATTATACCATATTTTACCGAATAAATAAAAAGCACGTGAAGTCACAACGGCTCCTAAAAACCAAACATATAAAAAAATGTTTGTTCATTATGTCATTGAATAACTGCTAACTGCAAAAAGAAAATTCGTAATAGAGTGGTAAAAAACTAGGTCTCGTAACCTCAAAACATAACTTGCGAAGTGCACAAAAAAATTGTAAAATTAATAAAAATACGAGTATGAAGTTATAAAGTTATTTCGCAAAAAACTAAAAGTGTCCAACTAACAAAGAAGCTTAAATTCATCTAGGATACGGGCAATCGCTAAAAATGATTGTGAAGTAGTTGTAGCTTCGCTTGAAAAACATATACTATATACAAATCCTCTGAATGACTAATATTTAATATAAATTAAATTTACAAGTATAAGTCTTATAAATTTTTAAAAAAGAAAACTGAAGAACACTAAAATATTCAAATAAAAAAAGTCATCCGGTCATAATAAAGTATCTGCTATTATGAAGAGAAAATTACCACAAATTGCAGTTAAGTATTTACTATATATATTAAATTCTGTTATGGGATGCTTTTACTTTCCAAATACTTAAAAACAATAGATACCATAATCTGAAAAAGACATATGCAAAGTACACTCATACAGATTCATTTTTAATTCTAACTTATAGACACACAATTAAATTTTTATTTTAATCCATATTGATGATTCTGCTGTGCTAAGCTGCTACTATTATTATTATCAATAAAAACTTAAATTAAAAAAATAGAAAACGTCGATCATAATGAAGGCGACACTTGCTTTCTAAAGACACCTAAGTAAAATGGGTGAAACTTATTCTGTAATTTATGTAAATTAGTAGATATTAATATCGAGAATTTTTGTTAAACTCGCGTTTCCATATTGTACCTTCCAAATTGGAAGTGAAAAAAAAATATTATGCCATAGAATATTCTGTCATGTCTCTGATTTTTAATCTAAACGAGTTGGGAGATTTCAATAAGGATTTCAAAAGAAATATAGTTAACTGATACAAAAGTTCTACATTTCTATCTAGAAATCAGAATACGTACATACATATATATTTCTTCACAAATTTCAGTTACGTTTCATACTTGGAACTATAGTTACTGTTGGGTTTTTAATATATGAGAAATCAGAAGGGAAATAAGATTTATTATAAGTTTCTTTGAAATGAACTTATTACGACAATTGATAATATTTTTAGTCAGCAATTTGTTGATACGTATTTAAAACAATCCTAACATTGTAATTTATTTTATTTCATTAGAAATGATTATTGTTTAAAAAAATTAATTTTAACTTAGTGTTTTCAAATCAATAGGTAAATATTAAATTAAAGATAATAAATAAACGAAATCAGTAATTTGCCGATGATTGTATATAAACCATAATAAAAAAAATTATTATTTTGAAAATAATATATATGATAATACAATAGATAACTATATGTACACAGTATGGACACGATAGTAAGTTTACTATATGCGTAAAAATTAATCAATTTTATAATTAAAATGAAAAAATGCGGTGTTTGGAAACTTTTTCAGAAGTTTAGTTAATTTCTTTTAATTATAAAAAGTAGAGATTAATAAAATTAAGTCTTTAAGGTTTTCCAAATAAAACAAAATAATAATAAATAAATTTTAAATACTACTTATTTATGATAAAAAATAAAATACAATTTATAGAAAGACTAAGTATGACAGTAAAAATGAGATAAAATTAGAAATTTGCTCTTAGCCTACGTTATTTGTTCACAACTAGAACTATTATAAAAAGTGTCTAAGTAATAAAGGTTCGAAAATTCTCTGATATTTAAAAAAGAAAGATAATAATGAAAATTAATATTAAATGAAATTATGTACAATAGAGACTCAAAGCTCCTCGTATTGAGAATTGATATTCAACTAATAGTTACGAAAAGAGATGAGATTTAAATATCTTTAGTTTATTAAAAGTTGAGGAATTGAATTGAAAAAAAAGGACAGGTATAGATTATAGATAGTGGGTTGCTCATGTAAAATAAAGCTACTTAGAACATAAGAAATAGGCTCAATGTTATACTACAGAAAAGTTTTATAGCATATTATTGACATCTAGGAAATCTACTTTGGGCTAAGAAACGAATTTATAATTTTTATAAATGTATTCACTTTTTTAATGCATGCATTGGATTTATGAAATAGACATTTTAAGAAGGAAAAACACAGAAAGGTTTAAAGTCTTCTGAAGAGTCTGAGGTAATAACAAAGTAGAGTATTACTTTACTTTTTTTTTGCCCTGCAGTTATGAATGTTGTTTGGTGTAGAACATCAAAACGATCTGGTTATCACGTTAGTACAAAAATTGGGTGGCCAGAAGCGACATTGATCCTAGATCACTCAGTAACCTTGTTCTATTCTGATTGTGTTGTGTATAGCTCATCAGGCTATTCATATAGCTTACAATGTTATCGGCATACTACATTTGACTTGTCTTTTTAAAGTATTTATAAACGCCTATAATTGGAGCTAAAGGAATACTCAAGAAGAAGAAAAATTAATAATTTTTATTGATAGAAATGAAGCGCCTATTCAGTCCAATTCGTGAACACTGTTGTTACCAGAATATCTATGTTAGATTAACAGTGTATATATTGATATTTCATTGAAAGCAACATTCTGAGAAAAACGTAGATGTTGTCAAACCACAGGGACCGAAGAGCTGTCGATTGTCAGTTGAAATAGAAATTTACAAATACAAATTTTTTACTAAATGTTTTATTACGATGGGGTTCATAGATATACTGTAAGGCTTCTCTGAAAACACATTACCGCTCACCTTGCTCTTTAGTTTCGAGACAGATGCATAATCTCAAGTGACTTCTTTAGAAATAATTTTATATTTATGTATTTTCTGAAGATAACAGATTTAAATATTTTAAAGTCGGTTTTGCTTTTTAATATTTTAACTTTTATTTCTTAAGGTGTATTTTGTACATCTCTATACGTATTTCGATAAATTCGCTTTTGCTTTCATCAGGAGAGAATTTGACGAAATACGTATAGACATATACAAAATACAACGTACGAAATAAAAGTTAAAATTCAAAAAATCAAAACCAACTTTAAAATATTTTCGAAGTAACCACTCAACAAATTTAAAAGAAAATTACACAGATTTAGATATGTCCTAAATAGACTGCTTGCAGTTCTAAAGTTATATAAAATATTGGTCATTCATCTATTATTAAAACTTTTAAGTTATTTTTTTTTTTAAACTGATATCAAAAATGATTAACGTTAAACTTACATTCCTTTGAACATTGCCATATATAATGTGATTATTTCATTTTGATTATTTATAAAACAAACAAAAGAGTATTTATTTTTAGCAATTTTTTTATATGGATTATAAATTTAAAATATAATATGAAATATGAAATCTTATTTATATTTTAAAAAAATATAAGAAATATGAAAAATTTTAAAGTAAATATAACAAGCATGTATTTTAAAAATAAGAACTAGATTTGAGTAGTTATCATTATTATATCATGTTATTTTATTTGATATAAGAATTAGAATTTTTAGAATCATATTTCTGGTGTTTAAATTTTTTACTAATAAACAATAAATCATGATTGTGGAAGATAAAACTCTAAGCATCATTTACTAAAACTATTAGACAGTAAAATTATACAGCGGAGTGTTTTTTTTAAAAATTGCTATTTTGCTATTTAATTGCTATTTTGTCGCATGGTATTGTGATGTTGCAGATATCTGCGACAAGTTACGATGTGTGACAGTAATACCTTTGATATTCTTCTTTTATAAAATAGTTTGTTTTGTATGATTTGTATTTTGTTTTATTTAAAAGTTTTTGTAGTCAAGTTTTGTTTTGTTGTCGCAGGTCGAAAAAAAGTTCAATCATTCCTTCTATACTATACTCCCTATTGTATGTCATAGAAAGGTGTGTACGTAAAACTCCTGCAAGTTTTAAAATCTTACAAAATTATGTATTTATTCTACAACTTATTTCACAATTTCGAAAATACTTATTTTATTATTAGCAATTAAAAAACGTTGTAGTTATATACAAATTTAAGTCAACTTAAGAGCTTTGGAATATATCAACATTATTTTTTCCAAATATGTAATAAAATTTAATAAATGTAATAATTTATAAGTACAGAAGTTAGCTTCGACTTTATCAATATTTAAACATTCTTTAAATAAAGCTATTGAGAGTTTTCTAGCAAAAATTTTCTAGATATTTTATTAAATATTATACAAATCTGTTTATATAAAGTCAGTTCCTCCTGGTTAGTTTATGTGGGTTATAGTCAACCGACTTTGATAATTTTGACAAAAGTTGAAAAATATATTTTTAAAATGGTTATAAAATGGTCGCCTATTTTGCAAATTGACAGACTAGTTTGAAATTAGGAAGACAGACATACATTCGGTCTACAAAGTATTCAGAGTTTATAATTTACAAACGTGGGTGAGAGGCACCATTTTTAAAAGTAGTTTTTTCTGAAAATTGGAGACTACAAAATATGTACATATTGCACCTTTATATATAAATATTGAATGTAAAAACATCTATTACTAATTATTTTTTATTTATTATTACGTCAATTAACTATTTTTTGTTGAAATTCTTTGCAAAAACTATACGAACATAATCCACCAAATATAGTTTTCAACTTATATGAAGCCGTATCACATTTATCTGTTCTCGAAGTGAAAATGAGTGCTTTGGGGAAAGCGTTTCAAGTCGATCATTTTCATAATACTAAATTCATAGTAGGAACTGAATGCCATACTTAAATCAGCCAACGAATTCCTCGATAGCGTAATTAAATTGGACTCGATGGAGCTTACTTTACATATCTGTATAGTATATATCTAGTTGAGTTTATGAAGAAATACATACTTTATACAGTCTCCTTTATTACCTTTATTGCGTTAGAAACATTTAAATTAATTTATATATATAATTATAACTATGTATGATGAGAATACACAATAATTGATTATTTTCATTATTCAGCATTATTCAATTTAAATTTTTAAATACAAATTTTATTTTATGATACTCAATATTCCATATAAATTTACTTATATCTTTTGACCTTCTTTAATAATTTTAATACTAAAAATTTCTTTTACAAATTAGTGTAGGCGATCATATAATAGCTTGACTCACTTCAAAAATCTTCAAAGTAGATACCGAATAAAGTAATAAAAAATATAATTAAATACTTTTTTTTCTTCAGCATTTATAAATTATGTCAATAGAAATTAAGATTCATAAAGAACAAGAATTAGAGAAAGTATTTTTTACTCCTTTGTTAGTAATGAAAAGTACTTGAGATAGTATTTAACGTTAATTACACACTTAAGAATACTTATTGATTATATCGAAGTTGTTGATACTATCTTATTCATAATAATTTGCACATATAGTAGTAAATGTCTACCAATATTTATGTGATAATTAAAATAATTTCTTCACTGCGGTAGCAAAACTCAGGTTTAAAGAATAGCGCAGAAAGAGATATTTAGAGACATTGACACAATTATACCATAATCTTTATAACGTATCGACAAATTTATTACAAAGTCAAAATATATTGCATTTTTTTTGTTTTTTTTTTTTGGCAATTATACACATAAAACGATTTAGTTAAGTATTTTTTTATAAAACAATAAATCAATTATCAAATAATAAAAATTAAATTAAATACGTATTTTTTTTAGTTGTACGCGTTTATAAATTTTAAATTAAACTAAACTTAAAGAATCTAAAATGAATGCTTAGAGTATAAAAAAATGTTATTGAAGCAGGTGTTAAAATGCAATAACAAAATATGTTAGCATAAATTGAGAAATTCCATACACAGAAGAGTATCTCAACAAAACAAAATCTATACGTGAATGAGATACTTTACATTCAAATGTTGCGGATGTAGAAAAAAAAAAGTGAAATGTCGAGCATTGGAGATAAGTTCGGCAATAATCTGCTCTCCGTATAGTAGGTATATAAGGTTTAAAGAAAATGATTGTATGAAACAATATCAAAAAGTTTATTATTGAAGCACTATTAATTAATCTGAGTCGAATGCTTCTGCTGTCAGTAATTTTATATCCCGTAGATGTGATATATTATATCAGCTATATTATAATTATAATACATAAATATATCTCTACCATAAGAGTATTTAAAAATTTTTATTTTAGTTTAAAATGGAAATAATTAGGATTTTCAAGAGTATAATACACCGTTTGAAATTATTTAATATTTTTTAATATTACTTTAAATTTGTTTTAAGTAGTAAAATAATATGTATTTATTTTTATTATTTTTTAATATTACAATTTTTCATTTTTAACATTATTGGATATTTTATACTTAAAATATTGTCTCTGATTTGTCACAATTTTAACAGACCTTTCATTTTTTTTATTATACTTCTTTTACTGTTGGTATTGTTTTGATTATTATAACTTGTGTATGCGTGAATACGCAATTATGAATGTATAAAAGCATCAAGTTTGCAGAAAAGTATATTTGCAATTTTAAATTTAATATTAAATTTTAGGAATTTAAAAAAAGTAGCAATAGCTACTATATGTGCACTTCGTATTATGATATTTTAAACTTAATTATTGAATTATTTTTTAATTAAAATTAAGTTAAGCTTTTAAGACATATTCAATAATTATATTTAAGGTAAATAGCATTTTAAAAGAATAACTTTAGTCATTAATGTTAAGCAAATTTATAATTATTTTCTGTTATTGCATATCAATTTACGAAACTGCTCCTTATATGTGAAAGTAGACCGAGAGAAGACATCCGCTATAGTTTATATTCAACCCAACATTTTGTAATTTCGCTAAATATGTTAAAATTAATTTTGTTTTTGTGAAATTGTTAATAAATTGTTTTTTTTTTTTATGAGTATGTGAAAAACTTGGTCAATTTGCAAGATGAGAAAACGATTCTCAACCTTGTGTCTAGGTTGCTAAAGGTTAGATTAAATCTCAATTATATCACTGAACCCTATACCAAATACCATTAGCCATCCACATCTTAAATTATTACTTAGTTCTCAGAATAGGATTAGGGTTGCAATAGGTTAAATTTCGTGCTATTTATATTATTGAATCCTATACCACAAGCCATCCTCATCTTATATTATTACATAGTTTTTCGAATCTGTCTCCATAGTTGCTCTGTATAAATTGTTAAAATTTTGAAATTTCAAAGAAATAGCTCATTTTTAATGTAAATAGAGCTTTGAGATGACTATTGACACTTGAAGAATACAAATAATAATAATTGGACTACATAAGAAGATATATAAGGACTGGAACTAAACACAACAAGAAATAATAGATGTATATAGAATATAGACTATTGTAGATTTTCTATTGTAGATAAGTATCAAATTCAAATTATCATAACAATGTATTTGGATAAATAATTTATTTAAATCAATACAATATTTTAAAATCAACATTTAGCAATTTCGAATTCTTAATTTTGTACCCTCATTGAATCATTTACCGAATTTTTTGTAGAAACTAATTTATAGCAGCTGAACATTTTATCGATTCTTTAATCTTGGGAACTTTTTTATAAACAAAATTTTACCAATTGATAAACCACGCTCACAATAAACAAATAGAAAATATCTACTTTAGGAGTACTTCGGCACATACCGATATATCGATAATACGATATGTATATGTGTAGGAGGAGAAGACATACAACGATGGTGTCATTTATGGAAAAAATGTATATAAAACCAAATGAAATAACAAATACTTGCAATGAATGAACGGACACTCTGAGACTCAATAACAATTTTAATAAATAAATGCAAAAAAAAAAAAAAAATTAATTATTATTATATGTTGTACTAGTTTAGAAGTAAAAAAGTTTCAAATTACAATAAAATAGCAAAATAAATTGGAAAAAATGTTAAAAGAGAAAAAAAGCCAAAGAAAATGAGCGAATGAATGGTAGAATGTATGGAACAGTTTTGACCAGTTTGACTCTTTTGTGCAAAATTAGAATGCGTGAAATAATTGTGAAGGTGGTACAAACGCTTGAACACAAAAAAAATAAATATAAAAAAAATTACAAAAAAAAATTGAACAAAAAGGCTTACAAGCATTGATAAAAAAAAAATGTAAACATATGTATCTTTTATACAGCATAAATCTAATTATGGCTTCAATTATAACATGAATTCAAAAATTATTACAAATTGTAAATAATATATTTCATCAAATAACAAAATAATATTAATAGAAATTTAAAAAAAAATTTCGAGTCATCCCTAATAAATTACAGAAGGGGCTCGGTTATATAGACATTGAAACATATGGACGTCTGAAACAGTAAACAAAAAGCAGAACCATTTCTCTAAACACAAAGTTCTAAAGCGCGACTCATTTATATGAACAATATTAAAGTACATTTTATTTTTAATCTTAATTTCAGCTAATCTCATTAATATAAACAATGTTAAAATAAAATTTTTTAATTCTTAGCATTTATTGTTTTCAATTAAAACTCACGAACTCCACAAAGTGTTTGAAATAAAACTCTTCATTAATTAAAAGAGTTTTTATAATGGATAAAGTATGTTATAATATATGTACGTAAAATATTTTATCTGCTGAAAACTTGAATTCATATAATGGAGGCATAATTTTATATTTTTGCCCCCTAATATCATATCATTGGTTCAGTGTCTATGAACTAAAATATAAGAACTACCCAATTGTATAATAGTTAGTCTTAAAGGACTTCCATAATTGTAATAAAAAGTTTAAGATAAAATAAATTCTAAAATTATAAAAAAAAAGTGATGAAAAATTATTATCAATACTGATGATTAGGATATTGAAGATGACGAACACAGAAAGATCTTTTTTTTCCTATTTTACATATGAATTGTATACTCATGACAAATACTCAATTAACGAGACTAAAAATGCGAGTCAAGAATAGGGAGGTGACTTTAAGGAGCTAAATCCTCTTTCACCCTGAAATCAATTGCGGTTACGTACATAGGTAGATTTATTATGAATGCATTATTACATGATAAAATGGTAAATAAAACTTATGACGATTCAAAATTTTATCCTTATTAAATTTTATTATTTTGTATTATATTAGAGAAAAACAAAAAGACATCTAATTGAATTATCGTAGACATGTGAATGTGAACATTTCACTTGTTTATAGAGTACTTATATGAATTAGTTCATATAAGCGAGTGTCTACTGTATATATTTTTATATAATATTACTAATAAATAATATATCTGATTGCAATGCAGTAATTTACATTTGTTTATATTAAGAAAAGTAAATACTAAAAATTGAGAAGACAGTTCTATTATTAAATAGTAATTTAAAGTAATAATTAAGAGTTGTTTATTTATTTATAGTAATTATTATTTATTTATAAATTTTATATTAAAAGTTGATTTTATATTAAACATTTATTTATAATTATTTGTTGCTATTAATTTACTATCCGGTTTAAAAAGCATTTCGTGTAGTAAAAACTTGCTATAATTTTAAAAGAATTTCTAAAAGTCTAAAAGTATGCAACAAAATTTTGCATTTAAGTAATGCATTACATATCAGTGTTAAGCACAAGAAAAATTATCAGGTTATATGGGTGGAATTGAAGAACCTACAAACAAAAATAATTATTTTTTTTTATTTTTACTGGACTTAGGCTTAGGTCGTTTATTTAACATGAAAATTATAAAAATATTTTTCTTAAATAAAAAGTTATTAAATTATTAATTAAATTTTAATTTTTATAAAAAATTATTTATATTAGAATTTATTAAAAATCATAATTGTTAAAATGTATAGTAGGTCACATGCTTGCATATATCTCTCTTTTTATTTGTTTTATTATGATATGCTCCAAAGATCTTGATTGTACATATATTTAAGAACTTAGTCTTTCTACAAAAAGTTTCCAGTAGTCTCTATTTCGTGCTTTTTATCACGATTAAATATTTGTATGATTCGGTGAGTCTTGTTCGCCTCCATGTTGTTTTTGGACGTCCTCTGCTTCTTGATCCAGTAGGGTTCTATACTAAGGCTGAAAGAGCTATATTACGTGTATTTTTTCGAAGAGTATGGACGAGCCATCCTTTATCGCTTTCTGATATCATTTAGTATACCATTAAGTTTAGTAACCTCCCAAAATCTGACATTAATGATTCATACCTCTCTTTATACTTTAGACTATCATTTAATTGTTTATATTCCTTTCAAACTAAAGAAATTTCAGTCAATAACCCATTGAGTTATATAATAACGTTATATATATAACTGGGTTGGCTTGTTGTGGTGGTGACAGAGCTCTATGTTCTGTCCAAGTAGCGTCAAACATTGGTTTGTTATTACCCACCTGTCTATTTATCGCTAGAGAAACGATGCATAAAATATATTGTTTTCTTAAGGTATATGTGTAGGATGTGAAGTCAGATCGTGTTTTTAAGCTTTCCAAAGCGGTAAGTTTTCATCTGAGTAATTTAGCAAATTCGCACAGAATTGCAGATTTTATTATTATTTGTGATTGGGTGGCACTCACAAAAATTGTTTGTTTTTATATATACTATATAACAAAATTCTCAGCATAACAAATATTAAAAGTTTTCCAATGCATTGAAAGCAATAACTTTTGTATAGCCTTTTTATTAGTTTTTATATTTTTTATAGTCATTTTTGTTTGATGTTCTTGCGATAATATCATCAGTTAAATTTCTACCACGCAGGACAGATAAGTTATATATTTGTATAGTTTGAGGTTTAACGTAGAAATCATGTGCATATTGTTATTCCAGTATTATAATAATAATGTTCACGTACTTATGACTTGACTGAATCGGACTCCTAAATATGATAAATAATTAAGATAGTAATATATTGTGCTAAAGAATATTCATGTATGTAAACAGTTCGACTTTGATTAAACATTAAATCGCATTACATTAAATCTAGTGCATTAAATTCTTAAAAATTTGTAAAATAAAAATTATATATTTCAATTTGCATAGAAATTACTTACAGATTTTTAATTGAATTCTTTTAAATTTTAAATATGAGAGTATGGTAATCTGATCTTTAGCAGATTATAATTTTTAATCTGCGCTTATAAAGTTAGTTTTAATTATTTTAGGTATATATATTTGTATACATATATATGTAGTCCATATATATACGCTATAGAATATGATATACGCTATAATATAGAATGGTAATATTTTCTACTCCTCCAATTAATTAATAATTTATTATTATGCTCAATATTATTATGCTCAATAAACAATAAAAAAGCTGTTGCCAAATTTAATTTTTGTATATAGTGTAATATTATATCGTTTTTTGAATTTATTTTTTTTTAAATGCTTTGAAAATACAATCTTATATATAAATGAAACAATACTTTATAAATATAAGATATTTATAGGATTACCAGATGTTTTCTAGAAACAGATCAATGTCGTAAAATATTTAAAATAAACATTCTTTAATACAAATTTTTATAAAAAATTAAAATTTAAATAATATTCATATATTTACATGGAGTCAAATTATCGTGAAAAAAATTCTATAAAAATTCTATTAAAATTAGCGTGCTTCACTAATTAGTAGTGAATAATTACTTTTTTGATATATTTCTTACATTCCTTAAGTAATTACAATTATTTTGTATATCTGTATTTTATATATTTAACTGGTATTGAATATTCGTTGCAAAAAGTAACTTAGCAAAGTTTAAATTTACATAAATTAATAAACAGCGGAAGAAAATTGTGCTTACCTTGCTTTGCTTTACACATAAAAATTGTTAAATCAAAAATATTTTTGTATAAATAAAATATTTTTTAAAAATGGCAATTAAATTTTGTGGAAAAATTTTGCAGTTTCAACAACAAATTTAAATTATGAACGTGATAATAGAGGTTTTTGAACGGTTGAAGTACAGGCAGAATTTTTTTCTTGCCGATATTCTTCACAAAATTGCATAAATAAGTTAAATATCATGAATGATAGATATATACTCGCAGAATGATGGAAATGCATAAAATTTGTAATCACAATATTTGCAATTTGATAAAAAATTAATAATATATATTTATACTGCTGATACTATACAAGACTTCATACAACAAATTTACGTAACTGAAAAAAAAAATCAAAAAAATTGAACTGCAACGAATTTCAGATTGCCAAGCAAAAAAAAAAAGGTTTTCGTAGAATACTAGTACGTTTTAAATAAGTTTTTTTTTTCATAAATAATATTAAATTAATATATCATAAAGTGTTTAAGAGTTCAACTGTTTGATAAATAAATCATCACACCATATTATTTAATCGATGATAGCATTTAGCCATATAAAATCAATTTTTAATTACAATAAGTAAACAATAAAATTTAAAAATATAATTCAATATCTAAAAATTGATAATAGTGTTTAAAGATAATCAATATTTCTATAATTAGATTAATAATTCCTATAATTAGATTATATTATTATTTTTATTTAATAAAGTCAATAATACCTTTTCAATTAACACTTCAGATGTTATTTAATTAAATGAAAGTTCAGGGTAACAAGTGGATATTCTGCAGTAAGATTCGATTTTTATAAAGAGAATTTTAGGCAAACTTATTAGTCTTTAATAATGAAAAAATAAACCCTTTATTGGGGAGTCAGATCTCTAGTCCACTGTAATATTTATAGAATGTATTAGTATTCTTAAAAAATAACTAGTTAGAATTTGTAGATCTGTGAAAAATAGTATTAAAATTAAATATATACTATCCCTTTACTGTTTCAACAAAAAATAAAATGATAGCATATTTAATAATCCTAGGAGTTAAAGGATTAAATATATATAATTAATTATAACCTATAATAAAGTACTAGCATTAAAATAAGAATAGTCTTAAACACAGATTTTGATATGGAGGTAATAAAACAATTAAGAGAGTACTTGCGAGACTAAGAAAGTTCTTAATAGTGTTCTTCAACAGCACATATTTATATTAATGTAATTAATAAAGCAGTAATAAATTGAACATTAGAGAGAATCTTGAATGGTACAAAACTAAAATCTTTTATACAATATTATCAAATCTGTAAGGTATAAAAAAAGTGTATGATAATGTTTCCCAAAATATATTTAAAGTGAACGAAAACACAAACGTCACAAAACAGTCATAGCCGAATGATCTGAGCACATCATTAGCTCAGCTCTTAATTGTGTCTTAGCAGAAAACTTAATAGGTGATCTTATAAATCACATTAACTCTCATTGTAAAGATGTATTTCTTGAGATCTTCGAAATTCGTAATATACGGTAGATCATGAATCTAATATGAATTTTTGTTGCGGAACTTAAATCCATATTTAATCCTCAAATCTTATTTTTACCATATATTTTATCAACTGCCTAAAAAGGACGTTCAACATTTTGAATATATATATATATATATATTATTTAGAACTTAAAAGGTATTGAAATGCAAAATTGTCTTCATTTGATCTTTGGCGAATGAATTTATTACTTACTTACTTAAATGGTCTTAACGATCCATTACAGGGTTTCGGACTAACGCAGTATATCTCACTAGGCGTTTTTAAAATTACTCTATCCAAGCATAGGTTACTTTGTGAAAAAGAAAAAACCCAGTTATGCAGCGTGTAATCGCAGAATTGAACGTTGGGCAAAGAAGAATTGACTTAAATAGTTCAAGAGTTAAATCATTATATTGAAGCTGTAGATCGCGGACCGGTAAAACGTTATTTAGGAATGCAAATTAAAAGGAAGACTCCTAAAGGTACGATTTACATTCATCAAGAAAAGCATGTTAAAGAACTTTTCGATAGTTGGAATATGACGAATTGTAAGCATGCATCTACACTTCCAACTAATGGAGTAGTTTTGAAAAAAATGTAAAGATGGTTGTAGTGAAACTATCGAAAGGAACTATCAGAAAATAATAGGAAAATTAATGTAACTCGTTGTTTTTTCGAGCTTGTCTCAATTCAACTCTCATCCACATTTACAACATGTGGTTTTCAAACTGAATTGTCGTATGCGGAGTTTATTTATTTCTATTTATTTCTAACAAGTTCGTATTACAAATTTTTACCATGCGTTGTAAACCCATCGATTTAGTAGGTACTGCAAATCGATTAAGGGATCAAGCACGCCTTTGCGGGTTGTTGTAAACTAGAGTGTCGTCTTAAGTCTACCAGCTTGTATTGCTCTGGCGGTTGAGGTAGTACTGAGAGATATGTTGCAATTAGAAAAACCCTGAATATTTCTTTTAAATATTTTTGAATATTAAATATCTACGGCAGTAGGGAATAATTGCTACATATTGTACAGCGATACTAACAATTCCTTAAGACGTGATGCGGTTACTTTGCAATTTTTAACAAATAGATAGTTTTTAATAGAGTATACACAGTTATGTTCGTGATGTTCTTAAAGAGGAATCTAATTTTAATTAAATTAAAAAAATTATTATCTTTGTAAATGCATAATTATTTTCGTATTTAACTTAAAGAAATTTATGTTATTCCTTAAATATAATGGTAGGACCAACCCAAAAAGAAATTTATTCCCATTGGTACAATTTTTAGTTGTATATCGTAGGCATAAGATACGCCTCACAGACTTGGATTATTGCGCTTATTCGTGACACAAGGGGAATTTACTTGTAATTCTATAAGCAAACTATCATTTCAAGGAGAAAAAAAATTTGTTCTATATTCATAATACAATTACACACCCTCAACCGCAACCAAACTTACTCAACTGAACTTCACCTAACCTATTTTAATGTACCGTTTTTTTCCAAACCTCAACCATGTTTTTTAGCAATGTTTTTATTGAGCTTAGAACTGCGTTGTCGGTTCTTATTAAATTTCATATTTGACGCCATATATTTAAGTGTAATGAAGGAGGTTGCCTAGAACTGTCGCAGAAGTGGGTGGGGGTGTCAAAACCCACAAATGTTGTGTACACACATTTTAATGACAAAGTGCACACAACACTGCTCAATGTAACCTATTTTTGAAAGTTGTTTTTTTAATAGCACTTTTTTCGCCATAAGCCGGGAAAGATTTGCAAAAGTTAACAACTGAAAGTGTTACTTGAAATAATGAGATACAAAAATGGAAGTGGTTATGTGCCATGATGGCGCTAAAACAGATATAATACAGAATAAAAAAGAAAATGTAAAAGCGGTGTAAATAGGTGAAGTGACCTAAAACAAAAATGACAAACAGATTATGTTCAGGTGAACTGAAACTGCATGTGATAAAAGCGAAAATAATACGAGAAATATTAGTTTCGTTTTTTTTACATTTTTCTCATTATTTGAAATTTTTATTTTTCTAATATTTGTGCATGAAATATTATTTTCTTTACCGCAATAGACAATTTTCAGGAAATTTGTTGCCATTTTAGTGTTAATGAAATAAAAGACGTACAAGTTACATGAAAAAAGCACCTGACAAATGTGGTTGAAAAATATTTCAAAGTGCAAAAAATGCATAAATAATTTGAAATAAAAAATAAATAAATTAAAATGAAAAATTTTGTAGAAACAAGTCATTTCTGCAATTGTTGCTGTGCATTTCAAATGCTTGAATTGGTACTACCAACAACAACCCAGCGATAAGAGCAACTTTAATTTTATTTTTACGAGTTTGTGTAGATTTTTTTATGGAAATATGGAAATAACTTCAAAGCAAATAAATTGACTCAAATCACAAATATTTATCGATACGGTAGAGTATAGGAAAATAATACTAAAAAACAGTAGTTAACTCAAACTGAATTGTATAGTTAAAGCCAAGGATGGGAAATTAAAAAATATACTTAAATAATATACTACATAACCCAGTATACTTTACTAATACTGGGTAATATATATCAACAGAATTTATGAAATTACTTTTTGACATATAAATCGTATTTAATATGCAGAGATATTGCTATATTAATTTTCCCTCACATTAAACATTATTATAGATTTCTATTAAATAAACAACAATATAACAATCAGGGGAGGTATGCAGATCTGAGGTCAATTATTGCTTAGTATGATGAAGTGATAAATAATAATCCAGTCAAGGCATAAAGAGGGGTTTTGAAAATACCTCGAGTTAAGAAAGAGTAAAAGTGCTCAAGTGCACTGGCTCAAATAGCTTTAACATAATAATAACAATCACTGATTTTAAAGTGTTAGTAAAAGTGCTTGAAGATAGCGTGAATTAATGAAAAATTCGATTTTAATTTAAATATAACAGTAGTGAATATTTTTACTTAAGTGATTAGAAGCTTTGGCATTTAATACACAGGTTTCAAAAAGCAGTGAACTACAACAACAAATTTTTTATTTATTTTGTTTTTTTTATATATTATTTTAATTAAATGAATTTTTGGCTAACAATACAGCTGTTTAGAGTATTGCAAAATACCCATCATTAGTGGGCTTGGAAATCATTTCTTATATTTAGTTATTCGTAAATAATTTTTTGAGCCTGCAACTACCAAGGGTTGAACTCGTACCCAGCCAAATTTGAAGTTCAGAATCAGAGTCAGTGTATTGTTCTAACATGGAGTTTTATTGTTAATTTGCTGTGAAAGTTCATTAACAAAGTTCATGCTGTATTATATAAGAACGAAATCATAAACCAGCTGTAGAATTATTAAAATGAAAAAAATTCAAATTAATTAAAATATTTTAAAAAAAATTTTTGTTTTTCACAACTTTAAGAAAACTCTCTATGAATTAAAGAACCTATTCCAAAATCGTATTAACAAGGCAATATATTTTTAAAAATTTGAGGTAAACTACAATGCTGGTTAGCGAATAGGTCAATGCTGGTCTTGCATTTTATGTCCTTTCTTCTCTGGCGTATTATAAATGGACATTTTTTGTTTCATTGCATCATGTTGTTCGATCTTGCGCAGTGTGTATCGCTTCACTCATAATTTTTCCAAGAAGACATTAAATTGATCCACTTAATGTATAGGCGACCGTCCACATCGTGTGCTTCCGCTTTTTTCCCCTCTACAACCAGTTGTTCCAGAGTTACTGATCACTTCGCTACATGGCCAAAGTAGGTAAAATATGAGCTGGGTCTCATTTTCATATGCCTTAACATTTAATTCTTCGAGTACAGAGAAGTTGGTTTGGTGAGCAGTCCGTGAAATTTTTAAATTCTTAACACTATAGATCCACATTTCGAAGACCTCAATTTCATATAAATACTTATCATATAAATGATAACAAAATAGTTCTTAGTCCAATTATTGTTATTATTATAAGTTTTACGAACTAGGAAAATAGATGTTAATACATAGAGGACATATGGTAAATAACAGATCGCTTATGTACTCATATCATATCATCACATCACATATCATTTGTGATGCTTCATTTAAACAAAAAATCGCAAAAGGTATTAATAACTCAAAACAAATACATAGTATAAAAAATATAGTAGATAGAGCATATTTTTGTTTTACTCAGGATACGAAGATGATTGACAGCTAGCTTTGAATGAGCGCTATTGAAGTAGTTTTATTTACCGTGGCATTGAACAGTCCATTAATTTTTTTTTGGTTTTTTTGAGTTCTTAAAATCTATAGTTAATTGATATTACGTCACGCTTAAAAAAGTCAAAAGCTTGTTTAAAGTCAATAAACAGACAAAGCACCTTTTATAAGATTTTCAAAAGTGATTTTCAAAAATTTGTTTTAAATCAGACATGTCCTTCCGGAAACAATATTAATAGTCTACTGGAGTCATACACGCAAAGCTGTTGATTGTTGATTGTTTCAATAAAAAGAACATTAATGAAAATCTATTCATTGCATATATGTCCTTCCGGTATCAATATTAATAATTTACTTAACTCAGACACTCAAAGCTATTGATTTGAATAGAGAGAACATTGATAAAAACTTTATACGCAGTATTCAATATTAAATATTTTCAGCGGTCATTTTTGTATAATTATTTATCATTCACTGTATGTATGTAAAAGATAATAAATCCAAATCACTCATACAGAACTCTTTCAGAAATCATCATTCCACAATACAATAATAAGCTGAAACAGATATTCTTATAGTGCATTCGTTTACAAAGAGCTCAGCTTTTATTCTGTCTAATCCACAAGCTTCGTTGAAGCGAAACTTGCTTAAACCATCGATTATTTCTTCGGGATTAGAATGTCCAGCAATGCTTTCAGACCTATGTATCACATCAGAGTCTAAATGGACATTGTCATTATCACTGGTATTGTTTACATTAACAAGGTGTTCTCGCCAGGCAGGAAGCGAGGGAGAAGCGATATGTGGTTTGAGTAGATGAAACCCCTTTAAGTCCGAAGTGGTTTAAGGAACTATATATATTCATAATTTATGTATATTGACTGTTTATTAAGATAAGTATGGCATATCATTGGCAGCTATTATTAATAAATTTTTATGTATAATTAACGCCGCAATCTATAACTTAATTCACTACGAGTACGTAGTGTCTTTTAGTTAGACGTAGTATCACAACAATTTGTTTACCTGCCGCAAATAAATTTGTACGGTAAGACAATAAACAATTGACCAAGAAAAAATACTACTGATAAATATTAAAATAAAAACAAAACGAAAATTAATCATTGTAAAATGTTTAAGTGGTAAATTTATAAGCAAACAATCTCGTTTAAGATAGCGAACTTTAAGAAAAATTAAAACAAATATTAAAACAAAAAAAAAACATCGGCAAAAATAAAACAAAAGAAATTGTTTCGTATGAGGGAACCCAAAGAGCAAAACGTGTTCAGATAAGTTCAAATACAGTAAATTGAAATATAAAAAGACTTCTCCAAAAAGTTTCTATAACAACGATAAAATGGCATGAAACTGACAGATCAACACGGCTACAGAGGGGCCATAGTGGAGGAAAAGTGGGAAAATAAAATATTAAATTGAAAAGTTGGAATTTGAATTTCACGCTTGTTGAGATAAGTTGGCCTAAAATAAAGTTCAAAATATTTGCAATCAAATGAAACAAGTGCGATTATGAAAGCTCAAAAACTGCTACAACTGTGAAGCAGGAAATTTTACTTAACCACATACGCATAAACCTCAAAGAACAATAGGTCATTTGAAGTAAAAAAAATACATTTAACATGGTTAAAGGTTCATATACCTTAACACTAATTAAAAAAAATTAAAGCATATCAATTTACACATCTTATTTAACATTTAACTAAAATTTAGTTAAAATTAAAAATTATTTAATTTCTGGGTATATTAGGACTTAAGATTTTGAAATTGTTTATCATATAACAAAATTTCGTTGAAAAGAGTTAGTTATTCACATTAAAAATGTATATATAAAGGTTTTCTATAGAATATTTTCAACTTACTGCCACTTTTATTCGCCTTTTTGATCATTTTACTGGTGGCATTATCATTGCTACTGTTGTTAATTCTATTCTTATTTTATCGTTTTTGAGTTGAGACCAGGTGTGTTTAACCAGCATAAGCGAATAAGAAGTAACAACTCAAATGCAAAAACTAAAAAAAATGTACACATATATATACCATAGGGCCTATTTACAATATCACATGAACATGAACATGAACTTGAAAACCGGTTGCTTGTTGATGAGAGAGGGAAGAGAGTGTAATGTGAGTTCACGAATTTTACGCAATGAAATTTGCTGCGTTTCTTTAGCTTGACACGCATACATATACAATGTTATGTTTATATGTACCTTTTAATGCTTAATACTCTCTATTTCTCTCAATTTCTGTGCTCTGCACTACTACACATAAGCATTTTATATGTTTACACAAAACAAAACAAATTTCACGCTCATGAGAGTTCATGATAGTGTAAACTGAACTGATAGTTCATGTTGTCGTCAAGTTCATCTCACGTTCATGATAGTGTAAATAGGCCCAATAATTTGCACCAATAATAGTGTTGTCTTGTGTAAAACTTTGTTTGTATGTAATAGTAAACTTGGTATTATAATCTAATATAATCTTAAAAAGAATCTTTATAATCGTCATTATAAATAAAAGTATAGAAGCAATAGTTAGTTTTATAAATATATTATATTATGTCCACAATTATCGCATTTAACTCAACATATTTCCAACAAAAAGTGCCATTTCTTAAATAAAATTCATACAAATATTTGTATGGATTATATTACATTCGATATTTGTAAAAGCAAACATAGTATTAAAGTACTTAATTATAAAGAAAATTATTTTTAATCTATATTTATTTATTTTTACTGTTTTTTATTTTAAAGATTAAATTTATTATGTAAATGATATAAAGATAAATAAATAATTAAAGAGTTATAATTTTTTGGATGTATTTTATAACATTTATAGCAGTCAAGAAGATTCATTGACCCTGAACACATCAAAGTTAACGCTATCCTATACTTTAGCAGAATCATATTAAACTCTACCCTGCACTTCTTAGAGAACACTGTTGACTCAATTACCATGTGAAGAATATATGTGAGGAGAAGGAAACATCAGAACATGTTCTATGCAACTACCCAGTGGCGGCAAGACGTAGGCTTGACTACCTTTGAAGCGGAATCTTGGTCCTAAATGAAATAGGTAAAATTAAGCCCACAGCTATTATGAGATGAATAAATAGCCTAGAATTGTTTTAGTTGAGCTTTTAGGCGAACATTAGATCTTTTAAGTGGGGATTCATAGCGTATTATTTAATAATAATAATATTTATAACACCAGTGTTTCGAAGTTCTTTTGATTTCTATCTCAAAGCATATTATTTCAATAATTTAGTTATAAATAATAATGTTGTTTTCGATTGGTAAATCTGGATTCAATCTAGATTTACTTTCAATCTGTCAAATTTTGTTATCCAATCGAACATTTTAAAAGTAATCTAACATTTTTGTGAATACACATTGAATCAAATCATACTTTATATGTTAAATCATATAAAACAGCTGTTAATTTTAGGATAATTTTGCTAGTCTGGCAAAATATCTAGAGTGTTATAAATTAATCTCATGTGCTATACCATTTACCCCAGATTCACCAATCACAAAAAAAGAAAATTGCACTAAAAGTTCTTTAAAAGAGTATCTCGATTGGAAAAATTACCCTAGATTTACCAATCGAAAATTCCATAACTAAGGAAACTTTCATTTGTTGCCATTTAAAATTTTACATATTGCAGGTGTAATTTGTTATAATAAGAAATTACAATTATCGAAAACTCTTTCACTTTATTGGAAAAGAGTGAAAGGATTTAAATGGTTTCTCAATGCAGTTTTTATGATGCATTTGTAAACTTTTAAAACTTTTAATTCCATTTTAATTGAAGTTTTCAAGGTATATATTATTTTTAAAATGTATTTGTACACTTTTTAAACTTTTAATTTCATTTTAATCGAAATTTCTAAAGTATATATTATCGATTTAAGCTATCACTGTTAACTACACAAATCATTTCACTTTACCAAATACTAGTTCTTGCTCTGAGTAACTACTCAGAGTATTTTTAGAGTATATTTTTTTCAAGTTTAAGCTCTATATTTATTTATTTATTTTATAATGTAATCTTAAGGAAGCAAATGTGAGATAATTACTTCAATTGCATGTCACACCAACAATGCCAGAAATAAACTGCAAATGAGAACAATTACTTATATCTTTAATAAACTAATTATGTATAATTTATAATTATTTTGCTGCTCGCATAACACTTCTTACAGCACTTGGTTAGGTGGTTCTATATTAAATATTTTTCCTCAACCAAAATCTATAATAAAAATCAATTATTAACAACACGTTTCCTGTGCAATGAATGAGTCGACACTTCTAGTTCCTTCAAGATAATTACATTGGAGAGCTGGTAAGTTGGTAAGCGTTTATTCAACTTTGGAACTTTCGTGAGGAGATCAATGAAATCGAAAAACTATAAACAAGTTTGTTTGTTGTTTAATGCAAACTAAATATTTTTGTAAAAATTGAGTTGGAAAAATAAGTAGGAAAACAACAAAAATAAAAGTTATCAGTTTATGAGCAAAGAAAATTTTTTAGAAAAAATGTGAAAAATTACATTTTGTAGAAAACATATGTAAAACTTCAATGTTAATTAAATTTGCAACAGCAGCAACTGAACTGAACCGAGCTGAACCGAACCAACCTGAACTACACTGAACTCACCTGCGGCATGGTCATTTACTGAACGTGATTCCCCAGTTGTTGTTGTTGCTGTTGTTTTAACTGGTGATGATTGTAATGTTGAGGATGATGATGATGATGGTATAGCAGTTGGAGAATTTGCGGTTGGAGTAATTGCAGATGCTGCAGCCGTTGTACGTGCAACATTTGATTTACGTCGTTGTATTAAGTCTTTCTTCCATTGTGGCATCTCTGGTAGAAAGGATGTTGGCGACGTTGCCGATGTAACTGAAGATGAAGAAGTGCTTGGTGAAATTCCTGCAGAGGCGGATGTGGTTATGCATTTTGATTGCTGCTTAGCATTGTCTTTATTTGTGTTCTCATTGTGTTTGAATAAATTGTTTGGACGTTCTGGTGCAGTTTCCGTTTCTGTTGAATCCAAGTTACATGTCGATGCAGCCATTTTTTTTATTTTTTGTAATATTAAAATTTACAAAAATTAATTTAATTTATAATAAAAGTTTATTAAGATATTTTTTTTTTATATAGATTATTTAAAACTTTTTTAGGCCTTTGTAAACGCGCTCATACACCGACCGCTGTACGCTTTACTGAGCCACGGAACGGAATGCGACAATATTGCGAATGACTGCTTGCGTTCGGTAAGTGTTAAGAGTGCGTTCTTGAGTGGGCCAAAAAGTCGCTGCGCTACGGTGGTTGTTAGGGCTTTTCTCTTTATTATTTTTTAATGCTGTTGATTATTTTGTTAATTGGATTTGTATTTTTTTCTTTTTGTTATATATTTTCTTAACCAACTTGCTTGCTTTTTATTTTTCTGCACAATTGTTTTTTGTTTCGTTTTTTTTTCTTTTTGGCTTTGTTTGGTATTTTCTTTTGCTATTGGAAAATTTTTTTTCTTAATTATTTTTAATTTTACAAATGGTAAATGATTTTTTTACATTTACTATGGTTCTACGTTTATTGATTTTCTTGAATGCAGTCTTTTTATTTACTATGTGAGAAAAAAAAAAAACAAATATTTAAAATATTTTGCAGTTTAAATTCTTAACAAGAAAAACTAAATCGAAAAGTCAACCGAGTTCGGCAGACGTCGATGGTTGTACTGAAACGAAAGTAAGTAAAATGTCATCCAGCCTGCGTGATAAGAAGAGTGGGTGGCAAAGTGCATTTCTGCAAAGAAAACCAGCTCTACATTTTTTTATCTTGTCTTCCTGCTAAGAAAGATATTTAATTGATTGGAAAGTGCAACGAAACTTAGAAGATAAAAGGAAAAAAAATTTTTTACATTTAACAAGTTAAACTATTTTTATTGTACTTGCATTTTACAAAATAATGCAGAAAAAAATATTACTTAATTCAATCAAATTTTTGCTATATTTAACAGTACACAACAACTGTTTTACACAATACATAATATATTGGTTATATCAATATCAATTACCCGATTATAAAAAAACAACCCCAAATGCGCTCCTGTTTTTGCGCGCCAATTCAAAAAAAATTAACTAAACAAAAAAAAAATACAGACAAAAATCAAATAAGAAAAGAAATACAAATACAAATACAAATACAAACACTAAACAAATAATGAAGTCGCAAGACTCAGCAGGCAACAACAACAGAAAGGAAAATAAATAAACGCAGGCTGCTGTGTTTATCGATTTTTCAGCAGAAAAATCATGAATGCAAACAAGGAAAGTTACGAATAAGCCACACAAACACAATTCGTTGCTGAGCAAGCAAACTCACTGGCATCTTTTAGCAAGGAGCACAACGTAAAGACTGAAAACTGGTGGTAGTAGTGTGATATTTAAAAAATGTTTGTTTGGCATATGATAATAAATTCCATTGGGTGGTTTGGGGTAAGAGCAGTGGGTGGCAGTTTGTTATTTGTTTTCGTTCTGGTCGCGCTTCGAAATATAAAAGGGCGTAGGCTGGGTTCGGAGGATACGTCTGGAGTCTGCGTTTCGTTTACACTTTAATCGTCTACAAAATTAAAACATAATTATTGTTTTATATTTACTTTCACAAAAACTTTTGTTTATTTATAAATCGCTGATTATCACTTAATTGCACTAATCCTTTTTAATTTTTTTTTTCACTAAAAGAAGCAGTATGTATATTTAATATTTAGCACACAAAACTTTAATTTTTTTACTTTAATAGTAAAGTAGTATCTTGCAACTTAATATATTTGAATAACTATTTAATTTTTTAATTTATTTTGTTAAATATAATTATAATATTTAAATTTATTTAAAATTTCTCTTTTTTTAATCCGTGTATGCAAAATAGTCTTTTCGCACCGCTCGTTACACACACGCCGCTGAGGAAAATGGTAATTGGAAAATTTGAAAAGCAGCTTAAATATTTCCCCACTTTGGTGATAATAAATAAACAATCCAGAAGGAGATAACAAAAGCAAATATAATAATTTAAAACATTTTATACAGGGTTGCATTTCAATGTATTGTGGTGTTGTGGTGAATAAGTTTAAATCTTAATAATAACATAACATTATACTAGGTTCAGATAACCAAATTTCCTTAATTTCGTAAAAATGAAATTGAGTTAATTTCGAAAGTTCACACTCTCCCAAATTAAGGAAATCATATGGTTTTTGTTTACAAATCGAATGTTAAAAATTACATGCTCCAAACACCATATGTATCTGGGAAATTTTAAAAGTTGATTATTATAACTATAAAGGATAGCATTCTGTAGTTTTATTAGCTTTACTGAATTTAAGGTATGTGAATTATTATTTTCACTCTATTTTAAATTAATAACAGTTACAGTTTTTATCTATATTCAAATTTAAAAATTTGCATTACTTTCAAAATATTTTCCCGGTTTAAAGTCAATTGTCACTGACACTTGTTTAAAAAAAAGTCACTTTTTCGTTATCTCAATTTTAATTTTTATTTAAAATTTATCATACGTTGCATTTAAAATGTCCCTTAATTTCAGCCTTCGTTTTAACGAAATTCAGGCCATTTTCCTTAATTACATTATAACCTTAAAACTGAATTTTGTATGGAAAACGCAACTTAATTTCGCTGAAACGAAGATGAAATAAGATTTTTACGAAATTAAGGTGTGTCTGAACATAGTATTAACCTTAAGAGTCTTTATGTTTTATTATTTTTATAATATAGTATGTATTAGTGGTCTTTATATAATAAAAAATTAAAATTTGTAATATTTCATTATAAGAAATATATTAATTATAAGATTATATCGCTATTTTGTACATAAATTGATGTTTTCCAACTTTTTCAAAATCACAATTAATCTTATCAAGATATGTGATTAAAGTTTTATTGTATATATGTAATATATACAATTATTTTCATTGCAATTTGTCTTAAGAATCTTATTTTAAATATTAAAAATTGAAGCTTCAATAAAATATATAATAAATACTAATCGTATATATAAAGTTATTTCTTTTAAATTATGCCTTTTCTTTTGTAAGCATATCACTAAAAAATAACCGCTTTTTTTAAAATAACATATAAAACAACAAACCTGCTGCTTTATTTAGTCCAACTTTTGTAAAACCGCTTAACTAATAAGCAGCTCAAATCGCATAGTTGCCAGGACTAAAAATTTGTCTATTGTGATCGGTTTTTGGCGGTTCGTATAAAGTTTACTCAATTCTTAATAATTTATTACTTTATTCTGTTAACATATTTTCATATTTTCAAAAATATTTTCCATATTTTCAAAGAATTGTTATTCATTTTCAAAACTTTCTTCCACTGATGCCATCACAGTAGTGCACATATTGTGTTCTTCTTTTGCGATATGCTTACAAAAGAAAATGCCTATTCTTATTGTGAAAAACTGATTTATGATTTATTTTTGTTTTAATTTTTGAGTCGTTACTTTGAAATTGTTTAAATGCGGTTTTTTATTAGGAATTCTTTATTTATTAGGAATATTAGGAATTCTCCTGATGAAGGCAAAAGCGAATTTGCCGAAACACGTGTAGAGATACACAAAAAAACTTTCGAAATAAAAGTTAGTATATTTTAAAAAACAAAAATAACCGCATGATTTATAATGTTAAGAAAAGAAATTCCAGTGAAAATGAATAATAAATATCAAATTTTTGTATTAAAATCCAATTAAAATATTACGCTATATAAATAAGTAGCTATATCGTAATGAGCACAATTATTATTATTTTTATTATTAGAGTTCACCTTCTGATGATTGCGATCAGAAGAATTTGAAAATATTTGCTAAAATTCAATAAATATAATGAAAAATTATCACGGCAAAATTATATAAATATATTTTTGTGAAAAATGTAATTAATTAGGTTTGAAAAAATTAATATGGAAAAAACATTACAATTGATTGTTAAGTTTATCACAGTAATATACAACCATTACTGTTTATTATTTTTTATCATCTCTTATCCTTTCAATGTGTAGCATTCTAATAAACGGCTTTTTCAAAAAAATCTCGACAATATTTAAAAATTTTGAAGTTTTAGAATTATGGACGTGTGCGAGTTAGGCTAAGTTGATGCTAACCCAAATGGGAGATTTTTTGGGATTTTTTGCACTGCACACATTTAGCCATTTATCAACACGTATCGACACATCACTACATTATCGGCACAACTTAGAATTTCCCTCATTTAGAACGCAACTTAGCCTAACTCGCACACGACCTATATATGTATTTTTCGCTGCCATGTCGACATAATTTAATATCTTCCTCAATTTATTATCAATTAACTAGAACTCGCATCTGACCTTAACATTTATTTTGGTATTCTCAAGAAATCAAAAATTATATATAAATTTCGTACTTTTTTGTTCACTGTTCCGTTCGGATATTAAGGACGTGTGCGAGTTAGGCTAAGTTGATGCTAAACCAAATGGGAGATTTTTTGGGATTTTTTGCACTGCACACATCACCACATTATCGGCACAACTTAGAATTTCCCTCATTTAGAACGCAACTTAGCCTAACTCGCACACGACCTAAGAATAAAAAGCCTGAGTAAATGGAGAATAAAAAATGTCAAAAAATGGCAAAAGAAAAATATTTCATCCGCATCAAAGCATTAATAAAATTTTAATCCACTAAATGCATTAAACGGTGCGAAAACAGTTATTTCTCAATTTAACTCAGGTGTGATATGGGCCTTTATTCACTGAGCAGCAGTTATTAATTGTAGCAAGTAGCTTATTATACGCGCTAATCAATATTGGCATCACTGTTGCGATCTGCCAAATGTTATGTTTCTGCAAATAACAAATCTTATATAAGTGCATATAATGCAAGCAAATTATATTTTGTGTAAATATAAATAATAAAGCTAAAATTAAAAATTAAAATGAATAATGAACTAAAAGCATATTTTCTTCACATACTCCCAAACATGAGCTGGTAACATTTTTTTGTTTATTAGCCGAAGTGTTTGGCCAGTATACCACTACTGACGATAGAGAACAACTTTCTGTTTTTTATCATACTTGCGAGCCACCGAAAAGGCCTATTGTTGTTTTGCGTACATTTTAGCAATTTTAAGCGAGTAACTTGTTGTTTTTGCCACACTAAAAAGCTGTCGAAAGCACGTATTGTCAAACGTCAGAGATTCTTTTTTTTTAACAATCTGAAACACTGATTTTAATACTTTTTCATTTTGACATTATCATATAATTTGGCACTATTTCTCAGCATATCTGTCAAATATACTGTCATCATCACATCGTATTCTAAAGTGGCAGAGAAAAATTGAGATTTTTCTTTTACTTTTATTTTTTTTTATATATTGAATTGTATAAATTGAAAAGTTAAATAAAGTGAACAAATAAAAACAGTACACGATAGTGTTTGCGAAAATTTTCGTATAGAAAATTTTTGGTGCTCAAATCGATATAGAAAACAGAAAAAAATGTCCAGTTCAATAGAGACAATTGGACTGAAATTGCAATCGCTGGAAGAGCGATTGCAAGCTGAAAATACATCGCGTGATGCAATGGATGTCTTCCCACAAAACACACCAAGCATACCGAAGGAACCAGCTGCACCAAGTGGCCCTAGTAGACCACGAAAGCGTAAGTTCACTTATAAAATGTTTTTTTTTTTTATTTCATAGCAAAACTTCAATTTATAAAGAACAGAGTACATTGCACAGCTAAATGACCACAAATAAAAAAAAACAATTTCATTTATACTTTAATAAAGTTATATTAAGATTATTTAAAAAAAGAAATCGGTTTTATTGATTCTATGCGAAAAAAAGTGAAATACTAGTGGCAGCGCAGTCTCACTGCCTGTCGCAAAATATTCGTATATGTGTTGTTGCTACACTTATTTAAGTTTACGTTGACGTCGTGCAGTCGTATTGGATTATATTATTTTGCGTTCGTTTACATTTGTTGTTGGTGTAGTTTACTTCACATTGGATACCACTCTGCTCTGTGTGCATTGTTTTTGTTTTTGGTATTTCCGGAGGAATGCCTTATTTTTTACGTCGTTTATGTCGCAGTCTGCGTTGCGATTTTTTTTTGTTTGTTTTATATGCGAATTTGGAATTGATTGTTTTTGTTGACTTTTGGTTGTTGTTTTTTATGTTATTTTATTTAATTGTACATATTAAATTATGAACTGTGAGAATTATCAAGTTTGAATATTGTTTTATGGTGTATGTTACTCTACTGTAATGTTAAGGTCATGAATTAAATTTTTTATCGTATTTCTTTTTACATAATTTTGATTTCAATATAATGTGCTTGATGGAGAGAGTATTATGGATTCCTTTGGGCGGTCTTTAACTCGATGGATCGTAAACGATGTCGTACGCGTTTATGTTAAAAGAGTATATGTGAATATTTTTAATATTATTATTATTATATTAATAATTTAAATAATTTTTTAAATCATTTTTAAAAATATATTATGATTACTTTTCGTCTTTATTATTGTGGTTGTCAGCCTATTTAGAGGACTAAAGAATTAGTCCTTTAGTAAATATCTGAAGACTTTTCTTTTGTTTACAGAGCAATATTTGTCAAACATTAGTGATAAAACTATTCACTTATTATATTGATCTTTTAGATTAAAAAAAATGTTAAAAAGTTAATATGCAGTCATTAACTTCACAACTTAATGTCTTATCTATTTACTTCTTCATTTTTTTACTCTCTGTATAGTATAAAGCTAAAGGATTTAGAAAAAGTCGTTCAATGGTTGAAACGGTAATAACTCTTCAACTTAATCCTTTATCTTATTTAGTCCATTATTTCACTTATACTAAAGTACGTTCATTTAGAGATAAAACTAAATATCTAATGGATTGCAACAGTAACAATGCTAATAATGGTCGAGTCTACCTTCGTTTTGTAATTCCTATTATGTTATCTGCTTTTCGGATACTTGGAGGTTACAACAACAACATTCTAAAAGCGTTTGTGTTTACGTCCCCAAACCACTCGTCGAGTTTAGCACCAAGTGCCGTTCTACATTCCCAAAAGGACTATGCAAACAAATTTTCGCGGGTTATCATCCAGTTTCAAGTATAGGATTTAAGAAGTTATATGAAATCTGTTATGACTTCAACAGTAAGAAATCACTCTAAAAGTTGTTCCCTTATTTACTTCATATAGTTTATTTCATTTTACTGACATTAAATTCGCAATTGGCTTCTATAGTAACAATTAAGTTATTGGTACAATAGGATTCTTCTGGCCGCAGTTCCGGCTGTTAGGCGATTCACTTCAATAATTTTTAATAAAAAAACAATCAAGTTTACAACATAATGCTTATCTACTCAGTTTAGTTCCCTTTCAGTCATTTAAATATAGGGGTTTAGTGATAATACTAAATCTACAATGGGCTACAATAGTAACAATTGAGTTTTTATATTTAATTTATTCCGTTGTTCAATAAGCTTGTGGAGAGATAATACACAAGTTCTGGATTAAAATACAGACTTTTTTATTTTAACTTACCTTGAAATTACGGTATGGATGATTAAGTAGAAAGGTAGATGTTATGACTTTCGGGCAACATCCGCACACTTATTTGATAAAGTTTGCAAAAACTTTTCATCTCTTTATCATACAACTGCTTTATTCATGTTAGATTATATGGGAAGAGAGGATTGTATTATTTCGGTATTAATTTTAAAAGCATTCCTTATGTCTGTCCTTACGTTGAGAAGTACTTAAATTTGTTGATGATTTATTTCAACTTATTCATTGAGATGTTAACAAAAATAAATATGTCACTTGCGAAAAATGTTTCCAGATTTAACAAACATCGAGTTGTAAGAGCAGGAAAACATATTAAGTAAACTTCCTTTCATAATCTAGTAAATAAAAATGAAAAAAAAAAATATTTTTAAACAATAAGATAATTGTGTTAAATGTGTTATTTTTATTATATTATTTTAGTAGAATCACAAAATCGAAACAGAATGCAGCTGCCTTTTATAACGCATTCACGTACTATTGAGACAGACACTGATAAAAAGCTCAAAATGATTATGACACAGACTGGTATACTCACAATTAATGGGAAGCAATTTAAAGCCGATGTGAAGGACTTGGAACATTTGGGAGACTTGGGTAATGGCACCAGTGGGAATGTAGTAAAGATGCGACACATACCCAGTAATACAATAATAGCTGTAAAGCAAATGCGACGTACTGGTAATGCAGAGGAAAATAAACGTATACTAATGGAC
>NC_051846.1:155736476-156135443 GCF_002237135.1 Teleopsis dalmanni | reverse complement strand
TAAAATATCGAAAAATATACAGCGCGCGAATTTTAAATGAGAATTTCCGAAAACTTTTCGGTCACAATGTAAGTTATACATATTTTATTAAGGCGAACTAACAATTTATGTCACACATTCGTGATTTTCAAATAAGTACCGATCTACCACATCTGCAGACCAAACACCGCATCATGCAGACACTTTTTGGCAGTAACTTCTGGGTTGTCACTAATTTTACAACTATGTTTATTGATATATCTACTATGCTGTTAAATCGGGACTATGGAATTGATAATCATTTATAAGTGAGAAAAGATCGAAGCAAATAAATCGAAACTATAAAGAATCGATGTGAATGCTTATATGATGGAAATGTAGCAGATAAAGGTCTAAAAAGCCAGAATTTTTGTACTACAGTGTAATACGAAAAACGTTTCGATCGGGAAGGTGTATTACTGCAGTTAATGTAATATTAATTGTAACATTTTCGCTACCCGATATTAAAAGAATTTTAGTTATGGTATTTTGAAATAGTGACCTATAATGATATGGTAGGTATATTTAATAGTTTTGAAACAAAATTATAAGACATTCGAGTTTTAAAATTGAGGAATATAGTAACTTAAAACGGGCACAATAAAAGTATTAACGATATCATAAGTTCAAATTTTATAAAAACGCTATAAAATTAGGATATAAAATATCGGAAATAAATAATAAAATAGTAAGAGATTAAGGCAAGTTCTAATAATTGAAATTTATATAAAATAAATATAGATACATTTTAAAAAATACTTATTTAAATTGCAAGTACTTTCTTAACACACAATATAGACTTGAAATGTATCTAAAGATATGCGTCATTCGAAGAACTCACTTAAGATAATATTTGTGTGATTATAATTAATTTTATCTTAAGAACACAAAAAACCTGTTAATTGGATGTAGCGTATAGAATTTGATAATTCATACTTGAGATATGCCCATTAAAAAAACGTACAACTAAAACGAACGAAATTTGAGTAGTCGAGAGCTCCACAACGGCCAGAGCACGTCATGCTTTATCGGCCGTAGCAAATACATGAAATTATTTGGTCGAACTGTTGACGTCTGAGCACACCGTAGAATTGTGAAGAATAATTAAAAATTGCATTATTTTTCTTTATTCTATTTTTTTTAAATAATTTTTTAAAGAATAAAAATACGTATCCGTAGTGTGGAATTTAATACTTACACACATACAGTTAACTATATGATATGCTTAAACGATATTATCGTATAAGTCGTTAGTTGAGTACGAAAGAGGAATTACGCCGCAATACTTGAAACCGCAAGAAGTGCAAATCCCACATGTACAGTGTAGTTTTTGCAACAAAAAAAAAAAAAAAAATAATAATATGAAATGAAAACATTATTTAATGAATAATAAAAATTGTATTATTGTGTTATTGAGTAAAACAAACAAGTGAAAATTGATAAAGCGAAAAGAGTCTAATAAATTTTATACATAACAATGCAATCGGTTAGTAGCCCAAGTCCACCAAGTACTCCGCACATTTTGCTCAGTGCTGCAGGCAACGCCGCCAATGAGAAACGCAATAAAACGATTATGAATTGTTTTCGGGATCGAACGCCGAGTTACACGCGCCCCAATTATTATAATCAAAATCAACGCCAGCCACAGCAACGTATTTATGAACAAAGCGGTACTGGCAGCAGTAGCGGTAGTGGTCGACCGGAAGCTGTTGTTTTTCTCAAAGAGTTACGTTCAAGTCCAAATAAATTAACCTTACTCAAGAGTTCAAGTACTCGCGATCTCAGTCGTCTTGTGGACGAAGTAACTATTGTGAATTTTAATAGTAACGGGAGTGTTGGTATGTCAACTTCATCCTCTTCCTCTTCATCGAATCACAAAAACACCAGTCATACAAATACTGGAATAAAAAATCTGCAAGATTTAGAGAAACGGTTTTCACAGTTAGAAAAGGATTTTCAGGAACAAAAGGATTATACAAAGTGTTTGGAAACACAAATTCAAGATTTAAAGAAACGAGTTGATGAGTTAACAGAAGTGAAACAAGTAGAGAAGCGAAAAAAATCAGCGAGTGTACGTAAGAACGTTAGCAATCTAAATACAAGTGTACAACCTTCCCGATTTAATGCGTGGTTACGTCTGACGAATTTATGGAAACATCGACCAAGTATTGAATCCTTAAAACAGAAAAATATTTACAATGGTAAGTAGAATAAATTTTTTCAAGAATCTAAATATTTTATATTTTATGTAATGTGAATGCTTAAAAATATAACTTGAAACTGAAATCTCAAAATTTGGAAATATCTCAAAAATACGGATGTATGTAAAAAGTTTTTAAAGTTTTCAATATTATAAATATTAAATTTTTTTTACAAGTTTTGAAGATATTACAAAACTATGTTAAAGACAAATATATATGTATATTAAAAACATATTTTATATATATATATATAATTATATACATAAATATCATGGACTATCGGATTTATTCGATTTTTAAACTGAATTATGTATGGCGCAACTCAAAGTAAAGTCAATCCAAATAAAAAGTATTTACTTTGATTAATGTATGAGTTTTATTATCAGTAACAATATCAAATAAATTATTTGTTAGATATAAAGGCATTTGCATTTAAAGCATATGAGTGCAATGAATACTCATAACTTAGAATTTTTAGGAACTAGAGTGTGCAGAAATTGGAATCTAATTTTGTTATGCATTGAATGCTCTGATATTAAAACTTATGACTCTAATTTCAAAAAGTTTAATACTTTTTGAGCATATAACCAATCTTTTCGACGTAGACGTAACGACATCGGTATTTTCCATAAAGAACATAACCAATTTTTCGGACCCACATAATATCGCTTTATTAAAAAGGAGTCTAATACAACAACAAACATCGTTGAATACTATATGCAAAACAAAAATTTACAATAATTGTTTAAAAAAAATAATTAAATAACATTTTTGAATTAATTTTGTAACTTTTTACTTTTCATGAGAAGTTAAACCATACATACAGTTTGTAAATACACAAAAAAAAATTCAAGATTAAAAAGAGAAAAAACTTCGATTATATATCTTATTTATAGCAATGTTATTATAATATATACCATATAGTTCCACTACTCTTTTGGTATTAAAACTAGTGTGCTATATTATATCATAAAGGTTAACAAGTTCACCAATTAAAATAAATTATATTTTTTTAAAAACCAATAAAAATAAACATCATTGATACACCATAATTATTATGATGGTAGTTTTGAACATTAAAAGTATTGAAGTACTCATATAAGCCTAGCGTCAAAACCATTAAGATATTTATCTCAATCACATCTAATAAACTATCGAATTTTATGATATACCTCATAAGTTCTATGAAGTTGAATTAAATCTAATATGTAATTATATTTTGAAATTCCCAAAATGTTATTTTAAAAGTTTTTAATAAAGAGATTTTTCAAACAGTAGTGAACCACAACAACAAAAATTGTTTCATATTATTTCAATTAATTGATTTCTTCGCTGACCATACAGCGAGTATTACCAAATACTCATCAACAGTGGTATAGGAAATAATTCTTATATTTAATTATTCGTAAATAATTTTTTAGACCACAAATACCAGAAATAGAACTCGTACCCTGCCAAATTTGAAGCTCAGAATCAGCACACCTTAACCAACTGACTCAAAGCCGTACTTGACTTTTATGTGCGCACATTTTTCTGGAGTTTTTTTAATTGGCTGTGAAAGTTTTATTAACAAATATTTTTAATGTTAGTATCGCATAAAACAAAAAAAAACAATTGACCCCTTGATCTTATTAGTTAACGAATTCATTATATGAATAATCTTGCTTAACAATAATTGACATTTTAATAAATTCAGAAATAGCAAATTAAAATTAAGCAATATAGGAAGTTTTCTAAATATTTTTTATTAAAAAAAAAATTATAGTTTAAAAAATTGTTATATATGTTTGAAATTTAAAGGAAAACATATTCACTTATACAATTATTTTTTAAAAAAAATTTAAATACTCGACGTTTCGTGGATTGTTTCTCCGTTTCTTTAGAAGCAAATTAAATTTTGTTCCTTAGAAGACTTTCTTAAAGCGCATAAAAATTATAAATCAACTAATTGTGAAAAGTATTAGAAGTACCTATATTTTTGAACACGAAAAACCATGCTTTCTGACATGACACATCAAATAGGCCTACATTTGATATGTAGCACATAATTATGTGATTATTAATAAATAGAAAGATCCATAGGTATCTCCTATATCTATATATGTTCATAAGTGATTAAAAGAAATCATAAGTTAGTATATTTTCACTTATCTATTGTATTCAATAGATATGACATCAAATTAACCAATATCTGAAATGTAGCACATGATTATATGATTGTAATAATTAAAAAGGTCCATAGATATTTTATATCTCTCTAAAGATAAATCTCTTAAGAAAAATCTTAAGTTAATAAACCATATCTTTGGTAAACATGAATTTTATTTTAAAATTAAAGACAAAATATTTCAATTGAAAAATACAATTAAACTGGTCACTAAAATGGATGCAGACAAATGTGAGGAAGTTGGCTAATTGTTGAGATACACCGCATTTATATCAAGTCTTATAGTGAGAAATCATGCAAGGTTAATGAATATTTCTTATACACAGATGATGCCACAGATAAGGAAAACTCTTAACATTTTCTTTGACATTATCCAGCACGTATGAAACATAGAATAAGCAAAGTAGAGACTTACATTCTAGAGAATCTTAGTCACTCACAAGAGTTCTTTTTCAAAACTATATCGGAGTTCCAAATAATTTAAAATTCTTAGAGTTTTACACGCATTACAATTTTATACACCCTTAAGTTTTATAGGGCAACACACTTAAGTGTATTCTCAGAATATTCGTAATAACCTAATCATAATAGAATCCACACTAATATAATATATTTTAATGGAAAAATCTTATTTCGCAATACTTTTAATTCTTAATAAAATTAATCTACTTTTAAAATTTAAGGAAACTAATTTACTTTTTCGAAGAGAAGTATAAGATTCACTTTCATATTTTTAATTACTTTAAATTCGCATTTATCATAAAACTCCTAATGAAAAAAATTATCCACAAAAGTTTAGCATTGTAGAAAAATTATGTTTTGAATGGAGTTTTATGTTACCTTTTCAGCCGAGTTGCGATGTAGTACTAAGCTTTACGTGGAATATTTTTTCATAACTTTATATTTTATTCATTATTTCTAGATTTAAAAAGATTGGATGTTTTTAATAATTCTTTTAAGAAAAATGGTTAAGTGCAGATGTTGATTTCATTACCAAATGTTACTCAATTCTCAATTCTAATTCCAAAATATATTTTTATGCAACTTATCAAAACATAACACATTCATTCAAATTAATATGAAAGAAAAATGGGTTTAATACCAATATATAGGTATATTCAGTATAAATTAAATTCTACGAAAAGATATCGATATTAAAGTAAGCTCAGTTTGATGTATGAATAAGAATGAAGTATACATAATTTAAAAAAATAAATTTTTCAAGTTGAATCATTAATTAAATAAAAGTTATGCTAAGCATGCCATTATTAATGATTCATTCAAAGTACTCGTATATCCCCAAATTTATTGTATATTTAACCATTGAAATGCGTTGGAGACTTTTATGGCATGATTTCATCGTACTTTAAAAATGAAAAAAAAAAATCCTTTTAAAAGATCATTTAAAAATGTAAATAATATGAGTATTATGAATATTATATTAATTTTTATTCTTATTCACAATTACGGTGTAGCACCATTTAAAGAAAATTTTTAATATGTTCTTATATTCTACTATATTCTTTATAATATAAATATAATTTCTTGTTGTAGTCCAAGAAGTTTTAATTGATATTTAGGTCGGACAATTCATCAATAATTACACTGGTCAACAAAGATTTTATCCTAGAGACGTTGTTAAGAGATCCTAGACGTGTTTTTCGTGCTGATTCCGAATCTGTATTTAGATTCTTTCTATCACGTCTAGATTCTTCAAAACAGTTGAATGTATATTTTTGCTATAAAGTCGTAATTTACCTACTGCTCAAAAAGTATCCGGATTTTGTTGTTTGTTAACTACTTTTTAAGTAATAGACCTTTTTCAAAAATTTTTTTTTTGTTATGTTTGTACACCTTTTCTTGACATATGATACAAATTTCAGCGCCATCTGACAATTAGTTTGTTTACAGCAGCTGTTAATGTGAGACTACCTCAAGTGCATTTAGCGATTTTTACTATGGAAAAATTCTTGTTATACGCGATTTTTTGACCAAACACGGCACCACTCTCATCGCTCAGGCACCATATTCGCCAGATCTGGATCCGTGTGAGTTTTTTCTGTTCCCGAAACTCAAATTGCTCCTTCGTGGTAAGAGTCGATTGAATCGGTAAAAGAAAATTCGCCGAAGGAACTAAAAGCCATACCTTCACGGGCCTTTGAAAAGTGTATGAAAGATTGGGTTAAGCGTTGGGTATTTCATTTATATATGATATATATAGTATACATTATTTTCGTGATATAAATAATAATATTACGAATTAATAAATCTGATGGACCTCATCTTATAACGCAAGACGATTTAAACGATCTAGTGCGCGATTTAAAGTTGTGCAAAAAGAAGAGTGAAATCTTAGGATCACGATTAAAGGGTTGGAAATTGTTGGATCCAAAAAATAAAATTTCTATGTATCGATCTCGCCATGACGAATTTAAATTATTCTTTTCTCAAGAAAACAACCTTATTTTTTGCAATGATGTTCTATCTGTTATGGATATTCTTAATTTTGAATACAACGATGATGATTGGCGTTTGTTCATTGATTCTTCTAAGGTCAGTTTAAAGGTTGTTCTCTTACATAATGGAAATGAAATTCCCTCAATACCGTTAGCCCATGGAACTGATATGAAAGAAACTTACGAGAATATGCAGTTTTTCTTAAAAAAAATTCATTACGAAAGATATAAGTGGAAAATTTGTGGTGACCTAAAAGTTATTGCAATTTTACTAGGCTTACAACTTGGTTACACGAAATATTGTTGCTTCATCTGCGAGTGGGATAGCAGAGACAGAAAATTGCATTACTTCAAAAAAAAGATTGGCCACAACGTAAAGCACTCGTTCCTGGAATCAAAAATGTCCTCTTCCAGCCTTTGGTCGATCCTAAAAATATTCTTTTGCCACCTCTGCACATTAAATTAGGACTTTTTAAAAATTTTGTTAAAGCCATGGATAAAAATGGTGATGCTTTTACTTATTTGAAGCAAAAATTTCCTAAAATAAGTGAGGCAAAGATTAAGGAAGGTATTTTTATTGGGCCACAGATTAGAGAACTGCTGAAGGACTCGGAATTTCAACAGCAATTGAGTTCAACAGAAATTAAAGCGTGGAACTCATTCAAAAATGTAGTTGAGCATTTTTTAGGAAATATGTTGGCTGAAAATTATCGCGATCTGGTGGCTAATCTAATTGATTCATACCAAAAAATGGGCTGCAATATGTCTTTAAAACTTCACTTCCTACACCCCTTGAATCACCCGTTAATCTGGTTGTCTAAAGAAAACTAGACGTGATAGAAAAAATCTAAGTCCAGATTTGGAATCAGCACGCAAAATACCTCTAGGATCACTCAATAACATATCTAGGATAAAAAAAAAATTTTTTTTTGTTGACCTGTGTTATTATTGGTGTTATATACAAACAAGAAATCAAGGTAGATATATTGTTACTAGAGCTTTATAGATTTTTTGATTTACTGATTTAAGATGTTTGAAGCTTAGATCATTTTAAGAGGTTCGAGGTTTTGGAGTGTACTTTAACATTTAACACAGCGACCTGTTCTATACAGTTTCAAGCATTTGCTGTTGTATATATTTCTATAAAACATCATAGAGCAGACTAACATTTTCAAAGAGCAGACTAATTTTCATTCCAAATACGAATATACCTGAACTGATTCAAAATTTTAAAATACTAATTGCTTAAAATTTCCAAAAGCTTTAGCGAACATTTTTATGATTTTAAATGCAATATGAATGAGTCCATCAATTAACAATATATTTAACTTGTTTTAATTATACATAATCTAGACGATTATATCCATAACATAATAAAGCATTAATTTAAAAAAATTAATAACGGATTTAATTTTGTTTAAAATTAAAATCTTTGAACTCGGAAACATAACAAATTACTATTATTAGTTAGACTTTTATGATGGGAGTGCTTTTCATTGTAGAAGTTGAAACTTACAGGAAAAAGAAACGATAACGCATTTTATCTGGAAAATGAATAAGATTGATTGAGATCAGTGAAAATTTAACTGCTGCCCTACCAGTGCAACCAACCAACCATTATGAAGAAAAAATAGTACAATAACAGACTTAGTCATTTCTTTCCAAATTGCAACACAACAGCCAACAAAAATGCTGTTAGAACAATACTACCCAAAAAAAATCTATTTAAATATTGAAAATGTTTAACATTCCCACATTCATTCTGTGTGTGAATTTTTTTTGGTGCTATTACCCAAAATTTTTTTATTTTTTGATGCTGTTAGCTGTTTCTCTAACTTAATATATATAACATCTTTCAGCTTATTTGTGCTAATTTTATTATAAATTTTTTAAAGTCGGTTTTGTTTTTTAGGATTTTTTGTAAACCAAAATACGAAATAATATACAAATAAATAAAAGCAAAAATCCTAAAAGTCAAAACTGACTTACTTGTGTTGCTGGGATCAATGAAGTTAAATAATTAACTACATAATAGATGTGAATTCAATTTAGTAATGTAATAATATGCAAAGTAACAAAGTAATGTTAAGGATTATTCTCTACTCTAAAAAATAAATTGAAAATAAACGAAAAATTTTAACATAAATAAATAATTAAATGATTATAGAATTCTTATTTGTAGTGTTAAAAATGTTCATATAAAGACCTTCTACATTAACTTCTTTTTTGAATGATTATAACGAGGTTTCAATGTAGTTAGCTGGTAACTTAGCTGTTGTTTATTTTAATGTATTTTATTTGGGATAAGTTCAACACTATCGGAAATGTGGAAACGAGGGTGTTTATTTTGTGGTTGATATGAATTTATGTGGTTACTAAATTGTGAATGTGTAGAAAATTATATTATCATTACAAATATGTGGTCTCTTGCTATTTTTATTGAAATGTTTAGTTATACAAGCTCATTAAACCAAATCTAATTTTCTTAAATGACAAGTTAGTATATTATTTTTTTAATAATGTGTGCTTAATATAAAGAATCACTATAAATTGTAGTTTTATATTAAAAATAAATATTTTGTAATACAGCCCTCTATGAGTCACGATACTGTATAGCACAGATCTTCTTGTTATATACGTCATTTTTACGTTATGTTTTCTGTTTTGCAACTTAAGTTATGATTTGATATAGAGCTGTAATTATAGGTCGATTAGAAAAGTATTATTGAAATTTGCTTCAGTACTAATTTTTATATGTCTTCAATTTTTAAACTTAACATATATTTCAAAACAAAAGTAATTATTTGATATACCAATAAAACTATAAATATATATATATAACTCAACATTTTAGAAATTATAAAATATTAAATAAATATATTGTTAACTCGGGGGTAACGAGACAAAATATTAAAAAACATATGGCCAGTTTTAGCAAATTAAACATATATTTGTATATATATACATACATATCTATAAGAAAACGGCTTATATGTAATGAATTGTATTCATCAAAGATGGACGAAATGACGAGGCAGTAATGGACTTGTGCACCAAAACCGATTTGAGCTCAAACTGTGATATCACAGACTAACACTGTTCATATGCAAATCAGAAAAACCCACCAAAGAAACGCTGTGGTCTACGTACCAAGAATGCTTAAAAGCACGACTCTCTCATTTAAATGAAAGTGAATTAACCTGACAAGGGTGTACCTGCGCCAATCCCGCTGTCATTTCAGAATGACAGCTCTGTCATGTCGATAAGAAAATGTGCCCCGAAGATCTTAAATCTTTTCCTAGTCAATGATGGACACTGACACAAGATATGGAGTACAGTATCTTCGGGGCCACAACCCCGACAAATGTCATTATAGCATTATAGTCATTAAGTAGTTTAGCAATTTTGTCAGTTTTGAAGTAAAGAAAAAAATTTCATTACCATACAAACTAGACATTATATATATTTATCGATTTTTCTTTAAACGGTTCTTATTAATATTTGGACACCAAAACCAATTTACTATAGCCTAAAATATAAGTTAAAACCGCTTTTTAAAAAAAAATTATTTTAAATTATAATATATAAGTATTCTCAAATCTTGAAAATTAAAACTAAAAAAAAGACAAAGTATTTACCTTTAAATCTCTGTCTTTTTCAGACGAACCTTGTTTTGATACGGAAATAGAAATGGTCCTAAAACATGAAATACACAAAACAGTGCCAAAAATTGTTGTAGATTGCTGTGATATTGTATATGAAAAATATCGTGAATCGTCGGTACCGGTTGAAGGAATATATAGACAGTGTGGCGATTATAATAAAATACAAACTTTGCGATTTCGTATTGATGGCAATGATTACGAATCGCTTCGGCAACCGAATATTGATATTCATACAGTGACAGGAGTATTGAAGTTGTTTTTACGTGAAATTAAGAGTCCTTTGATAAGTTCAAATGAAGCAAAAACATTTATTGGAAAACCAAATCAATGGTGTAAGTACAGTTTAAACAAATTTATACCTAAATAAATAAGAAACAATATTGAATATAAATAAAATTTTAAATAAAATTTTGTTTATAATAAAATATTAACAGAATTATTTAAATAATAATTAAAATGATAAAATTATTCATAATAAATAATTTTGCATGTCATATATGTTCATTAGAATCTTCTTTCAGTTGTTATCAATTGTAATGAAGATAATACAAGGTCTAGAAAATTGATTTACATAAAGAATTCAAAATTAAGAAAGTCAAATAAAGAAAGTCAAAATTCCAAGAACAATCAATAAAATTACGGGTATTTATAAATAAATTTAAATAAGTATTATAAAATACTTGTAGTTAGTATCATTAGTATATTATAGTTTTATAAGTATAAGTATAGTATAAGTATTAGTTTTTTTACCGGACTTAATGTTGATGATCGATTTTATGTTACTTTAAATAATACCAAAAAATATATACATAAATGAAAATACCAATTTGTTAATTTTAAACAAAAATTATTGTTTATTTATTTATAATATATATTTCGATCTAATATAAAAAAATATGTAAATATTTAAATTGGTGTTTTTATTTAATTACTTTTTATATTATTTAAATTAAGAGAGTAATATATGATAATATAATATATATTATATATTATAATATAATATAATATAATACTACAAAACAAAATCTAGAATTCGACAAAAAAAGAAATACTTATAAACAATTATTTATACATATATATAAAAATATAAATTTATTTATATTTAAACTTAATATTGTTCTATTTCTTGCATTATCTATAGTTAACCATTAATTTTATTGCCAAATTAATGTTTTTTACATTTTCTTTATTATGTTTATATTTTACTTAAGAATATTATGTATTTGTTAGTGGGTTACAAAGAAGTAAAATTTATTTTGTCATTTTTTTAATTTAATTTAATTTAATTTATTTATTTTAAAAAATATTGATTTTTTCCATCTTTATTTTTCAGTATTAACTAATTTACACACCAAAATTGAAATCCTTAAAAGACTGATCCGATCATTACCAGAAGTAAATCGTGATACAATGGAGTATTTATTTACACATTTTAATAAGTACGTTAAGAATTTAACAATATTATAGGTTATACTGTGCTCCTAGGTATCCACTTAGAGCTTCCAAGTTTATTTACAAATTGTAAAATTAAATAATTGTAAACAAAATGCTTTACAAAATAAGATACATATAAAAAATCTTCTCGGCTAATATTTTAATATTTAATATCTTTAACTAAATTTAATAATTAATATAACTTAACATTATAGTTTGATATTATTTTGTTTTAGATTAACTAAGGTTCCGTTGCAACAAATCAGTGCAGAGACCTTATCACTTTCAGTGACACCATCAATATTTCATACAGTACAAGGAGCACAAACTCAAGATATACAAGTTCTACTTAAAGAGAGTGAAATTCTAGCGGATTGTGTAAAAATCATGATTGAATACCAAAGTCGTATATTCGAGTAAGTTTATAGATACTAGCTATAAGTTGTTTTATTTATATACCTGTATATACATATGTTAATAAACTATATTTATTTAGATGCACGGCTGATCGGAGACAACGTCGACTTAATGTACGGAGTTTAAGAAAGACGCTTTCGCATCCCGATTTAATTTTTCAAAATTTATTTTAAGTATAGGACTAAAATAAAAAAAAATATTTATTTTATATTTAAATCCAGAAAATTATTTAATAAAGTAATCATTTCCAATTTTGTAATACTCTATATTTTAATCAGCATTTACATTATTTAATATAATCATAGTAATTTAAGAGTATGCCAGTAAAACGTATTAAATATATTTTAGGCATTTTCGTTCGATAATCGTGTGTTTGTAATTAAATTTACACAATAAAAAAAATTTACTTGAAAATATATTTATTTATTAACAATATTTGTGGTGGTGTAAAAGTATAATACAAAACTTTAATAATTAAAATTTACCTTAACTTTGAAGTTGATTTAATCTTTGACATGTTGCTTTGCCCACTTCCTGTATATTCTCCATTTGCAATAAGTCTCGTTCACCATATTTCCAAGATTCCTCGTAGGCGTAAAGTATGCTGGTGTCGTATATCATAATGTTGCATTTAGCTAATGCTAAAATGCAGTTGCGTAAACGAGAAATTGTACGCAAATCTGATAGCGGTGTGATTTCACTTAGATTTTGTGTAAAACCACCATCGCCACCATCTTGAATGATTGATGTGGGTTGTATCCATATGTAGCCATTATTGCCCAATATAATTGATGCACCACATGATAAGTTGTGAAAATGTGCTTTACATCTTTTCACCAAAGATGGATACACTTTAACAAGCACTCCTTGAGATAGTTTTCCATATTTCAAAGAACGAGTATATAATGAAAGTGAACCTTCTTCAAAAATATTTTGTACTTCTGCTGAAACTAAATCGCCTTCTTGTAAATATTTTCTCATCATATGTTCATCTTCTGCTGAACGTCGACGCAATTCACCACCTGGTAGATTGACTGATGATATCAATAGAACAGAATCGACACTTGAGTTGGTGTCCAATTTCCAACGTTTTTGTTGTACTTCAGTTACTCGTGCTACCACAACGTCACCAATTTCACCAACATATCTGGATTTTCGTGGTCTAATAGAAATTAATCTATTAACTCGCTCTAAAACACCTGCTACTGATGATTTTATATCGTTCTCCTCATTGTATGTGCCATGTCCTCTCATAAATCCAGACTCAGATACAACAATCTCACCAGGTGTATATATGCGTGGAACTTTTCCAGTACGTTTTTTAGTTTTTGATTCATCACAAACATCAATTGCTAAACGTATTATTACATTACTACCCTCTTCCATTCTGAATTAAATCAAATATCAGATAAACAAACGTGACATATAACTATACACGTTCCCGGCTGTATTAGGTATGTTCAATGGAGAACAATAATAATGTATATAATTCACAATAATTAAATACTGTACTCTTATTAGATCTGTTTGAGTAAAAAAATAGTAAAAGTTATTTGAATTATATTACTTTCCGCTTCAGTATGCAATAAATTATAAAGTAAAAAGTTGTAATAGCGAACAAAATTGATTTGAATTTTAATTGTAAAATTATGACTATTTATAAGTAATAAAGTGAAGAAGACTTTATCTAATATGACTTGTCTCTAATATGATGACAAGCGTAAACTATGTTTTTTGGGATTTATTTGTGTTGAAATAAAAATTGATAGCTAAAATTTCATAATTAACATAAAACAACACTAACCTAATATGTTATATATATCAGAAAAGTATATCGGAAAATTGTCAGAAAAGTTTAAAGTATAGTGTCTGATCGTATCTCATACTTGATTTTAGAATTACACTCGTAAATAAAAATGTTAAACATTACAGTAATATTTTGTTTCAGATTATACGAATGACAAATATTTTGAATTACAAATTATATATAAACTTAATTTTGTATTGCAATTGAATTATAAATTTCGGTGGCGGCTTTTGTATGGAACCGGATTGTAATTTTAGCTTCATTTTATAAAGAAGTGAATCGAAACAAATGAGCTGCATATGGGATAAATTAGGAAAGAGAATTTTATATGCGTTAGTAAAAAATTGAGAAAAATTGAGCAAAAATCTCCTCAAAATTCTAGCCCGTAGCTACTTAACTAGGCATCTCAACCTTCCCCCTAATATTTTTCCACATTAAATTCACTATTCATATTCTTAATAATAATAAGAAGACGATATTTTAAATTCTGGCCCTTTATCTGAATAACATTATTTGCGTTTCTCCTGTTATCATGTTCTACAATCGTGGTTACAATTACTCCTTGGTCTGAGTTGACTCTTCGTTCTCCATTACTACTTAGCAACAACATCTTTTTCACTCATATACAATTTTGACTTTAAGTGTGTTTTTGGCTTGATTACTAGAATAGGGCATCAGTATTCAATTTATCCATTTAGCATTCTTTAGAGGTAATTTTAGTAGGTTCAAGTCCGAAAAAATATATAGTACAATTGATATTTGATTACTGTTTTATTCTCATGAAAACATTTTAGATTGCACCAAAAAATCATGAATGAACGAAAGTTCATTTTTATTAATTATTTATTATTTCTTAATTTGAAGAAATGAAAAAATGCATACATAGCCTCTTAGAATATGCATACAAATATACGGTTATCATTAAAATTTAGTTAAATTTATTTAATAAATTTAATAACAAAACATTAGCTACGGTTATAATGTTGTTATTATATTTAAATAACCAAATTTTTTTGAAATACGGTCTTTGATTAAGTAAGAAAGAAATTCGTTTCATATCGTTAATTTATCTTTCCACTATTGGTTACAGCTCGTGCAATATGCTCATATATTTTATCGTGAGTGGATTTTCGAATCTCAGTCATATGATCAATTAAATTCTCACTTACACTGTCATGCAGCATATTTGAAAAAAGCTCTTTTATGAAATAATTAGCTGTTTGTGTTTTAAATTTTGAACAAAAGCTACCTTTTGCTACCTTTTGTTGTTACATGCACATGAAATCTATTGTGAATTGCCACAGCTTTTGTTTGTATCTTTGATTTCACTAAATGATATTCAGCGACGAGTGGGGAAAAGTGAAATTACAGGTTTATATTTTAAATTTAATTAGCATCAATAAGTTGATTACGAGTTAAAACGTAAAATATTTTATATTTGCAGTCTACCTGAAACATCACGGTTTTTAGTGAAAAATATTTCGAAAAACGTATTTCAATATGAAGCACAATAAATTATATTGTGTTTTGTTTGCTTTGTGCTTAGTGACGCATAGTATTGTTTTGGCAAGTGCCAGCCGTACAAAAGGCAGTAATCGCAAAACATCATCTAATAGTCATGTGACGAGACCAACTCACTCTACAAACACTGGCAATTCTCATTCAGATTTGGCAAAATTAAGTTATTCGAATTATAACTCACAACCAAATCGACCAGCAAACACAGGCACAGCTTCTCATACTCCTGCACCAATTGGTTGGAATGTACCAAATAAACAAGGACCGCCACCAGCGTATTCAGCTAATAATCCTGTTGGAGGAGCAAAAACGAATATACATGAGGCACCACCTAATTACGGAGCAAGTGGAACAAACGTACATACACCAATAACTGCTACAAATGCACATAGTGTACAATCTAGTTATCCAGGACAGCATGGAGCTAGCTACCCAGTACAGCAAGGAGCTACTTATCATAGTCCTGGATCTCTTCCTCCTGGTGCAACTTATTATCCTGGTGGACATGTGCCACAAGGTGTGCCTGCTGGTTACCCAGCAGGTTCAGCATATCCTGGAGGTCATATGCCAGTAGGTGGTGGTAGTTATTATCCTGCCGGTGGACACGTACCTCAAGGCGCAACATACTATCCAGCTGGTGGTGTGCCAGCTGGTGCAACTTATATACCAGCAGGTGCATCTCTACCACCGGGTGCTACTTACTACCCACAACAGCCGCAATCATCATCTTCTGGTTTAGGTTTTGGTAAGTAAAAGTTTTATATGAAAAATATAAAAATGGTATAACATAATATGTTTATAGGTTCAGGTTTAGCCGCAGGTGCTATTGGAGGAGCTATACTTGGTCATGTTTTAACTCCAACTGAAACCAGAGTTGTAGAACATGCACCAGCTCAGAGTGGAAGTGCTGGTGGCGATGGTAAAATAATTATTATAAATAATGGTCAACCAGTTACAGCAACTCAAGCTGCTAATGGAACTACTATAATAACAACAAATGGAGAAACAGCACAACCACAAGCTCCTTCAATGAATGCACCACTTGCACCTATGGCACCTATGGCACCAGCAGTCAATGGTTCTGAACCAGCTCCTGTTGCCGTTAATGGTTCACAGCCGCTTCCACAAGAGCCTCCAGCAGGTGGAATTATATGCGTGCCTGTACGTGTTAATGAAACTGACCCAGCTGATAGTTCTAAAATGATTGAGGTTGAAAAAGTTGCTTGCTATCCAGCTCCACCACCACCACCACCACCTGCAGTTGATGCCAATGTTAATGGAACAGTACCATTGGCTCCAATGAATCCGATTCCAAATCAATCTCAACAAATACAACAAACTCCAACTCAGGCTACCCTATTACCACAAGATGCAAACGTACACAAGAGTGGTGTTAATTCTTTATACAACTATATTAGCTTTGCTACTTTGATAGTGAGCTTGTTAGTGAGTTTTGGTTTTAAATAAGCCAACTTAAAATGTTTTTAAAAAAATATTATAATCTCTTAACCATTATTCGAATGAGAATTTAACATTTCCAATTTTATTATTCTAACTCATGTTTTAGCAGTTTTTTTCCGTCCCATAAGTTTATGTATTGTTTTTTGTTGCTGAATTTATAAGTATTAAAATTATTATAAATAATATGTAAAAAATTGATTGTGATGTTTAGCACCTTAAAATTCGTAAAAATCGAATGTAAATAACTTTATAGAATCTCTAAGGGAATCAGATTGACTATTGTAATAGAGTGAATTGTATTGTTTACCTCATATGATATTAAGCTTACCATATATACCTATATTTTACTAAAGTAAATTTTGATTCAATTTCGTGATAGTACACTTATATATTTTATTAATGTTAATAAAGTTCTTCGCAGCACGCAAACAATTTTGTGTTTTTATTTGATTGGCGAAACAAATCGTAATTAAATGGAGAGAAAATTTAGTAATAAATGTATTATAATTAACATTGCATTTCAAATAATTGTCATCTGCGGAAACAGGTTATGACTTGTGTTAACAAGTTTTTTTACATTCGTCATCTTTTATTTTTGTTGTCTCAATTAGTTGTGGAGAACACCAGCGTATAAGTCGGTCTAAAACAGTAGCCCCTCTCCTGTTTCCGGATTGTCTGGTGCCGTGAAAAAGGTTTTGTTGATTCGTTGATTTTCTACAACCATTGTTTATAAACAGATTGCTAGCAGCATAGCGTAAATTCATCTTAGAGTTCTTGATGACTTCTTCATCTCTTGCAAAAACAGCACCATTAAATGCATACTCGGAAGTTTTGCTAATCAGCTCGAAAGTCTGGTTAACGTCATCATCTTTATAAAGATAAACGCTCAAGATCGGTCCAAATATTTCTTTCGTCATTAGTGGATCAAATGGTTTTTTGCACACAATTACAGTAGGTTCCACATAGTATCCAATTCCACTGCTATATCCGCCACCATATACAATTTCGTTCTCTTCCTTTTTTTCGGCATCATTAATATAATTTATGATACGTCTGAAAGCAACATCGTTAATAACCGCAGAGGAAAACGTGCTAAAATCAGTTGGATCGCCAATATTTTTTTTGTCAAGCTCTTGTTTCATTGCTTCGCTTATTTCTGCCCATTTAGATTGAGGGGCATAAAGACGTGAACAGGCGGTACAGTGCTGACCTGAATAGATAAATGCAGCATCAATGGTAGCATTAACAACCTTTTTGACGTCAGCACTCTTGTGCACAAAGTGAAAGTTTTTTGCTCCACAAGCGCTCGCCAAACGGGGAAAATTTCTAAAACATCGAATACATGGTCGAATTAAATTCCAAATGGTATTAAATGTTTCAGTTTTTCCTGTAAAGTTGACACCAACAAAATATTCACTTTGCCTTAAGCAGCGTAATAAATATTCATCATTGGTAGGCAAGAAGCTTATAATACCATCGAGTAAACCAGCTTTTTGAAATGCTTGGTATACTATATAACTGGAAAGTAAACAGCTATCCGATGGCTTCCACACGACAGCATTACCCACTAGCGCTGGGAGTGCAGCTAAACCAGCTGATATTGATGTCATATTGAAAGGACCTATAGCAACAACGAATCCGTTCATTGCTCGTACCTTAAAACGGGCATCTATTTCATCTGCATTAAAGTTCTTAAGTTTGCGTTTTGATAATTTAATCAACGCAGTTCCGCTTGCTCGCAGAAAGTTCACTAAGGCGCATGTATCTTCATCTGCCTGACTGCATGTCTTTCCTTGTCCCAATATAATAGCAGCATTTAAACGATGACGGTACTCTTTCTCTAACAAATCTGCAGTTTTCATCCAAATTTCAACGCGTTCCTTCGGCGATACTGTAATCCATTGTTCACGTATGCGCATTGCTGCATCCATAGCTACTTTATAATGTTCCGATTCTGCGTATTGAAATCTTGCCAATATTTGTTTATGCTTGTGTGGCATACGTATTTGTTGTTCCTCACCATTAGCACAGATTTCTTCGCCAGCAATAACAGTTGGTATAACTTGTTTTTTTTGAATAAGCACATTTATTTCATTTCTCAACATGTTGCGGTTAGCAGCGTCATTCTCATAATCCATAGGCTTAGCCCTATTGTAAGCTACTCGACAATTTCGTACAAAAACTTGCATAAAATCGGTTATTCGACTTTTCGCTAAATGTCCTCGAATGCCAAACATTTTGAAATTATATCGACTTCAAAATATATATTTTTAAATTGATAAATAAGTTCTAATAAATGAAATATAAACTATCTCTGAGATTTGTAAACTATATGCGTTTTAAAATATATATTTTTAAATTGATAAATAAGTTTTACTATATGAAATATAAATTATTTTTGACATTTGTAAACGATATGTGTTTTAATATTTTTTTTTTATTAACTAACGAATGTGATTATTGTACATGATTTGAAATAATTAATCCATGTTGTTATTGTTATTATTATGAGAGGGTAATACCAATAACATGTATTTATAGATTTAGGGAATCTGTGAAGGGAAATATTTCTTTATTTCATACTTGTTTCATTTTGCTGAAAACTAGAAATTACTATTAGCTCGGTTTAAAGCAAAACGAATGTTTAAAAAATGGGGAACGCCGATTTGGCAACAGAGTTTAGTATAGTCAGTTATTTTGAACAACTTTTCGAACTAAGTTATATATCAATTTAGTTTAGTTTTTGAGATATTGGAATTTAAAATTGACAGTTGACTATGTTTGTGGGGAAAAAGGTTAAGATAGGAGAATGCAGATAGAATGCTGGTCTGAGATGCTGGTATACAAAAATTAGATCAATCTGAATGAAAGTTTCGGAATTTATTACCTCGATTAGAAGTAACAACAGGTTAATTGGGCACGATTTAGTGTATAGGATAATATGGTGCAGACAACAATTGAATAAACGCGCAACATTAAAGTAATGTTGTACTATACAGTTAAAAGATAAGAATGTTACATATATTTAATGCAGCATATTTTAGTACGGAGGCTTGTTTCAACTGAAGTGGACTAGTCTTACATATTAACAAAACGAGTTGTATTTTTGAAATAATAAATATTTAGTATAAAATGATATATATAATATATGAAATATATATATATAATATAGAAAATATATATATAATGTATAAAAATATATAAAAATAATAAAAAATATTAAGTAGCCGAGTACATTCATTAAATAGAATTTACATTTCGAATAATATGTAGAAGACTTATAAAGTTGCTAAATAGAACTATAGTCGCTACATTGCCTTGTGTTATCAAAGATCATATTAAGGATTTTTCAGATCAAATTATAATTTTTTTTATTTTTATTATTTTTATTATTTAAGCATATTACCTCAACAAACATATTGGTTTCAAATTAAGCATATTAAAATAGTTATACAGTTTATTATTCTTAAACCTTGTAGTGCTTACTAAAAACAAAAATATCATAGCCGGAAGACTAGTTCTGTGTACGACAAATTTTAGTAAATTGAAGTAAACATACCTAAAGTCGATAAATACGTTATATATATCAAGTAGTGCTTATATCAAATAACTGTTGAAAATAGGCAAAAAATAATTTTTTTTTAATATTTTAAGTCTTATAGTATTTCAAAAAAGATTTAGATATTACTACACTCTCCAAGAACTCTAAGTTTAAAATATAAATAATGCAGCCTAAAAATAAATAGAGTCGAAATTTGTTGAATTGATTAAACCAAACAATTTTATTTTGTTTAATTTTTTAAACATGTTTAATTGAATTATTTTAACTAATTATTCAAAAAATTAATTAAAAAATTTTTTATTAATTATTTTTGATTTACTTTGTTTCACAAGTAATGTATTTTGATTAAGTTATTGAAATGCAAGATTTGCATTTTTATTTCTAAGGACACTTATTTTTATTTTATTTTAAACTATTTAAAAAAACGTAAATTATTTATTTAATAAAAAAATATTTGGCAAAATAGTATTAAATGCTATATAATTGCAATTTAAATGCATCAAAGTCGTAAGTAAATTCAATGCAACGGATTGTCGCCTGCTAAACAATGCCATTTCTCATGAAAATGATCTGGTAAACGTATGCAGTCCAAAAATTGTTGTAGACGATTTCCTTTGCTGTTATAACCTATAATAAGACTACCTAAGAAATCATTACTCTTTCCTATATCCTTATCCCACACAGTAATGATTAGCATCTGCTTGGTTAAGTCATGCGGACTTGCCTCAAAATAAAACTCCTCGTTGTAAATGGGATTAAGTGTACGCCATTTAATGCTCGTCTTATATTTCTTATTCTTGTGTGGATCTGGTTTAAGTTGACTACGAAATAAGTATAAAAGTAAATATAATTATTATAGGAAAAATTATTTTTTTTTACATTTTAACAAAGGGATCCGAACTACCGTTGTTGTCCATAGGTATTAAATTTATGCATTGTTTAATATTCACGACTAAAGCCCGTTTCTTTGTGTTATAACACAGTGACACCAAAATTTTACCACGAGTCCATTCTTGTGACATTTCCGCTTCATTCGTGTACTGGTCCTCAACTCCATTTAGAGGTACCGATATACGATATTGGTTAGTATTATGCACCTAGTAGTGTACATGGAATATTTTAAAAAATTTTATAACATTTGTTTAATAAAAAAAAAATAAATATATGTTAAAAAGGCATATTATATAAATAATTAAAAAGGAAATTATATTAATATGGAATATGTTATAATATTATATATTAAATAATATATTAATATAAAAAAATGGAACAACTTACTGTTGATAAAGATACTTTAGCTGCCCCCAGAAAATCATGCCCATATTTATCATCATCAAATATAGTAACATATAATAACGAATTTCCCAGCTCTTCAGGCTCGATTCCAACAAATTGAAGTGTTTCGTTAAACTCCGGATTTCGAGTTTTATGTACTATTTTTGTTCGCTGCCAGCGTGTGTATTTTGTGTTTCCCTCTGGTGTTATAATATTTAATTTACAATATGAATCTGTTAGACCCGCGGCATCCATTGGCGGCAAATCTCGTGCTCTTACCATTGTACAATCTAAAGCATGAAAATTTTCCCGATAGCTTATAGCTATCTCTAACCAACCTAGTAGTGGATCACGACAATGTAAATTGATTTGATTATGTATAGAAAAATTATTAACTGTGCCAGAGTTGCCAGATGAACTATCGCTAATAGACCATGATGAAGATACTGAGCTACGTCGTGTAAAGTTGCTTTCACGTCTTGTAGCCGATGTAATTGTGCCTACAGTTGATGCTGTCGATATGGTATCGAACTCTGGTTGAATAAATTCAGATTTCGAAGTTTGTCGATTGAAAAAGAACGAATTCGAAAGTTTTCGTTCTCCGCCATCGATAAAGCTACGAATCGAACCAAAAGTTCGCATACGAAAGCTATCTCCACGTTGCACTTTCGACTGTTGTATATCATTTCCATCGGTTATTGATGTTGGCGAGACATTAGATGGCACGATTGCATCAATAGAAGTTGGAATTGAATTCACAATTGCCGTATGATTAAAATTGGAAGCACCATCTACAACATCCTCTTCTTCAGAACTGCTGCTGTCATTTACTCTAATGGTTAATTTTTTTACTCTAGGCTTTCGAATCGGCGTGTTGTTGCAACTTTGCGATGTTCTTTGCATCATTCCACTTAACATGGTATTGCCTGTGTGATGTGTCGGTGTGGAACTTGTGCTTGTAGGAATATCGTAATTCGGAAGCCCTTTAAAAAACCATGCACCAGATTTTTTCCACATTTCCCTAGTTTCAGAACAGATTCGACAAAGCCAAATTTCTTTTGTCTTCTCAATGGTGTGAAATCGTATATTAATGTCAACACTACACTTTGCACATACAGGCTTTCTACAATCTTCACATATAATACGGGCGGGACGTAACAAACCAAATGTATCACCACATAAGCGACAACAATTGGGTCCACGATCCATTCTCCCAACACGTTCTTTTATTTTTTCCACACGTTCAACTAAACGTCCAACACGTTGACGCTCCGCAATTTCAATTTCCTCATTTCGTCGAATAACAGATATTATAGCAGCTTGTTCTTCGGGTCTTAAGGGTTCATTTTGTTTTGAACTGCTCCAACCAGTTTTTAGTCTTAAATTTAAATTAAAAATAACAATATAAATATAAACACATTTTTAAAAACTTATTAAAATCATATGTAAAACTATCTATTTTGGGGAAATAATTTTTTTATAAATATATAATATAAAAATTATCTCAAAGTAGAAATATAATTCAATTTTATTCGTTTTTATTAAATAGGTATAGGTTCTAAACACATATTGTGGAGCACTAGGCCAAAAAAACTTATTTCTTGCCTTTTGAGTGTGGTAATCTTAAAAGACACACACGGTCTCTGCAAGAGTAGTGTGGGAATCTAAAGCATTAAAGACACAGCCTCCATTTTGTAATCCCTATGGAAGATCATCTCCACTATTGTTATTATTAACCTTAGGTACTATCCTGTTTAAACTATCCTGTTAGTAACTTGTGATATAAACAAGTTACTAAACCAACAGAAAAACAATGTGATATACATAATTACATTTATATATAAAAAATTATTTTTTCACCTCTCTCTCTATAAAATCGTAGGTCAGATACTTTTTTATAAAATTCAGTCAAGAGAAATAAAAGATTTAAGATAACACAAATATTAAAGTTCATATTATTATTATTGAGTTTTTCTACTTCTGCTATAGTTTATCTTTACCACAAATGCAGTTTCAATCAATTTTCGACTTAAAACTAAAATTCAGATCTTTAATTCGTGTGTAAAATCTATAGGTCTCTACAGAGGAGAAAATTTGTTAATATCTAAATCGATTTCAAGATTACTCTCAACTTTTAAAAATACGATGTATGTAATAATGAGAATCGGATGTTCATGAACTATCTTAAATATGCATAACAAGACTCCAGTCCATTGAACTGTATAATATGTACCCTCATAAGGTTGATTAAACATATTTATTTATTGGAATTCTAAGTTTATTATAACCTTATTTAAAAAAAAACTAATCACAAATAAGGCATTAGAAAAATTTCAAAATTTATCAAAAAACGGAAATGACAGAGGGCTTTTTATATATTTTCTTAAAAATAATAATAATCGGTATTAACTTAAACCGTGGAAGTACAATTAAAAACAAATTTAGTACATTTTAAAGCATGCATATATATATTATGTATATATGTGAAAACAAAATATATGTTGCAGTATGGTAGATGATATAATCCAGTAAGGTTTCTTATATAAAATCGGACTACTTATTACGGACCAAAAATTTAGCTTGTAAATTATTACAGTGTGTTAGAGAGAAATTAGAGTAGAACCTTTTTTGATTCAAAATACTTCATATACCATAAATTAGGTAGTTATGTGTTTGTCCATGAAATGAAAATAAAATTCATTGATATACAAAGTATTAAAGAAAACTCAATGAGAGATAGACTTTCAGTCAATTGTAATCTATGGAATATCTAATATTTTAATGTCCTATTTATAAATCTGTAAATCCACTATTGAAAAATTAGTCGAGTTGAAAAAATCGTATAATCGTATAATTTTTATCAAATACTATTTGCCTTATTTTCTTAATAATATTTTACGCATAAGAATTTGGTTCCCATCATTTATTGGTGTCCTTAACTAGCCTTGTAAAATTAATCACTTACTACATTTTTTTCAAGAAAGACTTCAGAACGTATGAGTAACATTGTTAAATATTTATTTATTTTTATAAAATTTAAATATTTTTAATTTATTATTATAAATGTTAAGATTTATTATAAAATAATTAATTTATTATTATAATTTATTATAAATCTCTGACTACAATATGTAAAATTTATTTGTTATATATTCCCAAATATATGATAACTCGGTTGATGTTAGTCACGACCATTAGTTCAAAAATGGTCAAATATAGAATAAAATTTAATATAAAATATTTTATTCCACCTTTAACTATATATAAAAACTATATCCTTACGATTCAAAAACAGAAGAATAAGCATATTCGTTTTTTATTCAAATATTGTCATATATAAAGACTTATAGTCTCTTAAGATCGGGAAAGCATGCGATTCACGTTTCTTGTTGCACTCTTTAAAGCTGCTTTCACTACTATTCGAACAAATAATTTAATATATAAGCTATATATATCATCTTATATCAGCATTTAAATCTGGTATTTATTTGAAGATATTTTTACCAAATCATTATTTTTCTTCTAAAAACTATTAGGAACTATATGTAAAGAATAAGAAACTGGATAATATTTAATGTTTTCTATTTTTCCGTTTCGTATAGCGAAATTCGAATTTTTTTTTTGGCACAAAAAAATACCTTTTTCTAATGTATATCAGCGTATAAGATCCAAACTACTAAATCTGTTTAAAAACAATGGACAAAAACATACGTTAGAGATTTGATTACCTTTAATATCAAGATATTACAAGATATGAACTTGTGTGAACCCATTGGTTGATTTTTACTCGAGATATGACCTAACACTACGGTCGTAGTACTACATTCCGTTGGGAACGAATACCCTGTTTATTTCTATTATATCTATGTGCTAACATTTAAAGTTATATCCCGAAAAGCTACGAATAAAAATCAATGTTATTTTTGAGTTTAGCAACCAAAAAACTAAAGAAAAATATAATGGCATTAAATGCACAAGAATTTCTGTAAACTAGGCGCTGAAGTAAAAGATTAAATTTTCAATTAGGAGTAATATAGTTCTAATAAATAAAGGACTCTGTTCATTCTGTCATCCTATATTAATTATTTAATCTAATAATAAAAATATTTGTATAAACTATTGATAGCTGAAACAATACAAGAGATGAAAATCGGAATCCCGGGTATTTCATAACAGATATTTCTAATACCCAACAGGATATTATTGAAAACTGTCATTTCATTTTACATGATGAAAATGATTGATTATGTAATATTATTTAAAGTTAAAAAAACTTAATATATAAATATTTTTAATATTTAATTAATATATATTAATATTTTAATAATATAAAATAAAACTAGTATTTCATATTTTAAAAGAAAGATACTTATACGGAGAGACGTCCCTACTGTATTCATTTAAATACAGTAGAATAGAATCTAAGTTGTTATCGTTCCCAACATAACTATATAGACATCTCAATCTGTGGTGTCAAAATCTGTTCTAGTTAATAGAATGTCATCTCTGCTTGAATGACAATGAAGATTTAGTGCTTTCTATTTCGTTAGGGACAGTTGTTGCATACAATATCTAATGATCGCAGTGTTTTGGTTCAAATAGTTGTCAAAGACACTTTCATTTATTTAACTATCTAGCTATGATAAATATAAATTTTGACTTAAAAAGACCCCGAAAAATTCACTTTTAAAAATAAACTTAAGTTCAACTTCGATTTAATTATATAAATTATCTGTAAAGTTAAATTTAAAATTCAACGATCAAACTTTACAATTAATGTCAAAGGTGGTCTGAATCACTTCAAGTACAAATTCAAGTACAAATTCAAGTTCAAAGACACTTGATAACTATTAACAATTTCGCCACAGAACGACTAAAATGTTAAATTGTTTGCAGCGAATTACGCATGCATAAAATGTAAATTCTGATAAACAAATAAAAAGCGTTAATCAGGGATCTGCCATATGGTTAACGGAAATGAAGTGGGAGAGAGAATATTTGCACAACATTGGCATTGTTGTTTTTTCATTTTTTATCAGAACATGTGTCCTCGCCCCTTTCGAAACACACATATATACACAAAAGCGAAGTGTAGCTCATAATAATTTACTATTGGTAAGGCAATAAAAATTATCGAAAAAATTAAACTTAATTAAAAGTTTATTTTTTTTTATTTTTATTATTTTATTATTTTTTGTTGTAAATTATACATTTTTTCTCTTCATAATATAAACATAAAATTCAAGAGCATAATAATTACATGCCGTCAATCAAATTTTAATGAGCATTCGAATTCGCACATATTCTTTCAGCTTATTAAGTTGTAAAAATACAAAATTTTCTTATTAGCTTTTGAATTTATAGCCGCATTAATTGCTTTTTATTAGCGACTGCAAATATGGCGTCGCCGCTGCAGCTGTGCGACAAGTTTATCATAAATGTATGTGTATGCACATGTGTGTTAAATAAATTCCTTGATTTAATTATGTGTATTACCACCAACCCATGAAGGCTCCAGTAGAGCAAAACGTTACAGGTTCTCGTTTATGTATTGCTTTATTTTTTTCCCCCATTTACAGTTCGAAAGTGAATTATTTTTTTTTGTTTAGCGAATATATAATAATTTGTTTAAATCTAGTTTTATATATAATATTTACTTTGCTCTTAACGCCAGCTGTCTGTCACTTGGGCAGACAAACTTATTGCCGCCATTGTTGCGATTTTGGAAATCCATATCCGTTGAAGTTGTTGTTGTTTGCTCTTGTAAAAAAAATTGACGACGCTATGTCTCAGTAAAGTACACAAGAAATGAGAATTTCTTTATTTCATAAATTTTATATACGATATAAAAAACATTTTTATCATTTTGTTATAATTTAGACAATTAAATAGCACAACCGTATACGCAATTATGTTAATAAAATAATTTTTACTGCACTTTTCTTTAATTTTTTGTATGTATTTGATATTTCAACATGGCTCCGGTATTCAGATTTTGTGTATTGTTTAGGATACGGCACAAACTGAACTAAACTAAGTTTGTCTACATGCCTGTTGCATGACTATGCTTTGCTGAGAAGTTTCAAACCCCAACAATCATTCCAACACCCACCTACACCGCTTATTATCTATATTTTCAGTTATTGCACGTACTGTCAACAAAATGTGAGACCTGATGTGTGAACTGTGTGCGTGTCATAAAAATACCAAAAAAAATTCAAACATTTACTGGACTAAATACACTGTAACCAAGCATTTTTTTATGTTTTTGTTTTGTGGTAGATGTGCACCGACATAAGTGGCAGTAGCAACTCACTGCAGTTATTTCTGCCAGCCACCCCAAAAATGCTTAACACTTTGGGGTGGAAGTGTAATGTTCTGAGTACACAGTAAAGACTCCACAGCTTGCGCAGACAAATATGAACTTGAAAAAATTGTTGTTAATTAAGTTTTTACTTTCAAGCTGAGTTGTTTTTATTTATATACTGTTATTTATATACATAGATTAACTGTCTTTAATAATTACTTAAGTAAAAGATTTTAAAAGACGTATTTTCTGTAATTTGTTTAAACTATGTGTTTTATTCTTGCTTTTCATATTTTGAAAGAGTTTTTATTGAATTGATTTAAATTGATGACAATTTTAGTTAATTCAACATTAAATTTAATTTTTAAAGAATTATATATAATAAAGATTACAAGCTGTAAACTTTATAATTGTTATCACTTTTTCCCTATAAAAATTTTTTTGGTAAATATTTTGTTTTTAAAGCCTCAGCTTTAAATGTCTGACCTTTGACATTTTCCTTTTAAACAAAAAATGAGAAAAATAAGGGATATGTTAGCCTGTTTAAAATAATACACGTTTCGATTTTGTTTTGTCCTTTTAATCCGGTAAAATAACAAATATGTGTAAGAGTGTGTCCATAGGTAGATGTTCAGAATTAACAAAAATATTCAGAATTAACTAAAATTTCTTGCTGATAGAAAATGAATAGTAATGAAAGACTATTTTTAAAACATATTTCAAAAATAATTAAAACAATAAATTATAACAATTATTAAAATTAATTTAAATAATAATTTTTAATCTTCTTACTAACAATGTGGTTTCCAAAGGAAATAGAATATTTTTGGTATGACCAACGTTTTACTAACAATTTGATTTCCAAAGCAAATATGATATTTTTGGTAAAATCAATGTCTTTTATTGAAAATAAAACCTTCTAACTCAATACAGCAATTTGCACGACTTAGAAGGAAGTCGTATAAGTGTTATATATCCTTAGATATCAATGCAAATCTTTTCGATGACTTCCATGCCCACAAACTGTTGAAGAGAAAAGTCGCTAGGTGATAAACGAAGAGTTGTTACTCTTTCCGTATAGACTGATAGATCATTATAGATCGATAAATAGCATATTATTGTGCAAAAAATTCCAATTTTTTACCGAAAACTTCATATATGATGCAACAAATGTTTCAAAATACTTTTTAATCCAGTGGAACGAACTCTGCCCTTTACAATGCGCTTAAAATCGTAATAGCATGAAAAGTGTTTTAACTTTTGTCTTTTTTGAACAAAATTTTTGTAGATTTAACTTGCTTAGCACCTTGCATATATAACTTTGGTCAAAGAATCTATAGTACTATAGATTCTTTGCTTAAAGTATAATCTAATTTTTTCACATCCTTAATTTATAGAATTTTTTTTTTTCCTTTGTTTCATCATCATCATAAAAAATATATTGTGTTATTTGCTTATTTATAATTTAATATATTGTATTATTGTGGTTTTTGAATAGGACACGAATTCCTGCACAACACGCAGTATTTTCAAATATAAAATTCTGCTATTATTATTTAATTTACTAAGTAGTACATCGCCTTACACGTATTCACCAGTAGAACAATAATTACATGCTTTGAACCAGAATTTTTCATTAATGCTCAAGGAATGTCCTTACATTTTCTTTTTATTTATAAATGGGCATTTTTTAAATTCATATATTTAATCTAAATACAGCATGTAACTATATGTGCGTACGTATATACATACATATATATTATGCTCTGTGTGTTTCTTGTTTATAAAAAAATTCAGAGTACTATTTATGAAAAAATGTTTCGATGTAAGATATTATTCAAAAGAGAGAATTTAATAATGTTCCTATCAGTATATATGTTAGTGACTACAGTTAAGAACTCCACAGTAGTTAAGAACTCCACAGATTATTAAAAGCGTTCGTAATTGTTTATATCCTGAAATCGTGACAATTTAAACAGTTTTTAAACAAGAAAATAAATTTATTTTGGCAAAGCAAGTCAAACAACAATATTAAACTTAATTTTTTTAATTTACTTACATAATAAAAATTTATTTTGCTCGTCATTGGTGGCATTATGTTTATTACAAATCTTTGATAGAGCTTTATAGGCTGTATTATTGTTTATATTTAAAGAAATATCCATTATCAGGCCGCATAAACCATGAATTTTTATCGAAATTATGGACTCTTTAGTCGTTTTAGTCAACAAAAAAAATTATAACAGATTTCTCAAATTTAATAGATCTGAACTACAAGTAATAACTGGTTTCCAAGATAGACACGTTTCTATTAACTGTAAACTGTAAAACCTTCAATCATCTTATTAATATCATCACGTCATATTATTATCAGGGAAAAGATCTCCTACTTAAATCTGTTTTTTTTAACCGAATAAATCTGTTTTTAAACCGAACTTTATTGGTAGGTTGATCAATTTGACTTCATTTGTTCACATTAGCTTAATAGACCAAGAGTAGCACAATAAACATTATATGTCACTGCACCATATTGCTTCTAATAATAATACCACATCATATACAATGAGTGTACAATTCTGGTACAGGTAGCAGTTAACATTAAAATTTTACTTATATATTAATAAATTATCATAGCTAAAAATAGCTACTATATTTCCATTCGGTGATAATGAAATTGAAACAATTAAAATCCAAATCTTCTACTGCTAATTTCGTCCAGCATTTGATTTGCACAGACGTGTGTTTAAAAACCAAAAAAATGAACAATTTTTAAAAGTCAGAAATGTGAATCAAAATCCTATTGTAATTCATATCGCTCCACTGTACTTGAGAAGCTTATTTGTTCATTGCTTTTATAAGCAAATGTCGAATCTTCAGCTGGGATAGAGAACAGCTTGTGGTCATTTAAACGATAACGGACGGCTGAGAATTTAGAATTCTAACTAAGTCAGTTTGAAATTGATTTTGAAAGCTTTACAGTACAAATATTCGAACTGAAATTTAGCACATATTTCTTCATAAACCAGATAATTGCTAGTATTTGTGAAATGAGTGGATTTTCTAATTATTTCTACAAGAAATATTTAACTGGATATACTACACCACTCTAAAACGATGGGCTTAAGACTGCCATTCTAACCTAACGTCTTCTATGGAATATAAGTTATGTTCTCAAGACAGATGTTCTAATATAAATTTCTTATCAAATCAATATATATAATATGCTATGGATATATAAAAGTCTTTAACCACAATAGATCTTTAATAACCTTTTAGACATTAGCGTCATTAAGGCATTAACCTTAATGAAATTGAACATATAGATATTTCATTTTTTAGTATATTAGATAAATGGTTTATAAAATTATTTTCATACATGAAAATAGTTCGTTCCTTACTCGAAGTGTTATTATATTATATTTTGTGTACATATATGTAGTTTTATATAATATAACAAGAGCTGAAATACTTAATAAATAAAGATAACTATATATATATGTCATGAGCACTTAAATTAGAAGTATATATTTTGAATTTCTCCGATAAAGCAACAAATTGTGATAAGTAAAATTATTTAAAAATATGCTAAGCATATTTACAAAAGATAATGGTTTCAAGAACGGCAGGGTCTACGTTCCGGAGCCACTTGTCGCCAGTGACGACCAAGGGCCGTTTAACACCTACCAAAGTGACTTTACAAGGACATCCCAGCGGGTTGCAACAACCACAACAATAACAAAATATAATAACTAAGGATTGTTTGGTGACAAAGTTACACTTACAACTACTATCACTCTTTATAAGAAAGATGGTTCCCAACACAAAGAAATAGAAAGTTCGAATAATTTACTAAAAATGAAAGAACTTTATGACATTTTACAGCTATAAATAGATTTATATAATTTTTAAAGTAATTTCTAATGAAAAATGATAAGCAACAATTAAAAAAGAATGACTTCGGTTTACATTAAAATTATTTTAATTTATTTTTTATTTCTTGAAATTATTTTTTCTTTTATTTACTTTGTTTAAACTTATTATGTATTTTATTCATTTAATTATACTTAATAAATTACTTTCACAATGTATTTTTATATTACTAAATTGTATGTTAGTAATTAAACCTATTCATTTCATATATCGACATACATATCAAAATTAAGTAACATTATATACAAAAATAAATTACAAATTCATTTTTATTTGCTAGTAATTTTAATTTGTATGAATACATTTATGAAACGTATATGAAATAAAAGTTCAATTTTTTTAATACAATTAAAGACTAGTCTTTTTTTTTTTATTTAAAAAATTAATTTTTATAAATATAATAAATTAGCTAATAATTTAAATCTATTTTGCTTTATTAACTAGCTTCTTTTTTAGCTTTGAATTCATGCTAAATCAACAGAACACAGAATGCTGTAGAACAATTTAAAAATGATTGCTATTCTATACTCAAATAATATGCCAAACAGTCTAAAAATTGCATACGTAACTTAATACAATACTTATTCTTTGATTACGAACCGTTTCGTCTTCTTATTTGGTTTTTTATGAATACGCTTATGATAGCTTTGCGCCAATGAATTAATTATCGAAACAATAAAATACATAATCATAATAACAACAAAACATTCAAATATCTTTGACAACAGATTTCCTGATTCGGTTTGTGGCTTATTTTTTTGTCGATGTAAGCGTAATTTTTGATTATTTAAAAAACCTTTAAAAGGCTCTTGTAATTTTTTACCGAAAAATGGTATTGAACCCATTAAGTCGACGGCACGCTCAATAAGCGTCTCATTGAATGCTATTATAACGAATATCTTTTGTATATGCATTTTAATTATTGCTTTACCAATTAACGTAGCACCGAAGAAGGTCCAAAATGGCACCAAAAAATGCCCACATGTAATTCCAGCTAAATCAAAAAGTGGATTGGGAATCTGTATAAAGAAAAAACCTCATTATAAATGTTTTTTTTTTTTTCAATTTTTAAGTAAACTTACACTTGCACATGCTAATATACCAAAAAAGCCAATCCGTTCTACAACTCTTTCCATGAACAATTTGCCTCTATCAACTATGCCTAAATTCTTTTGATTACGTTTTGCTTTAAGTGCTTCGAATTCTGCTAATTCCTCTGCATCATCAGGATCGTAACCAGAGAGGCGAGCAGCTTTAGCCATAAAATACGGCGGTAATTCACCAAGCGCGGTGCCGGCACCCCAAAGAAACGCTTCTAATCTTACTTTAGACATAATTGTCCAAAGATTTGGTACTTTTTGCGTATAAGGTTCTTCTGGACATATAATACTAAAATAAAAATAAAAATAAAAATAAAAATTAATATAACTAAATTACAATTTTTTAATTTTACAATTCACTCACTCATCAGGATAAGGGGGACTTGGAAATTTTAACGAATTACATTCATATGCTGCTAAAGTCACACTTGCAATATGTGGACCCAAATACAATAAAAACGTATGAAGTCCAGTACCTAAGCCCACAGATGATAATACTCCTAAACCAATCCAATACACAAAAAAAACTGTGTTTTTACGTATTATATCTAAAACGACTTGATGTGGCCCAGGAGTGTAGTAGAGTATACTTAAAACTGCAAAAAATACTACAAACAAAGCAACCAGCGCCCTTTGTTGTAATAATCTAGAAATAAAATATATAGTTATATATTTTGTATTAAATATATATCTAGGTATATAATGTATTTGTGTATATGTAAAAATTTACTTTTGGGATGTAGTTTTTATCAATGTAATAAGTTCTAATGCAGAAAATTTAAGAGTGTCTATCGGTTTACGCCAAAGCACCAACAGTTCTCGCTCCGCGCGCTCTTTTTCTTTTTGGGTATTTGGTTTTTTACGTGATTGATTGGGTATAATCGACATAGTATTATTCTTATGGGGACCATCACCAATAGTCTTTTTATTGCGTTCGTTTTGGGTTGATGTTGATTTCTGTTTTACGTTTTCCGCATTCTGTTGATGCTGCTGCTGCCTACGATTACGACTTTGTGACATTTATATTTTTCGAAAAATTAAAACTATCCCTGCAATAGAAAAATAAAAAGAAATCAATTAATATTTTAAAATAATAAAAAAAAAGAAAACGAAAACGAAAACGAAAACAACAACAAAGTATAACAGTATATTAGCAGACAAGAAGGTCGTTCAACTTTAATATTTTGATTTGTTATTGTATCTATGTTCTTATCAAAATTTGATTAAATCATGTCAACTCAAAAATGTACAATATATAAAAATTTAAAGAAATATTAATATAAAATAAAATTATAGTTAAAGATAAAGAATCATACTTTAAACATCTTGCTACATTTTTTTATTTATATAATGTAATTTCACCTGTTTTTCAAATAATTTTTTTTTATTTTACTGAAAACATTTATGTGCGTTAGAATATATGCAGTTAATTGCAGTATCAGTCATATAGTTTAACATTTTTCAATGCTCATGAAAAACCTTTTTAATACATGGCCTTGCTTAATAAGCATTTAATATATTTCTTTGTTAAGAATAAGAGTTTTTTGTCAATAATTGCGAATACAACTTTGAACACTGAACAAAAACAAAAGCATGTAGCACGTTTGATAATCATGCGATTGAGAAGCACCAATGAAATGAAACCACACATACTTTTGTTTACAGCAAAACAAGAACAACTTCATGAAACCAAAATAACATTAAATGGTGCTACTTAAAGCTGACAGGTCGTCCAGAATTTATTTAATGACCCATGAAGGTTAAAATAATAGATTTTTGTTTTATTTTATTAAAGATAAAAGTTTGTTTAGATAAAAGTTAGTCAATAATTCTGCACATAATTTGCAGTGTATACTTAGTTAACTTAGTGGCATGAAAAAAGATATACTGAACTATGTGTTTATATTCTGCAAAAATTATTAATAAAAAGCGGGTCAATTTACACTTAATTTTTTTTATTTTCCCAAAAAAAAAATGTTTTTAAATATAAAAACTCTGTTACACAATCTTTAATTCAGAAGTATAATTCATATAATTTAATTAAATTAAGTCACTATTTTAACAAAAAAAAAATCAATCGTACTCACAATATAACAAGATGTTTTGAATGACTATTTCAACTTAAATTAAATAGAACAAATACACTTGTAACCACTTACACTTACCTAATTTTTAACACTTATTTACTCTTTTAATTATTTATCAGTTAACAATGACTTTTAAAAATTCTAAATCTACTCTGAACGGTGCCGCAGATCTACCAGCAGAATAAAGTACATGAAAAATGTTTGACGTTTATAAAGTTTTTCTAAAACCTGACACATTATAAAGAGGTATGTTTAATCATTGCCGACTAATTATATGTGTACCCTGTACACATTATCAAGCAGTATATAAAATACTAGGGTTCCTAACATACATAAAGCTTTAAGAACCAAATATATTTGAATTGATAAGAAATTACTTGATGCTCCATAATAATTAAAATTTTACTTTTAAAGCTTAAATATTATTGTTTTATCAATGATTGTTAGAGAAAACAGTATATAGTGTTTTTGGACTAAGTAATTCTATTGATAAACCAATAATTTGTTTTTGTTCGAAGCACCAGACCTAATTGGGTTAAATAAAACACAAATAAAAATACTAAATATATTTTCTGACATTAGTATGGTAGGGTACAAATAGATAACTGGATGGTTTCTGTTGTATTTTTAAAAATGGCAGTAAATGTAATGTGTCCAGTTAAAAAGCTAGTAGTTAATCTAAGTTTGAATCCATTTACAATAAAAGCCCTTGTAAGCATTTTTGCTGTTGAATAAAAGAATCTGTTTATATTGCTTTTTAGTCCTCTGTTATTGGTTTATGATTATATTTCTGTATTTCTGTCACTACTGTTTCATAATGGAATTTGACGCAAAAAGGTTCCTATGAATGAAGTTAAGTTACTCACTTTGAAAGTTTTTCAACTGTTTCGTTACGGCGTCTCTCTCACTCTCTAGACGAATATGAACTAACTCATTGGATTTAGTAAACTTAGAAATTGCCTAATTATTTCAATATGCATATATTAATAATGCTGACGTTTTTGTATCGCCTTATAAAAAATTCTAAAAAGATTGTAGAAAATTTCTTCAATAACAACTATGGGAAACATCCAATATAGAAATTCTTCAAAGATTTCAGTCTAAAACTTTACTGAAATAGTAAATGCTCCATGGTATGTAACTAATATTCAAATCCATCGGGACCTTAGGATAATTCCGGCAAGAGACGAAGTAAAAGAGGTAGCTAGAAAATACCATGGACGAATACAAATTCTTCCTTAATTGTAAATTATCATGACTTAAATAGTGTTTATTAAAAAATTGGAAAATGTCACCATGTTATGTGACAGAATACATATTGAATTTCAATTAAATAGAAAAACAAAAAAAAACGTAATATTTCTAATATAATATTTAATTGTATTACCGATTGTACTGTCTATTGAGGCATTTTATAATACAGATTTTAATAGAATGCATTTTTACCGAAAAAACTACGACAAAGTTGTTCTCAGAAACAAATAAATCAAATCTGGGTTCGCATTTAACAAACGCATGAATTGAAAAAACTGATATAATTAAAGTTAAATATTAATGTTTATTCATACATGTTTTTATTTGACACATATTCAATGTCAAGTTAATGCTACAATATTAGTCCTTGCATTTTATTTAGTACTCATCATCAACATTTAAGGTTTTCTGGACCATTATTTATAAAACATTGCAGGCAGAAGATATTATCATAGTTTGATGTTGATTGATATCACTTTGAATAAGTTCCGGATATTGAAATCAGTTTCTATAATAATGATCGCACAATTTACTGTCTTGAATTAAAATCTCAAAATCTTTTTTATTTATTTCAGCTTAATGTGAAAGAAACTATGTGTATACTGTTTTATTATAATATTGAAGGACTGAGCAGTTCTCACCAAAATGACGAACTGATGACGATTTCTTAGCTTTTAGTATTAAGTGGAAACTATTGTTATAGACGATGAAACCATGTATCAATTCTTATATGGTATATGGTTTGTTTGTCATTATTTTTAGTTTATAACGCTAATCTTGTAAGAATAGTGTTTCAAAGATTGATTTAACAACAATTAACACTTAGATCGGAGTTAATTCGAAACCATCATCCTTTCGCCTTATTCATTTTTATCCAAACCACCCCTCCACACCCCAATTTATTTCACGAATATTTTATTTGCAATCCATTCATGTATCTGCTTAGGTTACTAAATCTACTTCATATTTATTACATCGATCACAGACTCTGCAATTTATACATATACATTATATATTAACCATTCTTCTATAGATGTCAATCCAAACACTTATTTTTAATTAAGATTGTATTGCATTTTGATTGGATTTTTACGTTTATTATTGAAATAAAACATTCTTTGTGCTGTTAACATGTACAAAATCAATATCTACAATCAATATATTGTTTTGGTGTGTTATATAAACAAAACGGAAATGATTTTATGGAATTATTTTTTAAAACTATAAAATTAATCAAAATGTAAAAATATTTATTTTCATTTAAGTGTAAATTAATAAAAATAAAACAAATAATTATTTTAGACACGAAGCCTAGTTTCTTAAAATTTTATTATAACTATGTATGTAGATTAATTAAAATATTTTTGTCATTACATTATATACTTATAAAAACTGAAAAAGAAAAGAAATATGTATACAATATGTTTTAATTAAATTCAGTTTTTTTATATCTTTCCACAAAATAAAACCCCACACAATTTTATTTCGAGTCCCTAAAGAAATATTTAAGAAAAATTAAATACAATAGAAAAAATGAAATCAAAATGTTATTAAAACTACTGCTAATAAAAATATATATTTAGCAATTTTTTTAAATATTTTATAACTATGTTTTGTAGCATTACTATAATTAAATTAGTTTTTAGTTTTTTTTTATATAATAAATTTAAACACTTTTATTTGTAAATATAATTATTAATTTAATGAAAATTGTAGTAATTTCCTTTTAAGCCATTCTCCACCAATACATTCATCATTAGCCAGCTATCAGTTTTAAGTGAAGTGTTTAATAAATGCTTAAACTTTGCCGTAAACATTTTCATCTGAATAAGCGATATACAAGAAGTAATCCTCTTCATGATGTTCCTAGGAAATTCAATTTTTTTTTTGTTTTTAGTTGAACTTTAAACAGATTTAAATAATATTTTCTACCTGATAAAGGGAACCCATGGTTGCAGATGTTGGTGGAATTACATTGTTAACAAAGAAAAATAAAGCATCTTCGGGGCGCAAATGAATACGTTTACGAATCAAGAAATAAAATTGTCCAACAGTTAAATCAGAAGGAACCAAATATTTTTTCTTATCCAAATCACCAATGCGAGCTTTGGGTGCCTTCTCTACGATGACCTGAAAGTAATAAATCACATGTTAATCATCTTTTGAACTATGTCAACATAAGCAGATCATTATTATTTTCAATTATTTTTATTATAACATAAATATATTTTATTTATAATTTAATATATTTATATATATAATTATAATTTATAATATACAATTTAGATTTTAAGTAAAATTTTATAATTTCTTGTAAGTGCTGTACGAAATGCTTTGAATCAATAATAAATAATAATATTATTATTTCGAATTAGGAATTTTATGTTCTATGACAAGAAATCCATTTTGAAATAAAGTAAGGATATAGTGCGAAAATGTTCAAATCAAAAAAAAAAATTTCATTAAGAGAATTTTTTGGCTAACTACACAGCTGTTTAGATATTGCTAAATATAGTTGTTGTAACCCGTTGGGACCTGTAATTAAATAACAAGACGATTACATGAGTGGTGAAGTGGATGGGTAGTGATTGAGGGGAGGAATGATGATAAGGGGTGTATTGAACATTAACCCGGGTCCAGATGGAGAAACTTGACCACTTCAATGAGGTGGGTCCAAACGTCAATTGGGTCCAAACGGCAAGTTTGTGTGCGTTACTTTAATATTGTAACTATCATCATTGGTCTCTGGAGACATCTATTGCGCTACAAGTTATATTTTTTCTATAAAATCTATTCTATATAAATATTTCTAAAAGTTTGTAAACACATGGATTATAATCTACCTCTTGTAAATTTGTTATTTAATTTAATTAGAGTTTATAGATGATATGATTTAATAATGAAACCTAATAATATTAAGATTAAAATTATAATTTGTACACAAGCATGTGTTAAAACCTTACATATAATAAAAATTATGCTACTAACTACTAGTGATTCTGTGTATATTTCGTTATAGTCTGCACAAATATTTCTTTCGATATTTTTCTACATTATTGCTAATCTGCAGAACAAAGACAGTGTTCTGTATGAATTTATCAATATTAATCCTTAACACTAATCTCGTGTGAGTGTAGTCATTGAAAGAAACATGTGTAAAAAAGTATACACCAAAATGCATATAAAATATCAGTGTGAATATTCATGTCAGGTTGTATTAATAACCAAAACAAAAAACCTGAGAGTCAATATATAAGTTTATGGATTTTACTATGCATTAATAATTTTAAAAAACAATCACTTTACTAACCACTAACTAAATAATAGACATAGGAGTTCGCTAGGGACTCGATAGGATCAATGCGTGTACAGCTAATATACACTTATCTAATACATACATTACAAAGAAACAAATCTGTACATAAAATAAATTTATTTCGTATTTTGAAAATTAAGTTGTCATTTAGAAAAAAAAATATAATATTGCAATCACTTTTCATGCGTTATAGTTTACGTAAATTATTTGTTGTGAAATGCACAATTTCAAAATCACGTACCTATGTGTGCTTCAAATAGTAATTTTAAAAACGTGATAGTAAAATTATTAGAAATATTTAAAATTTTTATAAAATACATACTAAAATTGACAATAATTCATTTAACTTATAAACGTATAAGATATTCGTGCACTTCAATTAAATAATTATATAATAATAAAAGTAATGCAATATAAACTAGTAATAATGGAGAGATGATAATATTTGAGACATATTAGAATATTTATTAATAAAAAATATTTTATTCAAAATATTGATAATGTAAAATCACAAACACATACTTTAACTGTGATAAAAATACAATGATTTAAAAATAAATTAATATTTATTATTGCTTAATATTATTATATCGTATTATAAAATTTAATAATAATTAAGGATAGTAATTTTGATCATAAGATACAAATACGACAATATAACCACATTGAGAAAATAATATTAATGCAAAATAATATATTTATGTAATAAAAATAACAATATACATATATTGAAAAACAATATTTTATATATCCAACTATATAAGACTCCAAATTTACAAAAAATCCTATTTTTTTTTTTTCAACTCCGGAGACTTTGTTTACTATCCGATTAATCGGATTCTCTGAATACTTCGTAAAACCGAATACGAACAGCACTACACAATAGATAAAAATGTATATTAATACATTTCAAACTGTACATTAAAATTTAGCATGAACCCATTGCGGTTCGCATGCAGCGCTGCATGCATAAAATTTTTTATATCCAACAATATAAGACTCCTACTTTACAAACAATCCTATTTTTGTTTTTTCAACTTCGGAGACTTTGTTTACTATCCGATTAATCGGATTCTCTGAATACTTCGTAAAACCGAATACGAACAGCACTACACAATAGATAAAAATGTATATTAATACATTTCAAACTGTACATTAAAATTTAGCATGAACCCGTTGCGGTTCGCATGCATCGCTGCATGCAGAATATCTCATGCATTTGGTCATATGTTTATAAATTTGCATTTTGCATATGCAATTGTCATATTTCGTGTTATAGCGCATATTTTTGTTAAATTGTATAAATATGCTTGTAATACATTTCGACCACTTTCTTATTTATTTATTGCAATGGCAGCTCTTAAAACTCTTATACTTTCTGAAATTGCCAAGTGAAAGCAGATAAAATTTTTAACATAAAGCAGCATTTATCTATTCAAAAACACGTACCTGCAACAGAATACCGCAAAAAAAACAAGCGAACAAACATTTTTAATTGAATAAAAGACAAAAACTTTAAAGACATTGCATCGAGTAATTTAACAAAGGCGCTTTTAAAGGCTAATATACCTCTGAAAAAGATACCACATCCTAGCCCCAGACAATTTATCGAAACAAACATCCAAATAACACTTTTAAATGAATGAATGCCTGTTACTCCAAAAATGCGTATCGATATATATATACTATTATGCATCAAGTAAGAGAATTAGCTGGAAATTCTCATACATATATGAGTGGCACTAGATGAAACTACGGACAGGAGTTTCCGTATATTGGTTCATTTTGTATTTGGTGTTATGAGTGGAAATAAAAACACTTAAGGTTATTATTTAATATGTAGGACGGATGATCATTGTTCCTATGTAGGACATGTAGGAATATATAGGACACCAGAATCATTGTTCCTGAACGCAGAAGTCAAATCGGAGTTAGCGTATATTCAAGCAGCTTTTGTTGTGTATAAAAACACAAACAAAATTTAATGCAGTTTAAATACATTGAAACAAATCAACTATGTCATAAAGAAAGATATTACATCAGCAGATGATTTCGTTAATCAATTTTCGCCCAAAGAACTTTTTCCACTGACATCCACAGATGTAGAGTTTTTTTTTCTTAATTTATAAAACATTTTTCACAAAATGTCGCCCATTTTTTCTGTTCCAAAATGTGAAAAACATCTTATTGTTAACTGTTTTGGATAAGTAAGATATAATTTTCAAATGCACATTTTTTAGTTTTTACAATTTATTTTATGCGTTAAAACAGTACTTTTAATAGCATAAAAATATTGGCTCTAGTCATAATATTTATTTAACTAAACAATTACAATACAGGGAAAATATTTTAGTTTGACATCGGCAGCATTATGATTGCAGACTGGTTTAATATATTATTGGGATGGTACTTTATCGTGAATGTAATTTTTGAAGAATGCTAGATTCAAAACATTTAGGATTAAATCATCTATTAAGGTATGAAAATTAATATAAAAAAAATTTGAACTTTTAACTTATAAAGTTTGTATATTTTTATTTATTTATTTATAATTTTTTTCACTTTTGAAAATACCAATGTGGCAGTAAAAAAGTTTTTTTTTATTTATATTATTTTTATTTATTTAATGGAATTTCTCTATATTTAATAGTCATATTTGTCTATAATTAATCATAATGTTATTTCGTAATTTTATAATATTATTATGTCACAGATTTGGCCAATTACTCAAATAACAAATGAATACCAACTAAATAAAAATTGTATATAAGAGGAAATTGTTTAGAACAAGAATTCAACAAAGTTGTTTGGTTTAGTGAAAATGTATTTCACAATTTGTATTAAAAAATATTATTGTAGATGTGAATACTCAAATTTGCACGAATATTAACAATTTATACCCAAAAATCTTTATAATTTATTGAAAGCAAAAGCAGAAAATCATACCAGAACAATACTATTGACCTCTGCAAGGCCGAACTTTGTGCTTTAGCATAAAAACTAGTTTAATTTTATTTTGTTTTAAATGCAAGAGAGGCTGTAAACTCTAAAAACTAAGCTCTTAAAAGGTTTATGTTTGAGAACAAATATATTTAAACAATTTATTTAACTCTAATTAATCTATTAGTTGTTAAGAACCTGTTATTTTTCTAATTTTTTTTTTATTTTTGAACATCATTAAGGTCATATACATATATATAAAAGTGTTTTATCTTTGAGGACAAATATTTTATGATAAATTAGAAATATATTGCATACACAACTGACATAAAAAAAGCTTTCCCATCTACTTTAAACAATTCTTTTTCGTTTATATACAAATCCCATTCCACATTAAAAATAGATTTTTTTTTATATTTTTGTGAAATGCAACTTCTGACTAATGACGACTCGACTCATTAATGATGCAACAATTACTTGTTTGTAGAGGAAAACAAAACAAAAAAAAAAATAAAATAAAAAGTTTTCAATAGACCACAAACGTATTGAGTATGAACTCTTATTTTTAAAGAAATAAATTTAACTTAAAAAAAAAACAACTAAATGATGAAAGTAGTGAAATTAACTAAAAGGCACCACTGTTTTGTACCTCTTCACTCAGAAATGAAAACAATCTCTTATGATGTAATTAAATATATATATTTAACTACAATAGAACTTAAAAGAGTTTATTAATTTTTATAGTTCTAAACAAATTATCGTTTTATCTCTATAAGATAGATTGTAAAAAAATTATTAAAACGAAATAACACAATTGAACAAATAATTTACTGATACATAAAAATAATTTTTTTTTAATAAATTTACATTTAATATAAAAAAAAACTATTTTGTTTGTTTGAATAAACAATTAATTGATAAACAAGTCAAAAAACAGCTGTTAATGAAAAAAAATAAGTGTACACATTTACACAAACACAGAACGTTTGCATATGTACCATGTCATTTCGTCCTATTCTTTCAAACAAAAAAAAACAAAAAAATGAAAATTGGCAAAATATGAAAGAAAATCAGAAGTCTTTAAACTGAAAAGAGATACATACATATATACTATATACATACAATTACTGTTTTCTATTCCGATAACGAATAAAAACAAAAATGGTGAAATACTTACGAATCGATGAGTAATGGATAGCTTAGTTAACACGAAGGGGGAAATATTAAAAACAAAAAGAGATTAGTATGTACTCATTAACTTAAAACAATAAATTGTGCGCAAATCACAAAAATTTATTTGAAGTTAATATAAACAATAATAACTTCTTTGGCTTTTGTTACATAAAATACATTTTAAGCAATATTTTTTATTTCTTTGTTTTTGCACTTATTATTTGCGTCTTTCTTTATAAAAAAAATACAAGGGTTGCCATTTTCAATGCAATATTTTAATTAGTTGAGATGTATATATAATATTATTATTAAAGCATTTTTTTATTTTATTCATTTTAAATTATTATAAATCAAATCAAAATTTTACAATTTCTACACCTTTTACATTTTAATTTTTTTTACCAATATTACAAGTGTCAGCTGTAGGCAACACTAATTTCAAAACAAAACACATAAAACAAATACACATTCAACAACAAAAGAAAAAAGCTACAAAAAACCAATATTAAGTAAATATTTTGTAAAAACAATATTTTTGTTTGGCTACTTTTTTAACGACGCAATAGTATATTTTGATAAAATTAAATTTCAAAGTGACCCCCTACCAAAACAAAATGTCTTTCCTGTGATAGACATTTTATACAAAAGTAAAAAAAAAATGTCTTCTAAAAATATCGAAAATTTTCCAAAATTAATTTTTAAAAAACTTACAGGTACACGGTCTGGGTACTTCCTACGAATTTTGTCACCTTCAGCACGGCGTTTTTCGAATGGATGTTCTTCTTTATATTGGAATTTCATTATTGTTTGGTTTTAAGCAATTAACAATACAAAAATAAACTTTTTATGAACGAAAACTGTTTCACTTGTGACTTGCTCTTTACCTGACTGCTTTGTTACGATTGAAAACGAATGTTGTCCTCGTTATTGACAGTGTTGTAGAAATGCTTTCAAAAATGTGTAGTAAACGTTAAATACTTTTCTGTTTTAAAGAACTACTATTTTTTATAAAACGTAAGAAAAACTGTGATTCAGGGTTTTGATTACTTACTAATTATATAAAAGTATTGTAAGTTTTTATTATATTAGATATTTGCAAGAACAAGTCTTTATAAATATTAATATATTTTACGCATATTAATTTCCTGTACCAAATACATACAATTAATAATTATGAGATACATAAAAACACAGCCATTATCAATAAATCCGCTCATTTGAAGCATGTCGATTGCAATCCTTGAAAATAAATTTCCCATAAGGGAAATTACCAAAATTTAAAATATTTGTTATATGTTTTATATGTAAAAAAAACAAACAACAGCTGAGCTGTAAATAAAGGCACTGAGTAAGTAAGTATTTAAAAAAATCTTTATTTTTATTAATTGAATATGTTATTGATATATAACATGTATATAATTGATTCAATATATCAATTATATATAAAATTTTTTTGGTATGTGTTGTTAAGTGAAGTTTATAAAAGTTCTATCGGGTGCATAAATGAACTCATTATAATGTGAACGTTCACTCATTTATTTAAATGAGCAAGTGTGAATATATTATTATTATATAAAAACAATAAAAAAGGTATGTATATTTACTATGGAAAAAATACCCTTATGTAGACTTAAAGAAATTTCTTTGAAACAGCCTTATAACATATGAAAGTTACAATTTCGTAAGTTCTACTATACACTATATTAACAGTATAAATTTATAAAAATGAAAATAGTTTATTAATTATTATAATTACTCTATATCGGTTTGATATAACTGATGCAAAATAATTTAAATAGAATTTAAAATTATTAAAGTAAAAAAGGCAAATTAATATAAAATTCAGGTGTATAATTACTTACACTATTTTCATATAAAAAAAATATATTTGTAAGTATTCGCATCGAACTGAATCGTTTGTAATATTTTTTTTTGCTGGGTTTTAGGTCGGCTTTGTTTTATGTTATTTATTTAAAACATATATAAATAAATTGCAACAGACAATAAACTGTAACGAATATAAACAGACAATACATAAACTATTACTTTGTTATGAAATTAACAAAAAAATTAGTTTTTTATTTATTTATTATTATAAAATAATTTTATATTATTTGAAGTAATATAAAACAAAACCGATATGAAGTCCGGCAAAACACAAATTCTTATAAAAATATGAAAGGAATACTTTAATAGATAACTTTTATTTTCAGTATTTTATTATTCTTATTTTAATAAACTGTTATAAAAATTTAATTATAAAAAAATACAAAATTGAAATAAAGTAAAAACATACAAAATTTTTTTAATTATATCTACGCACGTTTAAGCAAATTTCCAAAACAATTACCAAAATATGAATGTAAAAAATCGCTCTGTTGTTTACTCTCTCAAGTATAGTGTTCACAGCAAACTATGTCACTATGCCTTTATTATCATCAGTGCTAATTTTGAGTAAAGTGAATAAGCGTTTTTCCAAACAAATTTATAATTATCTACCATAAGGTCATGTGCGAGTTAGGCTAAGAAGCGTTCTAAAAGAGGGAAATTCTAAGTTGTGCCGATAATGTAGTGATGTGTCGAAAAGTGTTGATAAATGGCTAAATGTGTGCAGTTTAACTCGCACACGTCCTAAATACAATGTATAAAATAAAAAACAAAAAATAATTACGTACAAATTTCTTACTATTTATTTAAAAAAAAAACAAAATTGAGCTAAGAGCGCACAACTATCAATCGAATGCGTCCGCTATGCAAGATATGGATGCATCCAGTCTTAGAGATATGTACGCAAAATGTCTTTGAAAAAATTTGGCTAATTTGTTCGAAAATGTATTCGAAGACCATCATACATTTGGCTCGATCAGTCTTCAAGCATGTATCCATGTCATCAAGACGTCTTCGATGACGGATCGATCCGTTTCATACTGGGTGTAAGTACCATATATATCGATTTTTTTCGAACTACTTCTTTGAAAAGGCTTAAGTATACTTTTGCAAGAAAAAATATATAGCTCTATTTAAAAATATTGCGGAAGGGTTTATAAATCCCATAATTGAAATAAATATAGCTATTAACAACATATTTGAACTTTCGCACAAATCATATTTGAAATCGTCAGTTATTAACAAGCAAGATGATAACAAAAAGTGATAAAACGCTATAACATAATATAAAGACCATGATATATGTATGATAATATTAAAAAAAATTAATCTATATAATATTTTTATATGATATTATTATAATAATATAATAAAGTTCAGATGTCACATAATACTAATAGCGCACCTGAACAGCATTTATTGAACACCCTTAAGCAAGCGAACAACCGAATTCGAAATGACTCGAGTCTCGATTATGTGATATATTTTGACAATCTTTTCTTTGGTTCTTTTCCTTTGAGGTTTTCGCTGTGAAACATGGCACCAACCGTAAGTGCTCACAAATTTTTAAATATATAATTATATGAACGGGTTTTGTTAGAAATAATGAAACTAAATTGCAATTTAAATAAAACTATAACACAAATTACTGATTCTGTGCTAAAAATTAAAGTGATGTTATAATTAAAACACGATTAGAAAATTGACTTCACATAATGAAATCAATTAGTATTGTAAAATTGGAACGACAAGTGAAATGAAACTGAAATTCTTTTTTTTTTTAGGCTAAGTCCAATAAAGGAGGCGATTCCAAACCTACCTCAGCCAAAACGGCTGAAAAATCAAAAGCAGCACCTGCTGCTGCCGCTAAAGGCAAAGTTGAAAAACCCAAAACTGAAACTAAACCTGCTGCCGCTGCTAATAATGTAAAGAAAGCGCCAGAAGCCGCTAAAGAAGTAAAGGCTGCAGCAAAACCAACAGCAGCCGCTGCTCCAAAAGCAGCAGCACCAGCTAAGGATGCTAAGAAGGCACCTGCGGCAGCACCTAAAAAAGATGCTAAAGCTGCTGCTCCAGCAAAAGATACAAAGAAGGCTGCTGCGCCAGCTGCAGCAAAACCAGCTGCCGCTCCTGCTGCTGCAAAGAAAGCTGAACCAGCAAAACCTGCCGCACCAGCTGCTGAGAAGAAGCCACATAAGGCTGTAGCCAAACCAGTAGCTCCTGCTAAACAAGAAAAGAAGAAGTCAGTAGTTGCCGCCGCTGCTGCTGCTACCGGTAAGGTTGGCAAGAAGCAAGTGTTGCGTGGCAAGGGATTGAAAAAGAAGAAGGTGCAACTCCGTTTTACTATTGACTGCAACCATATTGCTGAAGATAATATTATGGATGTCTCCGACTTCGTAAGTAGATTATTGCCACCACTGCCAGTTGCGGCATCTGGACTATGGTAATAAATTTAGTATATAAGATGTGCACAGCTTTTTTTTTTTGAGATTTTCTCTGACTATCATGTGCAGACGTGTTCTACACGAACAAAGTTATATAACTTAGCTATGCATAGATGACTGCAGTTTTTTGTTCATTTTTATTTTGAGGGGCTCTGGGCATAGCACAACGGGGTAGCCTCTGACTGTCAGTACCGGGTCTGGCCAGTGGTGCAACCGTCTGTGAACTTGCCAAGTCGTGCTAGTCTACCGCCAAGTGGTGGGCCCTGGGCTGAGCCGTGTACACCCGTGCATGGTCAGGCCAAAAGTCATAGCGCGCCCTGCTACAGTGTATTGCTTAATTCGCTGCAGGTTTCCAGATTTTTTATAGTTCATGGAAGCTGTGCAAATACTTTAGAGCAGAGGTAATTTTAATATAAATAAATTTATAATTTTATTTAGGATATTTTGTTTTGAAATAATTAGGATTGATTTATTTCTGTAGTTATGTGAATACTATGCCACAACCGATTTGTCGTTTGGGAGTGAATTTGCCGCCCTTACGACAGTGTACTCTGTGGCATAGCAACACTGCACTCTTCTTATTTTTAGTCATTTAATTTTTTTATGATTTTATGGCTTAACAAAGAAAGAGACATTTTATATTTTATATATTATTCCCTTTAATTATAGAATTTTATGTAGATAAAAATATATTTATTAAATGTTTAAATCTTCAGGAAAAATACATTAAAGGGCGCTTGAAGATAAACGGAAAAGTGAACAATTTAGGCAACAGCGTCACCTTTGAGTGCGAGAAAAATATTTTGGCTGTCAACTCAGATGTACACTTCTCCAAGGCCTACCTTAAATACTTAACTAAGAAATACTTGAAGAAGAACAGTCTTCGTGATTGGATCCGTGTCGTTGCTAGTGCTAAAGAAGCTTATGAGCTACGTTACTTCAGAATCAGTTCTAACGATGATGAAGATGAAGATGCTGAGTAAACATGAAATCCTTTATACATTTTATATGTTTTAAGCGAGTGAATTTTTTTACCATATGAAAAATGTGTGACAACTTTTACTCAAAGTAAAAATAAAATATAAAAAGAAACTCTGTCTTTAAATAAAATAAATATTGCCATTAAGCTTTTTCTTAATGAATAATAATCAGCTGACAGAATCTATAACACAATCATATATGTTGATCATATATATATATTGAAATTAAGACATCTTGGAAAGAATCCCGAAATGATCTTTTAATTTAAATAAGTTTTTCAGTAGGTTAAAACGAGAACTTGGAAGGCCAAGATGCAACTGAAATTATTGCGCCATTAATGAAGAAGATAAAAAACCAGAACTAGGCTTTTAAGTAAATAATAGATAGATAAATTTAACATGGTGTGGGAATCACTTTTTCAGCCCTTAAATCCTTATCTAGACTTATTTGTAGTGTAAACGTAAATAAATGCACTAAAGAATAATGTTAGCAAAGCTCGAGATTCGCTTAGATTTAATGGTCTCCTGTTATTGTAAAGAATCTTAATAATAGTGTGTATACTTACTTTGGCTTCAAGATGACTATTATTCCCAATTAAAGCTTTTTTACATAAAACTAATTTTAACACATTATTATGTGTTGAAAGTTGCCCCGTAACGGCAGTTTAATGCGGCTCTTGTAAGAATTTATAAAGAAAACCGGTTTTCAAAATCAGTAGACGAATGCCTGTTCTTGGTGTGCTATCTAGAATACAACCTCAATTTGGGAAGAGAAGATCCTTCCTGAATGAAACAAAATGATTGTTTTGTAGATGAAAAATATAACTTCTTGGAAATAAAATTTGAAACAATCGCATAATAAACAAAACTGTCCAAAATCAAACTGGTTTTCGTTACAATTGATATATCCACCATAAGTACTCTGCAATTGTCGATCTCAATTATATATATAATTGAAAAATTTTCTGATTAAGTTACAAACCAAACTGTTCAGCAACTTGTTTTCAAATCGTTTTTAGCGTTACGCTGGGCTGCAAGGTCTCTACATACTTATTTATTCATACTCTAGACATAATCCTTAACAATAGTTATTTTAATACAACACAGTATATAGTATTCGCTAACTAAAAAGCTAATCTTTTAGCGGATGCAGATGAAGTCGTATTGTTTTCTACTGACAACAACTTTAAACCTTAAATATAAAGGGTATTTTTTTTAAGGACTTGTACTATTTCAGTCGTACAATTAATTTTAACTAATTAATTAAAGTATGTTTTGTCATTTCAACATGAAAACACTTTAGTATGCTTGGGTGGAATTGGTTAAACATATATTTTTAAAGATACAGCCGATCGAAATGTGATGATTACTGGAGCGTGCTATAGGTCTATGATTAATGACTTTTTTTCTGTCAGGATATGTGAAGTCTCTGAGCTATTTAGATAAACCGAAGACATTGCATCACTTCGAAGCTAACATTTAACCTTAACTGCTCAAAAAATGGATATACAAATGGTGAGAATCGAATCAGTCGTGGCGCAAATATGTTTGAAATCAACAACAAAAAGGACAAAAGTTCGTGGTTATATCACACATTATACATTTTAGATCATTTCACACAAGATATAATGAATTTTTTTTCGATTATATATTATCATATATATTTTAAAACAGTTTTCAAAAACCCTTCTTAAATAAGTCTCTTTACGACATAGTGACACATAATTGGTACACAATTCTCTGTTCAGAAAAGAGAATTTACTTGTTATTTGTAAAAAAAAAAAACTAAAATAACAGCCTTTATATACGCATATTTATAATGCCCACTAATGATCTTTTTTCTATAACTACTAGAGTAGAGTTCGTGCAAATGGACTTTGTGTTGCAATTTCTCCGTTTTACAGTCCTGAAAAACTTTCGGTACTTATCATTTACTAACAAAAAATCGGACTGAATGCAAAACTTATGTAAAACTTTGCCTCTTAACTGTAGTAAATCTAAAAACATAGAAATATTTCTATGTTTTTGGTAAATCTATAACAACAGAACAACAGAAAAAATGAAAATGTAAAGTGCCAATTAACAGAACCAAAGAAAAGGAAAAGCAAATAAAACTACCAGCAAAAAAAAAACAAAAATTAATTTCTGCAAAACGTTAAATGTAATGTTAAAAAATTTATAAAGTTCTTTTGTTACTTCATTATTAGAGCGTTCACTGTTATTTTATCCACCCAATAAGTGATTGTTATCAACAAACAAAAACAGCTGATCGTAACCGACCGGAAAATAAAAAGACTTGTAAATAATGTTATTAGGCAAATAAATGTAATTAAGTTGAGATTATAAATAAAAAATGTACTGTTATTTATTAATATTGATTTCTGCTTGTATTCTTTTAATTGAAATTAATGCATTAAATATAAAAAATCCAACCACTGACTTACAAAGCTATGTGTTCGAAACTACTCCACAATTCGATGAAAAAACTTGCCCCAAAACAATAGCTGAGCTAAAGAATACAATTTATATACTTTACGATGTTAATCCACCAGAAGGATTTAATTTAAGACGTGATGTTTACATAAGACTGGCTGTATTTGTTCAAAAACTACAGAAGAAAAAATTATTCAATAATGTGCGTTTGGTACTACCACCGTGGCGACGACTGTTTCACTGGAAATCAAATCATTTAAGCCAAGACAATTTATTATGGAAACAATTTTTCAACATTGAAAGCATGCGACGTTATGCACCGATTTTAGATTTTGATGAATTTCTGCATGAAATTTCACTATTTGGTCTACCAGAAAGTCCATATGTGCCGGTACATAAAATATTTCAATTGATGCACTTTGAGGATATGTTCGAAGATGGTGCATTTCATGATAAATACGAGTTTACTGAATGCCGTAAAGAGCAATACCAACGCAGTTACTTATTACAACAATCTATATTATTGGATAATGATTTTCTATGCTTAAAGTTCCAAGGCAGTTCAAGTATGTTGGAACGAGTCTTACGACAAAGTATGGCTAGTAATGATACCACTAATAATGAACCAAAAGTTTATGCATTTCTAAATGCAGAAATAGTGCTACATGACTCGTGGGGAGATGTTGAGTTTTGGAAAGCGAGAAGATCTATGCGATTTGCACCTCAGTTACTTGAAATTGCTGATAAATTTCGTATGAAACACTTTCGCACCAACAATTCTATTGAAGAAGTACAACGGCCGCCGATGTGGGAATTCGAGAAAGAATATCGCTCAGCTTTGGGTGGCAGATATTTATGTGCGCATTTGCGTCGTGGTGATTTTGTATTTGGGCGAGAAAAAACAACACCCACTCTAAAATCGGTGGCAGTACAAATTAGAGATAAACTAAAATATCTTAATTTGACAACTGTTTTCTTAGCAACTGATGCCACAGCATTCGAAATGCAAAATCTCAAGTCCTATTTACAACGTGTACGTCCTGTACGGTACAGTACAGATTCTTTAGAACAAAAATCAATGCTCAAAGATGGTGGCATAGCAATAATCGATCAAATAATATGTAGCCATGCTGCTTATTTTATTGGTACATATGAAAGTACATTTACTTATCGTATATATGAGGAGCGGGAAATAATGGGTTTTCCCAAAATGAATACTTTTAATACTTTTTGCAAAAGTGAGGATCTAAGTGATTGTTCAAAAAATTCTGTATGGCCAATAGTTTACTAAAAAAATTCATAACTCAAAATTATTAAAATCATGAAAAGGTAAATTTCATAACTTTAAAAGTTGTGTTTTTTTATCATTTTTTATATATTTTTTGCAGGTTTTTCTTTACTGCTGCAACAATTATGGCTTTAAATCACCGCATTTCATCGTGATAATAATGTTTCACTATAAGGCAAACATAAAATTAGAAATGTTAAGTTTAGGAAATGAATTAATTTATATTTTGCCTAATACATAGAATTAATTGAAATATTTATTAATTGTATTTTATAGTCTGTGCTTTTTTTGGATTCATTTTTTTAGATATATTCATTAAGTATTTATATATATAATTTTTTTATAGTACTTTTATATATTTTAGTTTTTCTTTTAATATATTTAGAATTTTTTTAATATTTATCCATAAGTACAAGGGAACTGTGAAAAAGATTGTTAATACTCATAAAATTAATATTTAAAAAAACAATTATTTTTAATACTGAAATTTCGATGTTCTTCATAAGTTATTTTACTTTCATTTCATTAGCGAATATGTAAGATTATATATATTATTATTCTTTTTGAAATTTTTATAATGTAATGTATTTTGTAAATTTTTAAAATTAGTGTAATTTTTCTGAAATGCTGTTTTTATTATTCAACTTAATGTGAAAGCTTTAATATTGTAAAAATAAATTGTATGTTACTTAAGATATTGCCATAAATGGATTTAATATATTTTTTCTCTCGCAATAGTTTGTTTAATTATATTTTGCTCAAGTTAGTAGATTGTTTATTTTTATTTAAATATTGGTAATAAAAAAATTTGAATATTGGTCAGTAAAAGAAAACGATTTGTATAACATATCTTAGAAACTAATTCGAATGAAGAGTTTTAGAATGTTTTAATGACAACGATTATAATGGCAGAATAGGCTGAAGTTTAAATAATATGTTAATGAAATACATTGCAATAAAATTGAAGCAAATTATTATTAAGTATCATAATAAGTGTTCTGAGGGCTAAAAAATGACTGTAAAATACCTCGATATGTTGTGGGATGTGAGTATGGAAACTGTTTCATATACGTGTGAAACAAATATATATATAATATATATTTATATATATATAGTAGGCATTTTATATAAAATTTGTCAAGTTAATTGCGATAGTGTAAAAGTACGTTAAGCACTTGTGTTTTTGAAAATAGTTGTACATGTACGTGTCTATCAAACATGAGTACGTAAAATAATATATAATTCAGTGACAATCTTTAATGAGATTAAAAAGAATTAAACTATTTTTTTGTTTTACAATTGATAATTCATTTAAGAGTTGAATACGATTTTAAGTCCAACATTGGACAGAAAGCATTAATTTCTTAATATTTATGGATCTTTAAAGTTCAGTGTTTTTGACTAATAATTTCAACTGATTAAGGCTTAAGTGAGCAATCTAAAGGCATCAAAGTGATATAAATTTAATTAAAGATATGGAAGAAGTACATATATAACGTCCATCAAGGTTCTCTATCGTCTCCTTGAAGAATTTTGCTTTGAAATCTAAAAATTCAGTTTTGCTCTTTGTGAATGATACTTCCATTATACATGCTGACAAGAATGTAATTTACAACTTCATAGTGACAAGGTAATGGAATACTTATGAAGATGGACAATTCGAATAAATGTTAAAAAAATGAAAACTATTTTCATTACTAAACGTTAAAATTGAAATCTAAGAAAAATAAAAGTCAATAGTATAGGAAGATAATACAAAATACAATGGTGTAATTTTTTACAGAAGATATACTTGGCTAGAGAACATAAGGGTCGAAAAACTGGCTTGTAATATAACTCTGAATGATTTGAATGAAATAAAACACTGCTTTATAAGTAATTAGACCTAAACTACTTTATGGCTGTGTTTCTTATAGCAACGCTGCTTCATCCACCATTAGAAAAGTTCAAACTTATTAAAATATTATATTGAAAAGCATCTTGGTATATTAAAAATGAAAATATAACCAAGGACCGTAAAATCGAGAGTATACAATAATGCAGCAACGACAATATAAATATAATATGAAATAATATATATAAAAGTAAAAATGAACACTACCGTGTTGCACAGCGTCATTACCTGAAAGAGATAGTTAAGCAGGAAACCATCATAATCGTTTTATTCATATAGGATGCTAAAATAATTTGTCATTAATTGTAAGCTAAATATCAGAACTTTGGGGTTACGGAAACCCAGTGAAAACTAAAAAACTCGTTTAGAGAATACACGTCCACACGTTAATGGAACTAAAGCTTTATTAGTATGTTTGTTAATTGGATCGCAGCGACCTGGATATGAAGACTTGGTTATTTTGTTGTCAATCAGTTCTACTTAATATAACTATTGTATTATCTTGATCATAAGAAATTTATTTTAAATGTTTTTGCTTCTATATAGACATATTATATGTCTATACAATTAATTTGTGTTAAAATACTGACAAATATTTCCTTTTTTTAAAATTTCCCAAATTGCTTATAAATTGGTGTTTGGCAGCCCTGCTTATTTTTTATTGTACAAATGTCACATAGAAAATCCCAATTATTACTAAAAGACTAGCAATCAGTTGCAAATATATTGAATCGTAATTTCCGTATTTTAATTAAATCAATTTATTTTAAACTTATTCTATTTTAAAGGATATAGATGTGTGTTGAAGACAATTTTCGATGCGGTCAAGTGCAAGCGGTTGGAGGGCAAGTGAAATAAGCAGATAAAAGAAAAAAGATTTAATACATATAAAAAAAACTCCACTACCACCTCCCTTTTCAATAAGGTCAGCAAAAAATATCGATAGCCGTCATCATTAAATAATTAATCATGCCTCAATCAAGACAAGTTGCTGCTGAGGTTGTTGCTAATGCAGCTGGTTCACAGCCATTGGTTAAAATTGGACATTATTTGCTTGGCGCCACCCTTGGCACGGGCACCTTTGGCAAGGTCAAAATTGGAGAACATCAAATGACAAAACATAAAGTAGCTGTTAAAATTCTTAATCGACAAAAAATAAAATCACTTGATGTCGTTGGAAAAATTCGTCGCGAAATACAAAACTTGAAATTGTTTCGTCATCCACATATTATAAAATTATATCAGGTAAATGAGTGCATCTATTTAACGTAGAAAAAGTAGAAAAACAGATATATATTTTTATGTTTTTTCATTGCAGGTAATCTCTACACCAACAGATATATTTATGATTATGGAGTATGTAAGTGGTGGTGAATTATTTGATTATATTGTCAAACACGGCAAATTGCAAGAACATGAGGCACGTCGATTTTTTCAACAAATAATATCAGGTGTCGATTATTGCCATCGACACATGGTTGTGCATCGTGATTTAAAACCAGAGAATTTGTTACTTGATCATAATATGCACGTAAAAATAGCTGATTTTGGGCTATCTAATATGATGTTAGATGGTGAATTTTTACGCACTTCATGTGGATCACCAAATTATGCTGCACCTGAAGTTATATCTGGCAAATTATATGCTGGCCCTGAAGTAGATATATGGTCATGTGGCGTGATATTGTATGCGTTGTTGTGTGGTACTTTGCCATTCGATGATGAACATGTACCAACACTATTCCGAAAAATTAAGTCTGGTATATTTCCAATTCCGGAATATTTAAATAAACAAGTTGTAAATTTGGTCTGTCAAATGTTGCAAGTTGATCCCTTAAAACGTGCTAATATGGAAGAAATTAAGAAGCACGAATGGTTCCAAAAAGATTTGCCTACTTATCTATTTCCATCATCTGTAGAGCAAGATTCTAATGTTATTGATACTTATGCTGTTGATGAAGTATGCACAAAATTCGCTGTTAAAGATGCTGAAGTTCATAATGCGCTTTTAAGTGGTGATCCACATGATCAGCTAGCTATTGCCTACCATCTAATTATAGATAATAAACGATTTGCAGATGAAGCGGCTAAAACAGATATTAACAATTTCTTCGTAGCAGGTTCTCCACCACCGGTGGCTCATTCACCAATTGATCGTAGTGCTGAGGTAGCTGTAAGCGTAGCAGGACCTAATACAGTTCCAACAGTAACAGCATCAAGTGCACCTTTATCAAGTTTGCGACCACATCCGGAACGTATTGCACCTATGCGTGAACGACAATTGGCAATGTCTGTACAATGTTCAGGCGGTGCAGCTTTTCCAGAAAAAGCAGCACGTGGAACACCAATCAAACGTGCTAAATGGCATCTTGGTATAAGATCACAAAGTAAACCAAATGATATAATGTTAGAAGTATACCGTGCAATGAAAGCACTTGATTATGAATGGAAAATTATAAATCCATATCATGTACGTGTACGACGCCAAAATACAAAAACGGGCAAATATTCTAAAATGTCACTGCAATTGTATCAAGTTGATGCTAAAAGTTATTTGCTGGATTTTAAATCTCTGACTAATGAAGAAGTTGAACAAGGTGATGATGTTATAATGGAAAGCTTGACACCACCACCGTTGAGTCAGGCTGGTTCAATGCCACAACAACCAACTGGACATCATACAATGGAGTTTTTTGAAATGTGTGCTGCTTTAATTATACAACTTGCACGTTAATTTCTATATTTAAAAAAATCTAATTAAATTTTTAGTTGTTATAGATTTTGCATATATGCAGTTTTTAAGTTTTCGCTATCATTTATTCCTTTTAAAAGAATCTATAACTGATTCAGAATTGAACTTTTGGAATGGTTTAAATACAATATATATTTTTTTATAGTAAATAATGATATAAGGAAGAAATTGTGCAATGGCTTTATTTTTTCTTGTTTTATTTTTATAAAAATTACTTTGTTTTTATGTATATCTTTTAAAGAAATCTTGTATTACAAGAATTAAAAATGTGTTTAGTTTGTAGTAATGTTTCATCATAATTGTTTTTCAAATTAATACATTAAACTATGTTATAAATATATTTTAAAAATAAAAATGTTTGAAAAGAATTTTAAATAATATTTTATCGCAGTTTCCAATATTGCCAATATTCACATAAGAAAAGACACATGCTTAAACATTTATTGCATTAGTTTATAGAAGTTTAGTTTTCTTGAGCAGCGCCGGGTTTTTTACGTCTAAGTTTCTCAATTAAAGAATCTATACTATTTGCATCTACCAATCCAATAAATTTATCCACAACGACACCATTTCGAAAAGCTAACACAGCGGGTACGGCTTTAACCTCAAATGTTTCCACTAAATCTGTATTGGAGTCCACGTCAATGATGGCTAAATCGATTTCGTTCGAATTTTCCAATAATTCTGTCATTTTTGGTGTAAGTATTTTGCAGGGATCGCACCATTCAGCATGAAAATTTACAATTACTGGATTATCGCTATTAATCACCTGTGTAAACAAAAAAATATTGTATTATACATTAGAAGCGAAAAGAAAAACAATTGAAGCAGACAAGGCAATTTGTATGCAAAATTTTTTGAACGTTGCTCTGTAGTGTAAATGAACGTGCGTACGTGACTAAAACACGGAAAAATTTGCTTATATGGAATATTTATAGTTAATATGCATAAATAAAAAAACTAATATTACAAAATGTGTTCTTCTTTATTGTCAGAAAACATTTTTTAATATGTTTTAATACATGTAAGCAAATTTTTATAAAATTTCTTGCATAACAATGGCATTGTTGAGATGTATTCAATTTATCTATAATACTACAATAACTAGCATCTACCTTCTGATCAAATTCGTAGTGATCCTTTATGATGTATTGTTTCTGATGTTGTTGACTTTGTGATAAATTTTTTTGTGTTGTAGCTCTTGTTGTTGCCGTAGGTAAATTTGAAGATATGCAAGTGATAAGTCTGGATTTAACATTCTCCGCAGCTAGTTTCAACATTTTTTATGTTTTTTAAATTAGTACGAATGCTTGCTATAAGTACCTTTAATAAAATAATTTAGATAAGATTATATTATACAAAACGTGAAAATTAATCTTATTTTTTATGAATTTAATATTTGCATTTTGTTGTTAAAACTGAAGTTGCCTGTTATCGTTAAGACACAAAAACAATTGAGATAAGAAAGAATAAAACCATTAAAATTATATAAAAACGCCTCAACATAAATGCATAAGAAAACAAAAAAAAAATTTAATTTCATATTATATTTACCTGTTGGCTTCTGTCACCAAGCAACTTTAACAAAGAAACAAGTTTAAAAAACACTTTTAGCAATAAATTTGCATAAATTCTGATTATGAGTATATCACATTCACAAAATTTATCTTAAATATGTTTTCAAATCATTTATTTACACTATATCTTAGTTTTGTTTTCCAAAAAACATATGTTTGTATGAAATCATTTTTTTTGGAATAGATTTTTATGCGTCACAATGTCTGAAGAACGTCACGTCAGTGAATTTCTTTTGTGAGCAAAAAGTGAGAATTGGTAAGAAACTCACTAACATGTTTTATTTATATTTTGGACTATACGCATCAAACACATGTATAACAATATCGAAAAAGCTACCAATGGGAAATTAACACTATTGTATTTAACTTATTTTCAGATTTAACTCGATATTCGAGTAACGTTGAGTTCCACGATGAATGCACGATGAAACTGTATGCCATTTTCCATTTTTAATATAATTACATCGAAATAACACAATTATTTGATAACAGTCTTCAATTATATTTATTTATATCTATAATATTATAAAATATAGTTTTAAATTTTTGAAAAATTTTCACACTAATTATTATCATATAATATAATTAATACACACATGCAAAAATTAAATGAGTATACCCAAATTAATATAGAATTCAAATATTAGTGAGGAGGGAATTGAGTTGAATTCAAAAAAATTGATTATAATTGTTATATCCTAAGAATTAACGATTCTTCACCGCATCTATTTATTAAAGCATATTGTTTATAAGTTTTTTTTCTTCTTTTTACTTCTTTTTTCTTCTTCTTTCTTCTTTTTCTTTCTTTAAAATTATAAACACAGAATATACATAGTTGCATATAAAGGTTATAAAAATACACTATCATATATAAAGCATAAAATGAATACACAAGTTAAGTTCCATTTTGAATCGATGGTTTATAAAGCTACATATATAATTTTTAACAATATTAACAAAATGAATACAGTTCATGTGCATTATAAGATCATATATTACAAGATATAGATTTTTAATTTGAACTTTTGTTATATGAATATTTATTATTAAATTTTACTAATTATTAAATTGTATTATTATTATTAAATTTTATTAAAATTAAGTAGATACATGTTACCATAAATTTCGTTAATTTAATATTTTTATTCATTTATTTATACAATTAATTTTATTTTTGTTGAGTTACCATTTTTTTGTATTTTATGTTAAAATGATAATATATAATCAAGACATTAACGTAATATTCCACACATATAGGTATACATAATGTAGAAGCAATAATTTAAAGTTAAATTTGTAATTTTTCTTAGTAGAAAAAATATTCTTTAAATATTATGTTAAATGTACAATTAAAATAATCTTTTTAAAACTCTAAAATTAAATATTTTGTTCATATAAACATTATGAAGTCTATTATGAATGTGTTTTTAGATTATTTAGATTATTATGTAATAACACACCATAATAATAATTAAATATGTGGGCAGTTATCAATTAAAAACAATATAAATGAATAATGTATGAAGAAGTTGTTTTTTGTTATAACATTTCTATAAACAGTTGAAAATTGATATGTGATTTAATATAATAAAATGATATATATTGATTTTCTTTATTTTTATACTTGCTACAATTCGTTTACAAAAAAATGTATCAATATAAGAAAGTAGGTAACAATATAAGACAATGTTAAATATAAATATCTATATATATTAATATATATGTTAGTACATTTTAATTTCAAATATATATATATTTATATATATTAATTATAAATATTTTTGTATTAATAAATTTTAGAACTGAAAATGTCATTAAAAATTTTTAATGTATGCATGCATACTTCTAAATTTTTCATAATTCAATGAGCCGTGTTTCTAATCTAATTAATCTATGGGCGGCTCTAACAAATGTGTGTTAACAACTAGGCTAGTCCGTGTTGTGTTGTTAAATCGTTTGTGCGGTGGTGGAATTTGCTATTATTTTCGTTGTGTTTAATAATTTCTTAAATAATTTAAGAATTATACTTAAATATAAAAGTGAAAATATTAATTTTGTGATATATTTGTTTGTTTTAAATTTGAATGCAATGTGTATTAAATGAATAAAGAAAGTAGAATGTAAAAGAGAATTTAGTACCAACGTCAGCAAAAGTGAAAGAAAAGCTTAGAAATCCGTTCCCCTACGTATTATTTAGGTGCGCTCGTGTGTAAATGTGTGTGTTTTGTTTGTTTTTTAAATAACAGAAATTTTATAAAAATTATATATATTAATCAACATTATTGAATAGTGAATAAAATTTCTTATTCCAATATAATAATTGTGTGTGCTTAAAGCTTATACAATGTATTATTTGAAGTCGATATTATTTTCTTTTGTTATTCAAATTTGTTTGTCGGGCATTTCGATTGCGCAGTCGCAAAAGGAAAGTGAATCATTCCTAAACCCCCCACCGCATTATCTTAGTAATGATGAAATCGGTACTTTATTTTCGAAGTTACATAAAGATTATCCAAAATTAGCTCACAAATATGCGATTGGCAAAACGTTAGATGGTCGCGATATGCATGCTTTAATGTTAACCGGCGGTACAGATAAAATCGGTACGAAGGGTGAATCGCGCGATCTTCTACGTCCAATGATTAAAGTGTTAGCAAATATACATGGCGATGAAACTCTCGGTCGACAAATGGTTATATTTCTTGCACAATATTTAACTGAAAACTATAATAACATTCCGGAAGTACAACAATTGCTTAACACAACAGAAATACATTTACTTCCCAGTTGTAATCCAGATGGGTTTGCAGCAGCAAAGGTAAGTGCTAATTATTTTCTATAATAACTTTTATAAAAATAAATTTTTGTTATAATTAAATTCAACGATAGTTCAACGATCATTTCAATAAATAAACCAATGTTTTAATTATCTTCTAACTTACCCATGGAATTACCCATGATTCATATAAATTGATTATTTTTGCAGTAAATAAAGGAAATATGATCTATAAAAATAAAATTAAAAAAACCTCATTAGTGAGATAAGAATGTACATATACATATAAATTAATATATATATATATATGAATGCATTGTGTATGAATGCATTACCCCTCGTTAAAAGAGTTTAAAAAATGAATATGGTACAATCATATTATTATTTATTGTTAACGAATTCTAAAACAAATTAGAGCTTAATTTTTAATTTTTATTAGAAAATATTTTTTTTCGTACTTGCCTAATAAAAACTATGTGAATAACTGTTATACTTAATAAAATTCAATTATAGAGCTGGTATATTTTTTTTATTTCTATTTTCAGTAGTTGTAAAGCATCTAAAGTTTTAATGTGAAACTTTAAGTGACTGAAATCATTTCTAAAGAAATGTTAAAATATTATATTCAGTGGTCCATAAAGGGGAAATTACCGAAGTTTTTTCCCACGCCTATGAGCTTAATATTCAGCAAGCCAAAGTTCTTTAAGCCCGAGAGTATGGTTAATGTATAGAGAATAGTGAGGAATCAGGGAGATGGTGTTGAAATTAAAAGAAAGCTAGCTTAAAATTAAGAGTAGACTCTATGGACGGTTAATTAATTCCAGTTGGACAGTGGAATGGAATCACAGCATAGGAAAATATACATATATATGAATATATACATACATATATACAGGGAATATTTAAAAAAGATGAAGAATCTAATCACAATTATTATATTAGTGCTTTAACTTAGCGGCAAACATCAAACTATTGTCATTAGTAGTAAGAAATAGTTTAAACGGAAAGCCCATTACTTAACCTTATAAATCAATCTATAAATTAGAATTTCAGTTTAAGCATATATAGTATTGTTGTTTACTCATATGTAATTACAATATTCAACACAGTTTTTTATACTGTGAAACATTTATTCACTGTTATATGGTATATAAAGAAAAGACAACGTATTTGCAAGCTCAACTTTTGTTTAAAATATTTAACTTACAGATACTACATACATACCGACGCACAGATTTATTAAAGAAGACTAAGTAGATCCTGTTGTGATGCCGATATTGATTATTAATATTTTTTTCATGTAATTTATTACACTATGTCTAATTATATGCCAAAATATTTATTCAGAATACATAATATTTTAATCTCCCACACTAAATTTTAGTGGGTAGCGGAATATGTTACCTTCTCTAGGCTTTCACTTGGATAGTAGACTAACTTAGCGTAAGGACATAGAAACCAAAAGGCTCTAATAAAACTATAAGCATTTAATCTACGCTGGCTACTAAACAGCCAATCTTTAATCTACAGGGCAAGCTCTCTTATATAATACGGATCTAACTAATCGGCAATGCAACTTTATCAAGCATTAAAAGGTCGCAAAGAGCACCTTGGCATATCGATAACATTCATAAATATCGATAATATCACTGATGAAATATGATTTCGAAAAAATTAGTGTAAAATAGATTGAAAAGGGTATGCACATATATCTAGTCAGAACACTTGTCAATATCAAGAGTCATTTTTGCCTAAAAAAATTATTTTGATCATTAATAAGTCAATAGTCGAAATTCGATTTCAAAAATATTTTATCTATTTTGTTATTTTCAATTAATCTTGAACTTTTTAAGTTAGGTCAGTAATGTTAGAAATACTTATTAAATTAAGCATTTTATACAATTTGTGATGTATTTGATTTTTATTCAAAAATTAAAATTTAAAATTGTAAACTTTAAAAAAAAATTATTAGAATTTTACCACTCATCTCTTTGAGTATCGGACAGTATCTCGAACAGAGAATATTTCCAGGTTCATTTAAATTATATTTTGTACGTAATGCTTCCTTTTGTTTATAGTTATTATAAGTTCAGTTAAATATTTTTTAGCTATTAAAATTTAATATTTATGGTGTAAGTCTATGAGAGAATATTGATTTCAATCAACTTTTACATAAATTCTTGTAATAATGTGGACGCTCACATAAAGAAATATATACCATTGTTAATATTTTATACTATATATCAATTTAATTTTTGGAATATAAAACTTTATCCTGTGAATTATTGTATATACTAGTTTAAGCACTACTGTAAAAAATAAATTTGTAAATATATTTTCTAAGACATACATATATTTACAGTAATATAAAAAAGCAGTAGCTCTGAAATTTTGATAAAAAATATTCAATCAATTTTCTTGTTATTGCTATCTTTACCATACATCAAGTATCTTGTAGATAGCATAACATGTACATTTTTGACAAACTCACGTGCTTAAATTATGTCTTAAGTGCCAATTTAAAAAACTTTTATGGCAAATAATTTAATTGTTTATTTTCTGTTAAGTGTTGTTTCTATTTTTACCGGCGTTTGGTGTTTGATTTTGATCTGGTATTTATTGATCTCATCTATAAATATTGGAAAAATATAAACATTGAAAACAACTGAAAATTGAAGTTCAATGATTCATGTTTATTTAGTAGTATTAGTATTAATATTTACACTAGGTTTAGTATATATTTAAATAATTTTACGTATATAGTTTTATTTAAATTTTTGTGCATTATAGACTTTTATAAAAAATATATGTAAAAAAATACATATTGGATTATGTACCAATGAGATACATTATTGTATTGGAAATTTAATATTTTCTGTGTACAAATCTGAAGAAGATAATATACTATCAAAGATAAAAAAAAAATAACTTATTTTAAAGGATTCAATAAATTATATTATTCAAACGCCTTTTCAAAAGTTGGAGAATTATTGGTTCAAATGTGTCAAGGTTAAAATGGGTTATGTTTAGAAATATAAATAAATTGATTCAAAATAAATATGCTTTTTACAGTGGTTTTTAAAACATTATTAACTTTTCGTCGCAGTTGGTAAGTATTAATATTGTTTATGGTCAAACTTTTGTAGATTGTACATAATAAAAAAATATCACTTTTATAAAAAAGTGAAGTTTACAAATATGTGTTTAAATATTCAATTAAGTTTATTAACATAACAATATTTAGAGCGTAATTTCTAATTAGTCAATTTTTTACAATTATAACGCGTTTTTAGTTATCGCAAACTTTAACTAAAAAAACATTTACAAATTATACATAACATATTTCTATGGCCTGATGTAATATTAAACAAGTTTTTCCTGTCAATCATAATTTAAAAAAAAAATAAATCCAGATCGATTATGAAAAATATGTGATTTTAGCTTGTTTGCAAAATACGTACCATACTACTTAGTTACGATTAAATGGTTCTGCAAAAACAATTCATTAAATCAAGTAAAATTATGATTTGCCCATTAACGAGCTTCATAGCTCTGTTCTTAATGTAATTTTTAACCATTTTCTAATGCATTTTTGTCGGATGTACTATGGAACTTTGATTACTCCCGTCAACGCTTTGTTGCAATAGTTTTGAATATCATTAATAATATATGTAGCAGTCCTACCAACCACTATGTTGGTATATAATGGTAGGTAGGACTAAGGTTGTAGGATTACTTGTATATGAGAATTCTGTTAAGTTTATTATTACATGTGAGAGGGTCAAAATTTCTTATCCGTTCGTAAATAATGGCTTTTTGTTTCTAATATGTGTTGAGCATGTTAAGCGTTTATCTATTGTTAGGTCTAGATGTTTTAAATTTTTATCCCATTTTGAATTGTTGATTTTTTCGTCTTTGTGTTGTTTGGATTTTTCGTCTTACATTTTATTATGCTTAAGTTTTTTTCAATTTTCGGAAGTATTGTGTTGGATCGTCTATATGTAAGATATTTGAAATGTTACTATTGTTTCTGTCTAATGCAATAAAATCGTTATTGGTTTCATTGTAAGTTGCATAGATTAGGAGATATTGGAGAGCATTGTAGAGCTCCTGCGTCTACTTCTTTAGATTTCATAGGTGCTCGGTTTATTATTCTAACCGTAATACTCTGCTTTGCAAAAAATAAAACTTCAAAATTTTTCAAATTTATCATCAAAAATTTTTGCAATATCGAAAATCACCATTATTGATTCCTTTTCGTTTGAAGTTGACTTTATTTTTGAACCACTAGTTACAGTTTTGCAGAATGTTATTCATCAAAATGTACTTCTGATATCATGTTCTTGATGGTACCTAGTCGCTTTATATTAAAAAATACAACTCTATAAGAACTTCTAAAGTAAACTTTTAGGTTATCTGTTTTGGAGAGAGGTGTGATTTTCAATTATTTTTAATGATTGCTAAATAAGAAAGAAACTTATCTAAATATATGTTATAAAAATATTGCATAAAAGCAATTTGATTTGACAAAAATTTAATTTTTAACTTAATTTTTTATTTTTATATTTCTCCACATATTCTTAATATTTATATGTTGCAAATCTCGTTAAAATTCTGTTATTAATTTACTCAAAATTGCTAATAGAACTCACATACATCTATCTAATTTGTATTCTTTTCAAAAATTTAGATGTCTAGTATTTGTTTTATTTATAAAAAGTATTTTTCTTGCAATATTTTTTAATTAATTTAACACACATTCATGTTTGAAGTACAAATATATTAAATATATATATATTATATATATATTTATTTCATGTGTTTAAATTTGTTTTCTTCTTTATTATATTTGAATAATAAAGACCAGAGAGGAGAATAAATAGTATGCATCAAATTTAGTTCAATTGAGTCACGTATTTTTTTTACTTGGAGACAAATTTTAGTGTACCATTGTTATACCATACATGATCAAAAAAGCATTATTGCATTTAAAGAAATGAAGAAAAAATTAAAACAGACAAACATTTTTAAACAGTTTTATCAAACAAAAAAGTCTTCTCTTAAGGAGCACTAAGTAATATATTTTAAGTTTTGTTTCATTAAATTTCAATTGTTTTATAAGAAAATTTTAGTTTCAATGATAGATGGAGAGGTTTTCTATAAAATAAAGTATTTCAACTGTTTTACTTTCTATGTAAAACCTTATAACTGTTACATATGCTTAGTTTTTATTATTGTGGAATAATAATTAATAGGGGAAAAATGTAATACTATTTACAAAACTTAACTTATTTAATATTTTTAGAGACGAACTAATTAAATTCCAATTTTTTACAGATATATTTCCATGGTCATTAGTGATACGACAAACGCTTATTTTATGTACCATAGTTACCATAGTAACATTGTGCTTCTCTAGTTTTGTCTGACTTTTTTTGTAGATTTCTAGTAGTACCGTCTTTGATGCTATCGCGAAATAGTTTCTGTGCCCAGAAATAAAAACTAAGAAGAACACGCGATTTTAATTATTTTATTTTTGCTTTCACTTCTTCAATGTAAAAAAGGCATGCGATCAAGAAATTATAATAAACAAGTTAGAATTGTGGAAACTTACTGAGAATATCCCTATACTCTCAAAGCATATAGTTTTGAAATTAGAAGAAAAATTTCTTAGCTTTCTTTTAGTCAAAAACTACACGAAATAATATAAATTAAACTCACATAACTTCTGATTTTTTTCTAATTTGTTTTATATACTTTAAAGGGTTTTCTCTAGCCACGTTTATCGGAAATTCGGAAATTTTTTGAAACCTATCGTCTTTATGCGATTTCTTTCTATTGCTATTTTCTTTAGTGATTGATTATGTAATGTTCTCATTATTGCAAAATAGATTTTAATATTCTTTCTACTGAGTCTTAAGGCAGTTTATGGTATAAAGTGAATAGGGTTTATTGATGTTTTTGCCTGCAGCAAGCAGTAAAACATTCCCAGTAATTTATTAGGCTGTTATTCATCCAGTCATGTATGAAGTTATTTTTGAATTTGTGGGTTACTACATAGATTTAGTGGATCAATAAAGCCCACTTTATTTAGTCCAAATTTTTTATAAGCAGTCTGTTCTCGTATTGTCTTTAAGTTTTTCATATCTCTGTAACCTTTAAACCTAAACGTAATCTTTGAAGCAGTTTACAGCATTGAATTATGAATTATATAATTTAGACTTTATAAAATAAAAAAAATCTTCAATATTATTTATTAAAGTAATGGTGTTATATATTGAAAATGTGGTATTGTATATGAATTGTCTTAATAAATTAAATTAATACAATATATACCATGGTTTGAAACCGGAACCAAACTGAAAACCGAAAAAGACCGATATTTTAGCCGAAGCGAAAACCGGAACGGAAAAAATTCCGGTTCGAAGTCCCGATATACATCGAACAATACATAAGCAAAAGTCGGTGCTAACTAACAGCACCAAAAACGTGACAAAAAAATAAAGAAACAAAAAATTAATATTACAAAAAAATTCTGTGGAGAACTTCTATACAAATATTTGCAATAGCAGAATGTACTTTACATATGTGAATTTGTTTTAAAAGAGATGTCGAGGAATACAAAATATATATCTACATTATATAAACACGAAACGTAGCAATAGGGTTTGACTTATAAAAATTTCATTTCGCGCATTTAAAAATAGCTCGCAATATTTATTTGAATAATACGTAACTAATTAAATTTATTTAAATAAATATTAAAATATAATATGTAATGTAGCTAATGTAACTAAGTACATTCTGTGTCTATGTATTTAAGTTATAATTAAGCAATGATGAAACTGTATATAACTCTTTTCACTGTTCTTTATTATACAATTTATCTATTGTATTTCCTTATGCATTGTTAAATACACTTATTTCTAATGTATTGCATGTATTGATACTGATATTTCTAATACATTTAGGTACGATAAAAAGATATTCTGTTTATGCAGAAATTTAAACAAAAAACTATTTAAAGTGGAAAGCGTAGGAAGTCTTTCAATATTAACGTAATCAATTTTCTTTGCTGTTGTTGTAGATAAGGTAATTCCCTAGTTTTTTGCAAGGTCGCCCTGGTTCACCTCTGGTGCGAACAATGAAACTTTGGTTCAATTGTAAATTTTTTGTTTTCGTCTTGAAAAGTTCTAAAGTAAATTAGGGCATCTGTATAGCGTTTTGGTTTTTGAGGTTTTAAGTAGAAAACGTGACTACAAATGTCATGTACTTATGTACTTACTTCAAGTAATGTATGTATCATCTATTGCTAAGCTTTTGTTATTATGGTGTTGGAAATAGACTAATTTACATTTATTATAGAAAATAAAAATTCTGATAATGTTAAAATATTATGTGTAGAAGTTTCTAAATGAGTGGACACATTTAGTTAAGCGTTTTTAAGCTCTGAAATTAATATTTGATATTAATTCTCAAAGATACCGTGTTTGAGAAGTAGGTGTTTTAACTTTTCTATAAATATGATTTTCCTGATAATTGAAAAGAAAATATGTAAAAATAAAATATGTATATATACATTCTGTATAAAAAGTATCCAGAGCCGGAAAACAAAACGTAATAATACCCTGTTTTGCAACACTAATAAAACGAATGTGATTGAGGATAAACGTACTCTCTCATATGGCTTTGTGTGGCTTCTCTTTCTACTGAAGGTTATATTTCTGTCCCGAAGAATGCATTTCGAGAAGATTGCATCCAGAAAAGAACATGGCAGAAAAATTAGTTTCAAAAATAAATCAGTTTTCACATAGTTAAAGCCTATTTTAAAGACAATAGAAAAAGTTTTCATTGATAATTTTTTATTTTATTTAATAATTTCAAGTACCTTGTACACCGAATGTTTGCTTGATATTTATATCTTTTTAGCAACACTTTCAGTAGAGATAATGGTACCAAGATAAATTATAGTTGTATATATTCTGAATTACACACATATGTTTCCAGTTCTTTTTTTTATTATAAATCTATGTTTCAAATAATAAAAATTTACTTAACACAAACAAAATCTTATATTAAAAATTTTTTTTTTATTTATCGTACTATAGGTACTTACCTAATAAACTCAGTTGAGACTGCTAGTAAAGATTTATAATTTAATTTCACTAGTACAGTGTTTCTGAACACTGTTTTTTCGGTAATGAAAACTTTTCAAAGCCCAGATAAAAATGTTACAAAAAGCTTTAAAAGCTTCGTTACAGCAAAATTGTTCGTTAAAAGTTTTTTTGTTTTAGCATGTTAGTTTTTTATTACCACCTTCATTAAAAATAGATGTTATTAAAATATTTCAAAGTACATAATATTCTTATTATTGTTCATTTACTAATTTTTTAAAATTGATTTAATATTGTTTTTCTAATTAATTTTAATTTTTGGCTGACCATACAGCTGTTTAGAGTGTTTAGAGCATAAATGTATGTCGCTCAGGTGCCGAGCTTAGTAACTAGCAACTGTAATTTTGAATCTCTCAAGAATTTCATCTATCTTTGCACCGCTGTCTGCCTAGAGATCAAACTACGAATAACCATTTTAAATAGGTGCTTCTAAAGACTAAGTAAGCAACTGGGATGTAAAGCTCATTCTTGCAGACAACACTTACGCTGTATTAGGTCACTCATCTTATTTGTGTAACTGGAAGCTATCAGAGAATGATAAATGGGAGCACTGGGAGTTTTCGAGAGAAAAGTTCTTCGTAATATGATTACTCCTCTACAAGTTGGCGATGACTGTAGCATCCGAATGAAACGCATGCTGTACGAGCTTTATCACGATATTGAATATAACTCAATGAATTATCATCTAGCGGCTTCGCTGACTTTATAATGTCGTGAGAATGGATGAAAATGGTTAAGTGAAAAATGTAGTTGAAGCAGTAGTTGGAGGAAGAAAACGTTGAGGTATGTCGTATCTCTGGTGGAGTGATTAAGTTAAGGAAGCACTAACCACACTAAAGGTGCGCACGCAGCAGACGCGCCTGTACAAACCTGTGGCAGGCCGAAACTTGGTAACGCGTTGTTATAGCCATTTAAGTAAGTGAGTGAATGACATTACTAATCATGGCTAGCTGTGCACCTTTGTTGTTGTGTAGTTGCTCTGTTCTTATGGAAGTCTGCTTGGTTCGCTTCCTTGCAAACAGAAATTGCAATCGTCAGTTGGTCGTTAATAATAAGTGACTCCCTAAAATAAAACCGTTTCCAAAAAGCGTTCTGGATTCTGTATGGTATATTACTATCCTATGATATACAAACAAACATTTTTAAGTTTTTTGTGTTTATTTTTATAATTTTATAACTTAATAGTTCCCACAATTCATCGCATGAACTTGCATTTCTTTGTAATAACTCCCTCACCATAAATACACATTTATTTTCATGCATAGCAAATGTAAAAATTTATTTACATCAAATTCGTATCCGATTCGGTTTTTCAGTATGCATTAACAATATTTAGCGTAAAAGCTAATAAGTTTTGTGCTAAGAGAGCGAAATAAAATCTGAGCGCTTATCATTGCTCTCTCTCTTAACATTTGTATTTAAAATAAAAAGCACTTTAAGCACTTTTTAAGAGCATTGAAGCCAAGATAACAACCACTAACCCACCCTTGCTTTCATTTTTTGCTTGTTTGAGCATACAAAGAGCAGTTTAATTTTGTTGTTGCAGTCGTTGCTGTTGTATTGTTATCGCTGTATTCGTCACCAGCGCAATATATCAGAATGGAAAAATAAAATTCATTCAGTTTGAATTGAAACGAGCAAGAAAGCAGTAGTAGAAGCACGGAGTATTGTTGCTAGAGTGCGTGCCGTGAAAACTGTGGCATCTCCATAACTGGAGCTAAACATCAAAGGGGCTAAAACGAGTATTTCGTTTGTTTGTTATTTCTATTAAATAATAATAAAAAAAATATGTGAAGCACTATTTGATTGAAAATGAATAATTATCAAGTAAAATAATCTCAAAAAGGAAAGAACTAAATTGTTCAAAGTATTATAACAATTTACACCAAAGTGATAACACGAAGTGGAGACTTGTTTGTTGACATACTTTACTAAAGCACCAGATACAGTTAAAGAAAAAAACGAAAAATAAACAAATTTTCTATACGAATTATATTCCGTATATATAATTTGCAAGATATTTCCAAGTATACCAAAGAATATACCAGCAACAAAATACGTCATTACAAGGAACGCATTAACCAAATTGAACTTGTATGAAACGTTCATTGTTGTTGTATTGGAGCTGAAAATTTGTATCTAAAAATAGCAAGTTTCTTATAAAACAAGGATTGGCTGAAGTTAAACGCCCACGTTAAAATACTGCAGCAGCCTTATTTACGTTGACGTCGTCACAAAAAGTTACACCAACACAAAAAATAAAAATACAAGAATACTAAGAATAACAACAATAACAACAACCAACAAAATAACAAACAAAATGCTGATACACACTTTGCCGTTGTTGCTGTTAATTGGCATAAGTTTAGTGCCAACATTCTGTCAGGGTTTCATTATCAAGGAAGATGAAACATTCTTACAGAATCCATACTATCAAACACAGGAACAGATTGAAGATTTATTTGCACGTTTGGAAAAAGCATATCCTGAATATGCTAAAGTACAGACTATTGGACGTTCATTGGAGGGACGCAACCTGATTGTTTTGCAAATTGGTAAAAATGTACAAAATCGCAATCTGTTGACGCCAATAGTGAAGTACATTGGCAATATGCATGGAGATGAGACCATTGGACGTCAATTACTTGTATACTTAGCGCAATATTTACTATTCAATTATGAGACTAATTTCGATGTGGCATATTTAATTAATACCACCGACATATATCTGATGCCTAGTATGAATCCAGATGGGTTTGCACATTCAAAGGTAATTAACAACAAAACCACGTACAATGTATAAAATACGAGTACGAATACGAGTATGTTAAAAGTATGCAAAATTTATTGGCGTTAATTTGTGACTTTTTTGCAATAATCTGCAAAGCATGTGATTTTTAAATTCATTGTTGTTTGTTTATTGTACGAGTAGTTTATTCTCTTTTTTTTGGTCTACTGATCAGTAATTTGAAATATTTGTATTTCCATAATTAAAGTTTTTTGACATGCAACATATTATCATTGAAGAGCAGTGTATATTATACACCACGATATACAGTAGCTACTCGATATAATGATAAATGATAATGGTACGAAACCGCGAAAAATGTGTAGTTGAATACATTCAATGACTGACTAAATGTTAATAATTTTTTAAATAATATTTTTATTTTAATTGTTCATTAATTATTAATATATAATTAATACTTTTATATTAATTGTTAATAAAACATCAATTATCAATTAAGTATTAATTACTTAAAAAATATATCTGACTAACATTAATTATCATGTATCGAAGATATTAATTGAGTTCAAGTTTCATTGTTACTCTTATCAAGTTCAATATTACCTTATTTAACGATTTTAAAGCTTGTATGCATTCAAACTGAAAACGCAATCTATTTAAATTTACAACATATGTATATAAAAAAATAAAAATGTTTATGTACATATTAAACACTTATACAAGTATATTCGTCCAATTAACATTAGAATCTAGGTCAATTCACCATGAAAAACTAATAATAAATTGAATTTTTTTCATAAGTCAACATAGTGAATATAGCCAGTCCTGATGCTTGATCGAATTGCAAGACGTTTTTAGTCGTAATCCTGTTTTAATATTTAATATTTTTACTAAACAGAAGGTATCTGTGTTGACTTCCTATTGGGCCTTTCCTCATGGATAGTTATAGTTTTTTATATTTCGCTTCTAATTCAATGTGCGATCAAAAATCCAAAAGTCAAAGATCCAAAAGTGGTTAGAAATCTTCTTCTTTTACTCTTCTATCTCTTCTCTCTTTTACTCTTTATTACAAAATACAAAATATTGATCGTTTGATTATCCATCAAAAGTAGTGAAACTACTAGTAATTATGAATTATTCATTTATTTACATCTATTTTATTTTATCTTATTTTATTAATTAATTTTTTAAATTTTGTTATATTGATTTGGATTTTTTTTGCTTATTTATACAAGAAAAAAATATAATAATAATAAAGAACATTTTATTATCCTTGTCAATTGCATATACACCCACTTATTTAAATGAATATTTAAAATCCTTTCTCACATTGAGGACATTTGATAAGCATTCCAAATAATTGCTTATCCTTGAAATAGAGAAATAGGATACGTTATCCATGAAAAGTGTACTAACCAAAAAAAAAAAAAATATTTGTACTGTGTCTTCAGCAGCATCAGCTACACAAATAATCTAAAAAACAAAATACTAAATCAGTCAGGCATAGAATATCATGTTAATTTTATGCTTTACTTATAAGTGCTCAAAAAGGCCACATAAAAAGTGTTAAAAAAACAAAATTTATAAGGATAGCACATCTACAAAGACTCTCTAGTAATATGTAAATTTACAGCATTAGCTGATCAATCAACCTAAAACATTTAAAAGCATCTTCAATCTACCTGGGTGAACGCTGTTCATATAACGCCTAATTAGCGTTCCTTTATTTGGAAATAATATACACGAAATTACATAGAATCCAAACTGACTTAATAACTTCAGTTTCATAATAAAATATTTTGTTGATAAAAAATTAAATTATTACAGTTATCAACTAAAGTTTTAAACGCCTTGCTATTATCATGAAAGGTATTGTATCAGATGTAGATCCCGGAACTATTATAAGTGCTCTTGGTAAAAAAGGTTTCAGTTATAATTATTGTTAGCAACAAAAATTCCCAAAACTAATGTTAAATATTCGGTTGAATTTGCTTAAAGACTACAAATCATAACACAAACTATAGGGGTTGGTCTATTTATAAACAGGCAACTAAAACACTGGTTATCTTTTCAGAAACAAGCCTTACACAAATCAAAAAAAAAAAATCATTTAAGTTACAGTACCACGAACTCTGTCTTCTACCTGTTACACCAGGCCTTTCATTGTTTGCTGAAAGGTGAGACTATAGTTGTATTTTTAAGCGTATATATGTATATATACATTTAAGCATTTTAAAGTAGTCTTGAAAAGAAAATAAATATCATAACACTTATCTATGGTTTTAAACGAATATTTTATGAAATTTCTTAATAAAATATGATTCACTGCTAAGTGCTGAGCAACAGCGGACTCTTTTAAGTAAAATGTGTATCATTTTTAAATTGCTGGAATATACTAAATATATCCTCATTGGTTTTTCCCAATCTATTTTAGCATGACACAATGTTATTATAAAAGCAACAGAAAATTATAATAAATAATTTTCTTTTGAACTATCTTATGATTCTAATGATTTTAATAACAACTTATGTACTTATTTATGAATTATTACATTTAACATGTACTACATACAATATAAGATATAAATCTCCTTATAAACATAAGTTAATGTTATAATGTTTTTAAGATAATAATCGAATATAATACATAAGTCTGTTTTTGTCATAATCATTACTAGCTGTTACTATCTGTATGGGTCACAGAGCATTCTTCACAAATTTTCTCCAATAACCTTGATTTCGGAATTTTCCATTTTGAATGACCATTTATATCAGCTATTATTATTTTTGTGAAGACCTCACTGTAGTATATATGCTTGATATTATTTTATTAATACAACACACATTGTGATATTTTATCTCACGCAATGATCCTAAGAATTGTTTGCAATTCAAAAGGGACTTTATGTTGAATGTTAATGTGAAATTATTCAAATTTAGAATTTGTAAATAAAATAATTGAATTAAAATATATATATATTTAAAAAAAATGTCGTGTTTTTCGTTGTATATTTAATATTGTATATTAAACAAATAATTACACAATTGTTTTAACTATAATATTGAAAAGCTCTTGGGTTATTCATCTCAGACGATAATTTTATTTATTGTTATAAAAAAGGTATGACCGTCTTAATTACTTTGATATTAATTATAATAACCAATAATAGCATTGAAAACTAGATGAAGAAGTTAGATATACATTTTAACCATTATAAAAATGATTCAACAATTTTTTAATTTATCTAATTTATTAACTTTGTAAGTAAAATTAAATTAGATTAATTAGATTCTAGCAGAGCTTCAGTATCAGAGTTTTCTTTATTTTCTTACAGAAATTTTGAAATTATTGAATTCATTCAAACTTAAATAATCTATCTATTATTGAAAACATAAATAGAAACATTCCAGTAGTTGACAAAATCGTTTTTGTTAAGAAACCAAAATACCATCAAGAAATCAACTGTTATTCTAAGTTAAGATCTATTTAGACTGGGAAACCTATCAGTACTTTCGTGTTTAATCCTCATGAGTTGATTGGATTATATAGGTCTCTGGAAGCGCCTTAAGCGGTCGGAATCAATATATATTGTTTGCAAGTTTGGTAGCTATCTCATTACTGTGTTAAAAATCTCGTTTTCGAGTAAAAGCCTAAAACTTTGAACACCATCGATTTCACATTCGAACGCTCCACTCTCTTTTTAAAGATAACTACTAACATTTCTGTCAGATATTGGGTAAGTTTCCAATATTAAATTGTAAACTTACCACCATGTAAGTTAGTAAGTGACTATTTTTGCTTACTAACTTGATATAAACATTAACAAGTTTTTATTTGGAATAAAAAGCTTTAATAAAATATGTAAGGAGAATTGATTACTATTGAAGACACCTGATTCATATGTATATATCTCAAAAGGAAGTCTAAAAAACTTCCTCTTGGAGGCAATATATACGTTTAATTTTGATTAACTCGAGTTTATTGAAACTATAAAACATTTACTGAAAAAATAATGCAGATAAGAATATTTATGTTGATTCATTTGATTGCTTAAAGATTTTTATTTAGTTTTGAAATTGCCTAGATATGACCATATTTTTTTATTTATAGTATTTTTAAAAATATATCCAATATAAACAAATTCTGTATTTATAACTTCAAGTTATATATCATATTAAATAATTTTATAGATTAATTAATTGGCTATCATTTCTGTATTATGTATTTACTGCTTTTAATATTATGTATTTACTTTGAAATTTTCAAAAGTAACTTTAATTATTTCAGTACAAATATTTGTTATACCGATAAGCTGTTAGTATATATATTTATGAGTCTCAAAGTTATGATAATCTTATCTATTTACAGTTATAAATTAGGTATTGCATATATATATTAATATTTATATGCATATATATATATATATATATTAATATTTATATGCATATATATAAATAAATATATATATATATTAATATTTATAAATTTCAAAATAAACTACACCTTAAAATGATAACGAATTATAATAGAAAATATGAATGTGATTAGACATAATTGAAGTATAGTTTCTTAGATAATTGATCTATTATTTGAAGTATAATTCGGTACAATATAAATTTATAATATAACTTCAAAAACTGATTTAAAAATTAAAATATTTTTTAAATTAAATTAAAATTTTAATTTAATTCTTTAACGAAAGAAACTATTTTTGAATGGAAAAGTTCAAACAGTAATGAATACCAGCAACAAAACTGTTTAAATTTTATTAAATTACTGGCTTATCTTACAACTGTTTCGACTATTGTCAAGTAATACTTCTTATATGTAGTTTTTAGAAATACAGTCAAACTTCAATAACTAAAATTTTCTAAATTAATTTTTTTTTACGTTTAATTCTCAAATGTTTAATTTTTTTCTTATGTTGCTTCCTTGTGCAAATGCCAGTCGCTGGCATCTTGGTTTAAAGTAAATAAAATAACTTCCAATGCTTCTCTTAACGATTATATTGAGTTGAAATTTGTACATCAAGCTTTCCTACAGACGGCGATATTATTGAGTATTATAGCTCTGAATTAGTCGATCCGATTCTAAGGGGAACGGAAAATATTGATGAGATTTCGATGGATAAAATTGTTCATTAGCCTTCCAAGAATGAAGTAGAAGACTCTGAATTCTGAATTTTTATTTTCAAACTAATGATTCTCCAACTGATGATCACTATAAGGCTTGAAATAAATTGGAATCTTTTTTTACTGACAATAAGAAAAAAATTAAAATCACAAAACCTAATTTCTGAATATTTCATTTAACTATAATTTCTGTACTGTGTTTGATTTCAAATAAATAAATATCTTAAAATGTAATTCTAAAAACATTCCGTAACTCGAAGTCTCCATAAGTCGAATCTTTTCTTTGCAAAATGTTATTTCGAGTTATGAAAGTTTGACTGTACTTTGTTGGATTTATTAGTCCATTACTCTATTGGACTATTGGACTGTTAATATCAGGCTTAGAACTTTCTAAGCTTCTTAAATTAGAAGCTAATAACAAGCATGTTTTTTTAATGAATAAGCCAAAGCTGTATGAATTTTTTTGAGTGTTTAAATTTTGAATTTTTCCTTCAAATTTCTTTGAAGACAAAACAATCAAAGCACTTGTTAGTATATGATTTAAATCATTAAATATGAAACATTTTGTTGTAATTCAAAATATTTTTATTATACGATTTTAAAGTTAATTTTTATTATACGATTTTAAAGTTATATACTTTGTAGCAGAATATAGCACAAAACTACCTCAATAAAAAATTTCACCTGTTTGTTAAAATTCTTAATCATGCACAATACATGTTCACATATTTTGTTTTTAGGTAAAATCGATAAAAGCAACTTTATTTGAGATATATGCTGGTAGGTTTCATGAATATATACTTTATTCAACAAAATTATATTACGCACATACATAAGCTTCCAAAGCTGTTGTGTGTGATACTCACGCAATGTCAAATGTCAGAGTTTGAATTTTTCAATTTTCCATAGACTTGCTATGATTCCATATCTTAAGCGTGTATCTATAATAAGATTTCATAAAGCCAGACCATTGACTGCTCTTATATCGTAATGAATGAAATAAAATTAGCAAAGAGAGTTTGGTTTATATATGTACGTATGTACTAAAGCATGTATACAAATCTTTTTGCATTGGATTTTATATTTATACAATTCAGACGAATTTTGATTGACACTTTAGAGCTACATACAATTTGCCATTTGAATTTTTGCATGCCTTAAAAATAATTCAAAATGCATGTGCATGTACCAATGTGTAATAAATTAAAAATTAGGAAATACAAGCATTCTACATCTTAAAATAAAACAAATTTCAAGTTTTTGAGTTTCAGTTTAAATAAATAATTAGCTTATTGTACACCACTTTGTCTTTTGAAATGTAAATTCATGTTAACTCGATATACATCGTACTATGAGAAAATGTTATTCAAGACTTAGACCCATGTGCGAATCTTTTTTATTGTTTTATAATTTGTTACTTATTTGTTTATACATATTTATATTTTTTTTCTCAGTTCGCTCATTATGCGAAAAACCAAAACTAAAATGTTAATATTTCTCAACTGCCCTAAATGTAGAAAAACGTAAGAAGTGTGAGTAGTTTTACTGCTTTCTGATTTTAGCATTTGATTTTTTAAAAAATGAAAGTTTTTTTGACTAATTTAGATATAATTGCTCTGATTTCAAATGGGATTTACTGCAAATAAAAATTTATTTTTATAGCTTTAAGCAATTTTGTGACATTTGCAAACTTTCTTATTTGAGTAAACTATGTTAATATTGAATTTGGCAAGAAGTATTCAAAGTTTTTCTTCCCTAAATTTAAAGTGCAATAACTTTAAATTGGTAGATGCTGAAAATTTGTTGATATATATCCAATATCCAAAATGTTGTATATCAAATATAAATTGTGTCCAATATTGTTGTATTATAATGTTGTATATCAAAATAGTATTTTCACTCCATGAAATAGTTGCGGTTTGCTTGAAGCTGCCCAAAGGTTGAGTTATTGGAGGACATACTTTCGATGTACGTATCTACCCATATTAAAATGATGTGATTTAATATTCCTTTTAAAATTGATCTTTTTATTCGTACTTTTAATTTAGTCATTAATATAATCATTTGTTGATAAGTTCTTAGTTACAGCTTCTTATAAATTAAGTTGTAATTATATTCAAATAAGTGGCTACACTCATTCTTTCATCATTTTTATTTAATTTAATTTGAATTACGGTTACCTTATTGTTATTTCGAATGATATAATAGTTAAGTAATAGTGATTAATTGTAATTTTGGTTGAGATGATTAGTTATTAGAAAGCAAAGTAAAATTCCAGAAAAAACACGATATAAATTTCAATTAAACTACGGCGAAATTAAGAATACAATTAAATGGTATTTGAAAAGAAATTAAGGATTAGGAAAAATGGTAGTAATTTTAATCTAACATTGTTACTGCTAATATTTTTTTTAAGATTTTTATGAAGTGAATGATATTGAATTTAATTATAATTTTAATATAGCAAACAATTCTTGTGAATATATTATAGTAAATTTTTTTATTTTTATTATATTGCATACTATGTAAATTATTTGAATCCTATAGTGTAGTATTCAAATTTATGACAATATTAGCATATTAGCGTACTGTACATTGTGTTATACATGAAGGTAAATGATTTAGACATTATTATAATATTAGTTAAGGTAATTATTGCTTTCTGAGAGCATAGTTTCAAATGTCAAGAATATCTTTGCGAATTTAACTTTAAAATTATAACTTATTTTATCCAAAAGTTACTAAGTGTTATAAATCCATACCCTGCGTCTCTTATTTCCAAGTTACTTAAATTTACCTAAATATTAAAATCAAAACTTCATAGTTAATTATAATTTTATGCAGCTAAAACTAGCAATTAAAAAAAATAACAATTACTTTATTAGTTTTTGTTTTAGTTCATTAAAACAGGAAATAATATATTTTTTGAAATAATTAGGTGATGGGCTTAAATCATAAACAGCATACACTTTTCATTTGTGGTTAATTTGCAATTACTCCACTTATTTACTACATTAGTTAAAGAACTTTAGGGGAAGTTTCTAGTACTGACATTTATTTATGTAAGAAAACCAAATCTTAATATATTTTTATAATGATCCTTCAATATAAAATTATTACATTTTTACAGACATTAATTACAATTTATAGTATACTCCACTCTCAAATCAATTCAAAGTAAGTCATATTTAACAAATTATTTATAATATAGTCAATTAACAAATATTGCAAAATAATTTATTAATATTTCTTCCGAGAATATCAATTGGGTATAATAACATTATCAGATTGTTAGTAATTTACTTAATCTATTGGTGATTATAGATTGAGAGTAATAATTTTATTATAAAAGCATGTACGAATATTGATATATTTAATAATATTTTTGATTAACACAGTTTACTATCTTAACTGAATTCAGTAAATATTTCTATAAATATTACTTTATTTGCCATAGCTTAGGGCTCGACACAAGGCAACTTGTTAAACAATTTTAATTCATTGTTGTTTTTCATGATATGATTAACTAATAGTAAATACTATAAATAATTAAAATAATATATTCAGTTCATAATTATTTGGTTACAAATAAGATGATAATAATAGATATTGACATATAACCTTAAACTTGAATGTTTGATTTTCAATAATACTTAAAACAACTAACAATAATTAAAAAATTGTTCGTACGATACAAAAATATTAAATGTCATGCGAGTATAAATTAAATATTCGCATTTAACCATAAATAATAATATTCCAAAATTATTTTTTCTATAGTTTGGAAAATAGTTGCCACTAACAAATAATTGAATTGATTTGATTATTAACGAACTTTCAACGCTGTATTATTCGCTATAATTTCAAATGTCGAAAAAAAAAATAATAATTTATTATTTGAGACTAGAATTATAAAAAATAGTTCTATTGTTTGTTAAATTAACTATAAAATATATGGGGACTTTTTTTAAGAGCAATAGAATTTTTAATAGCTGAAGTATTATTTTTAATTGTCAAATTAATTTGAAAAAAAAAATTAATTCCAAATTTCGTCTTCTATTTTATATATAGAGAGAGTCCTAAATTAATAAAATAATTATTTGAAGTAATTATATAATAAGAAAAAAGATTTTTTGTATTTACTTAACTGTAATAATATAATAAAAATAATAAAATATTATAAATAATATTTTAAAGTTATTATATTTTCAACTATATGTAATATACATTATATGGTAAAAAAATATATTGCAATAATAAGATATAATATCTATATACCATATATTTAACACTCAATTGTATATTTTTTTTTTGTATACATTTCTCAATTAAGCTTTCCTATTTCATTTTTTTTAATTTTGTAGTAACTTATGTGAAAGTTCTCTCTTTATATTAGCTACGGATTTTAGAGATTCATTGTACTATATGTGTAATATAGTGTTTGCTTCTAACTTATTTAATGTATTCAACATTCACTTCATTTATTAAACAATTTAAATTTGGATCCTTTATTTTTATATATCAATTCTCAAAAGAAGTTTTTGGATTTAGTGACATTAAAAATATAATTGTTTATTAATGCGAATACATTTAATTTCAACATTCTCATTTTCTTATCAAGTTTTATTTGTTCGACATTTAATTACATTCTATAACTTTTAATATAAGATTTCTATTTATTTCTAATAAACTACTAAAAATGAATAGTATTTGATATAAATAATTTCACTGCGACTGATTACATTTAAGAATTTATTATTTTTAATAATCAAAACACTCATAATTGTTTTTAACTTATTAATTTCTAAAAATTATCAGAGCTTTAAAATTTTTAATAAACTATTGTTTCATTTTTTTGTATTAGTAGACAGTTATTTAACCTTATCACCTACAATTTATAATTTTTTATTTTTTTTTCATATAACATATTTGCTATTGTTCATTTTAGATAGGAAAAGTTTATAAAATTGTTGCATTAATAATTTTCGTTATGCAGAAACGATGCAGCATCTGTTGCAGTTTCTACAAAAAATGCACATTTTCATTTCATTTTGTAAACAATGAGTTATAAAAGAAAGAAAACAAAGTTTATTGACATATACCTACTCTATAATATTGCATATATATGTACTTTATGCAATTTATATCTATTTATATGTATATATTGTGTGTTTTAAGTTAATAAAAAATGAGGTCAATCGCTTGACTTCTATCGCAAACGGAATGAGTTGCATATATTTAAATAAAATTCTATAAGTGAATGCAGCTTGTCAAAACCAAGTGTCTTAACATAATAATTTTTACAATGTTGATTGCTTTAACATTAAAACTAATAGAACTTAACTCAATCAATTTTATTTAATCTTAGTTTTGAAAAGTTTAAAAATATTTTTTAAATTTGTAAACTGCTGCCGCTTGATCATCTTAAACTATTTATTTTGGTTTTTACTTAGTTTACTTGTAAACCTTGCATACGTTCGAAATGTTTTAACAATTTTTTAGAGATTAAAAATTGTTTTTCACAAAGTTTAATCTGTAAAAAAAAACGTCATAAATAAATAAAACCTCATATTAATTTTGCACATGGACAAACATTGTCGCAGTCGTCACCATAACAAAGTCTATCATTATGATCTGAATTTTAAATATCATATAAAATACAAGAAAAAACCAATATTTCAACATTTCAACATTTAACGTCTTTTAAATTATTTAATAATGCTACAAAATTGTTTTTTTTTGTTAGTATTTTATTGCACAAAAATGCGTACTTTGTTTTTTGTTTTTTTTTGCATCGTGTATATCGCAGTACAAAAATGCTTTTGCGAAATATTTATTTTTTTTTAAATTTTACTGTAATAACTTTAATTGAGTGTGAACTACTAAACTGAGGTTGATTAGCTGTTTGTAAACTTCATAAAACAAAAAAAAAAAAAAATCGGGCTGAAATCAGATTAAAATCGAATTAAACTGAAGAGTATTTTACTATAAAGTCGGTTTACTGTGAAAGTACTATAACATTAATATTAATGCAAATACGTACTAAATTATAATGTCATTTTAACAGTTTTATTAATGTAATAAGCAAATATAAAAAAAAAAAACATATATACTGAATTCCATTGAACCTAGTGAAAAGGCTAAAAATACTTCTTACATTTTTAATAATGTAATAATGTTTTTGGTCCAAATTTGTATATATATATATATATGTTACCCTGAAAACAGCTAGAACGCGTTGTGGTAAAAGAAGAATGCCACAAGACGTTATGATTAGTAACCAAGCGATTTATTACAACAGTATAGCAATATTATGTACTATATTACATTTTAGTATCTAAGAACTGTGTGCTATTAAAAAAAATTAATACTTTAACATGTACTATATGTACAATGCTATAAAACCAAAAATGAATATATAGAAATACACATTGATAGATGAAAATAGTGACTATCGGTGTAGATAAAGTCTAAATATCTTCTTAATTGTTCGTCACTTAAGGGTTACATTAGATGCTATCAAAAACGCATTGTGACATTTCTCTATTTTCACAATGCGTTCTGGTTGTTTTTATAAGTACCATAAAACGAAATTCGTTTTGTTTCCCACAATGTATCGTACGTTTTTTTCGCTCACTGAGCATTTTTGGCTTTAGAGTCTCACATATATGATATTTGTATTATCCTGTGTGATTTATTGTAATTTCTTTCGTTCTGGTATGTAATTATCAATTTATTGTCCATGCAACTCTAGAATTGCAACTCATTTATGGTGTTGCTAATCTAATTCTCTCAATTTCTCAATGTTTATTACGTTATCAATTTTATTTATTTTCTATTTCTTATCTCTGCACTTTTCCTAACGTGATTTAAATAAATGCTTTTTTGTGTTAGCATAGATTTTTTAAATAACAAATAAAAATTTCGGTATTTTTTATACCAGAAATGTAAATGCCATTAAAATTTGCTACATTTAATTTTTGTTCCTTAAAACTATTCTTACTTTGATTTATAAAAAAGCTGTTCTCAATAGAAATGATGTAAAAAATAGATTTTATTATCGCATAAGTGCCAGTTTTAAAATCCAAACATAACCCGTTACAAAAGCGGTCGGATAAATTGCGAGTAGAGCTAAACAGTATGGTAAATACATAAGTAAATAAACAAATTCCCAATTTAGTATATAACTATTTAGATATTAAGTTTGGACCTGTTATTCCTTATAAAGCTAATAAAAATCACTATATATTTTATTTTTGAACTCGTAGTGTTCTTGAATTTTCCAAATAATTTCAGAGATAGAATTCTAATCAAATGAATTAACGAATCAACGAATGGCAGTTACAGATTGAATTAAAAATTTAAATAGTAACTCAAAATAAAGAATCAAGAAAAACAAATGTGTTTAACATTTTGAATATAAACATATTTAAAGTGTATATTATTATACTTTACACTTTCCTATTTTTAATTTTTTATTGAAATATGCAGTTAACTCATTGAAATTGTGAACACGTAGTCTCCCAAAGGATTTAAGCAAACCTAACGTGGTTTTCTTAAGAACTTCTAATGCTAATATGGTTATTCACCAAGTATTTGCCTAGTGTTGTAAATCAAGCTATTTTTTCAACCAAAAAAAATCAAGATTTCTTATGCCTCTAGTTTTACTTTTAATTCAGGTTTTATTTGAATTAAATTAAATTGGAAAGAAAACGTACAATACCAATCTTGAGATGGTAATTTTTGCAGTAAATCGGTGATATATTTGTATGTAATATGTATAAAGTACATATGTCACTCAAAGCCTCAGTTTTATTAAATTAAAAATTATTTGCAAATTATACTACTTCAAAAAACTATAGATTAAAAAAGCATTTCATGATCTCATTAAGTATTATATTTTAAAGTGCTTCACTAAGAGTTTTTCAATTTAATTTTAAAATATATTTATCATCATTTAATTTATTTAATTATATCTTGAAATAAATATAAAAATTCAATTAAAAAGTGCAAGTGCAAATATTCTGATAGTAAAATTAAGAACTCAATTGTTATTGAATTATTACAATATTGAGTAATCAATTAAATCGTTTATGAACAAAGGACACTGTTATTTATTAAATCAATAAATTGATTTTCACAAAAATTTTTATTATGAATTGATTATTATTTTTTCTTTGTTAAAAAGAAAATTGATTTTTCAAAAGTCACAAAAGAGTGCTTTACTTGTCATTCTTGTATCAACTTCGTTTGAAATTGGTAAAAGATTGATTTAGATATTTTATTATTCTCCTATAATTCTATTTCTGCTTATAATTGAGTCCAACAGAGTGAGTAACCACCTTGAAACACTATAATCTCTTGAGAAATAAAAAAGGAAAAAAAAATTAAAGAGGGATAGAAGGGTTAATCTTTTTGCCAGTAAGACTTATTTCTTTATTGATTTAGACGAAGTCTACCTAATAATATAAATATCTATAATTCCAAGATCAGATCTAATTATTTCGAAGACCACTGATGATGGGTATTTCAATTAAATTCTAAAATTCAAAAATTAATTACCAAAAATTCAATTAATGAAAATAATATACAATGAATTTATGTTGTTGTGTTCACTACTGTTCGAAAAACCTATCTTTAATTCTGCAATATTTTTGTGATATCATTAGATCAAATTCAATATATTAAAAATTATTATCATAAAAAGAGAAGAATACTTTTTTATATAATATAACAGATAAAAAAGAGATTCCATAGTTGTAAAAACCTAATTATTTTTTTATATGGTATTTCAAAAAATATATTTTAAGTTTTTATGTTCAAAAAAGTCATACCTGTATATATATAAATAATTTATTTAATATTTGTTTTATAAGTAATCATTATTTAATATTAAATAATTTTATATAGGAACAAAATAATTAATTTAAAAAAATCAGATTAAATTTAAAAGAGTTTTAATTGCTTTCTTTACAATATCTCTATAATAAATATAAATTCTTTGTTGTTCGATAAAGTCAACATCTAATTAATTCATTAATATTTATTGGTGTATATAAATTTGATGATTGTATTATTTAAGTGAACTCGGAAACCTATAAGCTTCACAATTAATTGTATTGTAAAAAGTAAAACTAAATAAATAAACATATTCGTTAACAATTACGCCAGTTTGTGCGTTTCATATTCAATAGTTTTACTTATTCCAAGTAACTAATTTATTTGTCAATTTCACTTTTGAAACATGAAATGCGTTTAATGTAATTTAAGCAATGACTGGCACGATATACTTACGTATATAAATAGCTTGTCGAAACGTTTTGTAATAAATGTACATTAAATCATATTTCCTGTGAAATATCATAAACATAAATAAAGTTATAATTAATAACGTTAGGTAAAGGTCTATTTGACCTTAGATATAGACAGAGTGCGTCTATTTGATGCGTAATTTTGTGATAATACTAACACCTTTTTATTTATTAACAAAATAATAAAAAAATGCATTAATAACATATCCGAAAATTAGTGATTGATTTGTGCATAAATTAATTAGATAAGTTACTTTTTAAAAATATCTAACTGAACCGAATCCACCTACACTCGTTGCATACGTAATATGTGTAGACTTATCAATTTCCTGAAAAACAGTTGAAAGCGTAAATTTAAATATAATATTTACTTCGAATGACGCACAAACACCCAAAATTGTTACTGATGCCTATTTTCTATTTGATTACTGATGTGTGTTGCCAATTTGGTTTAATAAAAATAGTCGTAATTTGCTGCTTCTCATACCTCAAATGTGAAATTCATTATCTCTTTTCAGGAGGGAAATTGTGAATCTCTTCCCAAATACATTGGACGCACTAATGCCGCTGGCGTTGATTTGAATCGTGATTTTCCTGATCGGCTAGAAAATGAACAAGTTATACAATTGCGTTCACAAACCCGTCAACCAGAAACTGCGGCAATCATTGAATGGATTGCCAGTAAGCCATTTGTGTTATCAGCTAATTTTCATGGTGGTGCCGTAGTTGCAAGTTATCCATATGATAACTCTATGTAAGTTCCTATCAAATATCGAATTTATGTATTTATGTATATTAATAAGTTGTAATGACGTAAGTTCACGTTTTAGAAAGTGTAACTGAATGTACGCGTTCATACGAGTATATTCGTAAAATTTGTAAAAACAGCTACAGAAATGAATAAATGGTTCAGTAGAGTAACTTTGCAAACAATATACAAATGTTCAAAATTAGCATAGATACTATAATGTATTAAATTTTTTTTTTAATATTATTAAAAGCAAATTTATTAGAATATTAAGACTAATAAGCTTACATTAACTAAACTAAATCACTAAACCAAACTACCACCCTAAATTACATTAGGGTGGCCCTCAGTTGTAAGGGAAATTTTTTTTTTTGTGATAAGATTGATTATATCATTTCCTAAGAGCTAGTACAACGATAAAATATGCACGTCCTAAATTAATTTTAGAGCGTTTCGAAAGGTCCTTGAAAGTAGTATATATCGAATTTATACAATTTTGAAACGAGGAACATAATTTCTTAATAATTTTCAGTTGCTTGGAAGGTTTCAAAGATATGGGCTGTAAGAAATGAAAATTTATCAAATACTTTGAACAAATACTTTGATTTATTAACTACTTGCCTGTGTAAGGAATTACATATGATTATTACATAAATATGATAGGTAATTCTTTTGTCCAAAAATAAAAACAAATCGTATAAAGGGATGTAAAATTACAATATATATTTTTAGAATAAAAAGCAAACATTAAGTATAGTTAAGTAACCTTTATTCTAGGTTTGTTGTCTTTAAAAAATTCTATTTATACCAATTGTTTTTTAAAACCAACTTAACCAACTGAATATACTTTAAGGTGAATATTTAAATTCCTAAATTAATATTGTAAATTTTGAATTTATTTCAAAAAACAATTGTTATAAACATTTAACAAATTGTTTAATTCATTTTTATTTGTAGTATAAATTCATTAATATATATCTTTTATTCAGTAAAAGTACATAAATAAAAGTTGAAATAATATTGATTTAGAAATGTATTGCTCTCTTAGTTATTCGAACTATTATGGCATATGTATTTTATGTAAAATGTTTTTAAATATTGCTTTAAAATCATTATTTTATGTAACTAATGCCCAACGCAGATGATATATTTTTTTTGTAAAAATATACTATAATTTTGAGGAAACCGCAAAACTTCAGCTGATTGAAATTTATGGAACTGTGGATATCATTGCCGTTACGTTTTGCGGTTGTTGTCTGCAGTGGACATAATATAAAAGTCATTACAATTTAATTCAAAAAGTACATAAATTACAATACATACTACTTGTAACTGAAAATTTAAAATAACATTTATATATAATGCATATTTTTCCCTTCACTTTAATTTTTAACGCATGTGCAACAAATGCCAAATGTAAATGTTGGCTTGTAGTGCTCATCATGAATGTTGTGAAGAGAGCCTAACTCCAGATGATCGCGTATTTAAGCTGATGGCGCATACATATGCTGATAATCATCCGATTATGCGTCAGGGCAATAATTGCAATGACAGCTTCTCAGGCGGCATAACGAATGGAGCAAACTGGTACGAACTGAATGGTGGCATGCAAGATTTTAATTATGCGTTCACAAATTGCTTTGAACTTACAATTGAGTTGAGCTGTTGCAAATATCCATTGGCATCGACACTACCAACCGAATGGGCACGTAATAAGCATAGTTTGTTACAATTGCTAAAATTGGCTCATATTGGTGTCAAGGGTATTATAAAAGATGCTAGCGGTTATCCAATACAAGATGCTACAGTTGTAGTATCCGGTTTAGAGGATAAACCAATACGTACAACTCGACGCGGTGAATATTGGCGTATGTTGACACCAGGCATTTATAATATACAAGCTCAAGCATTTGGGTCAGTACTATTTATGTAAAAAATACTAATACTAATTTTAATTCATGAACTTTATATTTTATTACATATATTTTATTTTTAGATATCAAGCCAGCGTTCCTCAACAGATTCAAATTACTAATGATAACACTGAAGCTCTTCGCATCGACTTCACATTACTACCAACTGAAAATAATTATGATGGTATAAGCAGTTTTTACAGTTCATATTTTTATAGACAGTAAAATATTTCGAGATTAATTTTATTCTTAAAATAATAGTATTTATTCATTGCAATCCTTATGTAGATTTTCACACACCTTTCTCACAACAATAAAATACATTAATTCATTTGAATGAAAAAAAAAAAAAAGAATTGTCAAAATTTAATCATATTTAAACATATTTAATATGCTTAACTTAACTTCACTAAACTAGTACTGAAATCACACTAACTCCACACTCACTATAACCATTACTCACTACTCACTATGAGCATTTAAATATCATATATCCACACAATATATATATGCTTCCGTAATAAATGCACCTTAACATTTTAGACAGTTTGCAGTGCAATCCCATGTCACTCCAATATTCACTTGCACATAAAACATATTCATCTCTAAGTATCCGTTTATGTTAGGCACAATTTATGTTCTCTTCACTATTCCAAATGCAATTGGTACTGTGCATTGGCACTAAATATTATACCATCACATAAATTGGTGTTTTAGACATTTTGCCAAATATCTATGTATCTATATATAATATATATGAATTATCATTTAAATTTAATGAAAATTGTTTTGTTATTATGTGTGTGTGTTTGTTGCGTGTATAAATATATAAATAAATAAAGAAATCTTATATATCTTTTGTGCAGTCTTCTTTTCTATTGTTTAAATTGTTTTAATTCTATATACATATATATTGTTTTTAATTTACTTTTTAAAGGATCTCATTTTATTTTACGAATCGTTGCTTATAAGTTATTTAAATAAATATTTATGTTTTTTAATACTAGGTTCAAAGTTTTAGTTTCTTTATAAACATCTTAATGATGGTTGAATTCTGTTTTATAAGATTTTATGTCTTAAAATTGCTTAAATCTAGTCCTTTTAAAGGTATGTATTTAAAAATTAGTGTAATAATGTAATGAGGAGACTATTTATAATTTATATTTTAAGTGCACTTTTTAAAGTATCTAATCAATTTATAAAAGACCTATCAACCACAGGTTACTATTTTCATTTTTTTACTGTTTTAAAAAAAAATATATTGAAATCATTTAATTATTATTTTTATAAAGATATAAAATATAAAATGTAATTTATTTATAAATTAATTGAATTGTAATAGAATGCTGTTAGTTATTATAATTTATTAATTTCTAAATAATGAGCTAAAACTCGATTTTAAAATTAGAAAGAAATCTATAGAATCGTTGCCTTGACTTCAGTTTAACGAGATTTTTTTTACTTTAAGCTATTTATATATATTAAATCCGTAATATATGATTTAATGAAACCTATTTGCCTTCTCTATGTGTTGCCTGAACCTTTGGGTTTCTGCTTCGTTAATATATAATAATTTTCTTAGTGATATGAAAAAAAATATTACTATTTTATTTTTCGAGCCATTATTTTATTAGTAGTTGGACGTTGGTTGGTTCTGTACTAATACTCAGTATTAGATATAGTGTTAGTTCAGAATAACCATATGATGCGGCGAAAATTCGGTTGACAAAACATTTCAGAAGTTGGACACTGTTTGCGATTATAAAGCTATTAATAGTATACATATTATATAAGAAATGAATCCATATTAAATATTTTCACATAGTTTTCTCAAAATACTTTTGTACTAAAAAATTAACAACAGTTATAATAAATCATTTTAAACTTTTTTTTAAAATTTTAACTTTATAATATATGATACAGTCAAGCTGAAGGCCAAACCAGCTATAGGTGAATTTAATTATGTAATTGAATTTGAATAATTATAATTAAAAGCATATATCTATATATTTAATAGTCGGTATAGAAATAGAAAAAATAGAAATTTAAATCAGTAATGTAGAAAATTTGAATTACTTTATTGCTAAATGAATTATGATTGAACTTTAAAAGTTACGATTACGTTTAAGAAAAATTATTTGATAACAAATTAAGTTTTTGAGCTAATGATTAGTCTACATAAGAACTAGAGATATACAGATGCAAATTTATACAATAATATAAAATAATTTAAATATTAGGCCTTTAAATATGTGTAAAGTATTTATTATATATATATAATATTTGCCATCATTTTTCATTTAAGATGATGATAAAATACTTCATTTCATTGTTAGTATTTTAATAGCACAAAAATACTGTCTTTATTTAGTATTCTGTAATAACAAATAAGAATTTTAAATGTATTATAACTCCATTTTTATATATTATATAGAGATTCTGTAGATGTTTAGTATCCTGAGCAAATGCTTAAGATCACTGTAATAACCTATTAGTTCATAATATAATTAGTTGTGATAGGTATTAATTTTTGAAGATTTCTTCTATAAATTTAATTCTTCTGAAATCCGTAAAGGATTGAATAAACATACAGCAGTTTCTTATATTGTATTTGTATCCATACTACATCAACTTTTAAGTATATTGTACAGATATAAATAAAATTTATATAAAAACTTGATAAATTTGCTTTAATATATATATATAGCATTACATGTTGAAATAAACTATAATAACTTTGTAGCATTTCTACTCTAAGAGGAATATTTATTTATTTAATGCGTTTGAAATTTTTTAATAGTAAACGATTTATAACATTTTACTGTATACAATCAGTATGTTATATATTTTTTAAAAATAAGTCATATTCATATTAAATTATAATTAGCAAAAATTTAGTTATTTTTTAATAATTTGATTTAGAAATTTAAAATTTATTAAGAATCAACAAAATATATAATGTTATTAAAGTTAACAGTTCAACTGCATTAAAAATTTTTATAAATAACTTTAATTGTTAATTATAATAATTGCTTTATGTACCAAAAGATGTAAAATTAAAATCGCTTAGTATAATTTTTAAAATATCAAAAAGAAGACTTTTCCTTGAAACAAAATCAAATATTTAAAAAGACCTTATATATAATTTCTTATATGTATATATTGTATGCATTATAAAGGAATTAATTTAAATATTAAAGACGTCTTTAGCTTGAAAGAAAAAAATATTATTAATACAACAGAATCGTTATTACTGTTTTTATTCTGCCATTAGATCAATTTACGGAAAAAGTATAAGTTTATAAAATTATAAAAACATAAAAGCGGTTAGAGACAACCATAACAACAAACCGTACAACTGCTATTTGGTCTACTAGCTACAATAGATAAATTAATTACTATACTTCTCTAAAATTTAGCTTTGATAAGATATGTATGTAAAGTCAATCTTTTTTAACTGAAACTTAACTAAATAACATTTATCACGTTAAGGCAATGATTTTGGGCTTTTCTACTGGAACTGTTACTATAAGAGTTACTATTGACTTTATCAAATGTTGTATTTCAATTATTTCATGCATCTTAGGTTATTATTATTGTCTAGTTTAATAGACTAGAAATAGACTATTCATATATATTCAATATTCTTTAGCTTCAATGAAATAAAATATAAGATTTTTATAATAACTATACCAAAAATAAATATTTATTTTATGTATAAATCAATGCATATACTTTTTTTGAAATATAATACTATATATATAACAGGTGTATAACAGCGGTTTAACAATGAAAATAAAAATAATAAAAGTAATATTATTATTATATTATCTGAAGTAAATAAAAAAACTTGATATGAGTAGTATTAATAATAAAAAATTTTGCAAACTATAGCAGACAAATTTCTTTTTGGTTCAATATATTATATAAATATTTTTTAATGAAAGCTTAAGAAAGTAAAGTTTAAGTTTATTTTATATACTTCTAATTAATTGATGGCTATTGTAAATGGAATCTATTTTTTTAATAATTTAATTTAAGAAAAACTATTTCACTTTATTAGTATACATATATTATATATAGTTTTTCATTTTTTTAAAATAAATAAATTTTATTTTAAATTTTTGTTTAAGCTGTGTTATGAAAATATATAAGATACATATTTTATTAAAATGATGTTTAATTTATTGTTATTATTATAGTATTTTAAATAAAAATTAATTTATTATTTTCTTCATAATTTATAGAATTAATCTCTTTTCTTATTATTTAATAATATTATTTTTATTTTCTGTTTGTTAAAAAAGACTTGTAATGTAGTGTTAAATAAATATCTATTTGAATGGTTTTCTTTTTATTTTATATATAGATAATACTTTATAAATTTTATTTTTCTCTTTATTAATTTTATTGGTATTTATAAATTTGTTGTTATAACTTCTAAAAACCGTCTGCAATGTAATGGAATATAAATGCCTCTAAGCTACAAATATAAAGAACAATTGATAATGATAATATTAATAATGATGATAATGATAAATGTATAATTTTTAACAAAATTTAAGATTTATTACTTTTTTTTTGTTCATTAACATAGCTTTTTTTTCTAATACATCACTTTTCTTATTTTTTCGTGGTTATTGTTATTATTTTGAAACGTTGTGTTATGCAATGCAGATAGCTACGATGTCAGTTTTAAAACCTATCCGTATGATGGATTTTGTTTCATAAATATTAAGTATATATTTGAAAATATGTTGCTTTAGTAAGTCTTATTATAGTATATATAATAAATGTTTTAATGACCTACAATATTGTCTTCTATCTCTCAAAATTATATCATAAAAAATTTGTTACCAATGCACAGATATACTATAAGTTCTACAGTCTCTTCACAATTCAACTTACACTAATCACTTAAAATACATACATATACTAATATTTATAATCACTTTATAATATCATTATAAATGTTGTTTATACTTAAAAAATATCTTTAAAATATACTACTAGTCATTTATAATATTGTTAAGATAATATATATAAATAAAATAAATAGAAAAAATATTATCAGCAAATATTAATCAAATTATATAATATATATAAAATATAATTATTATATCTTAATATTGTACAATTATAATTAATTTCATTTATTATATGTTACTGTAGCACAAATTGATAAAGAACTTATAAATATATTTTACTATATATATCTAAAATTTGTATTGTATTTTATATTTAATTTAAAATAAGTTATTGTAAAAAAAATATGAACATAAATATATTAATCAACAATTTAAACCAATTATTATATATTAAATTTTATCGATTAAATAAAATAAAAAGAAATCTTTAACAACTCGCAAGTTGTGGATTTTTTAATTAATTACTATTTTCGTTACCTATATAAAAATTTATTTTAAATAAAAATGAGTTTTATCCACTGTAGTTTTGAGAACTAATTGCAACAATTTAAATTATTTGTGGTTTTTACGAAACATATTTATTAATACGTTTTATTTTTTATCATTTAATTTGGTTTGGAAAAAGTTTCATTGGTTCGCTTCCATATAGTTTTGACATTATTTTGGTTTTGGTTGGAGTTGCATATAATCATATCATTTTATTTTATATTAAAATAATTAAATATCTAAACATTACTTTGGTTTTAACAAAACAAAATAATCTTTTTTAAAATTGGTTTTCGTTTGATTGCAATCACACATATCCATACAAAACCTTTCCTATTTATGCATAAACGCCTCTAGCATTTTGAATTAGTTTTGATTTTATATTATATAACCAATTTTCATATACCTACATCACCAAACAATTTTTTTATATATTATATAATTTTAGGTGATTTTCGTAAAATTAATGTGGAACATGCAGAATCATTAACGAAGCATGAAAATGATGGCTTCCTAACTCCAACTAAATACGAACATCATAATTTTACAGCAATGGAAAAGTTTGTATAAATTTTCATGATTTTTTTTTCAGTTAGAAAACGCAATTATAAATAGTAATTATAATACATATTAAGCTTATATAATGTTTATACTGTTAAAAGATATACCCCAAGTCTTATTAGACAAAATATGTACATCTATGTACATTTATTATACTACGAGTATTATACTGTTATACTGATTTAAGTTTTTAATATTTATATATGTGACTTATGAGCTTCTCAACCTCAAATATTTATAATGGACTCTATGTTATGTAATTAAAATTATTTCGGTTCAGTCTAGATTGACCTGGTCGACAATTACCTTGTAGGTTGCACTGAACAACAATATTTCCGATATTATTGTTCTCTTTTCGTAGATGTACCTTATTCACGTCCACTATCTCTTCTTGATTTCGTTTTAATCAAAATAGTGTTTGTCAACTTCAACAGATTGTCACTGGAGATTATTAATTTAATTTTATTATTAATATTTATAAATATATAACTTTTATTTATATCTACTCCACAACTAATATAACTCCCTGTTGTTGAACAGATAGTCGATCAGCTTTTCTTTAACTTAATTAAATTTTAAAACATACTTGATGTCTTTAATAAATTAGACAGATGTATACTTACTATGGAAAATAAATGTTGAATGACGCAACAGGCGAAAAGCATTGCACTAGAATCTTTGTAATTTTCGGTTTATATTATATGTCACTTTCCAGGTCTCAGAGCCATAGCGTTCAATATTTGGGAGATATCAAGTCTTCATTTGATGAAATTCATCCAAATGAAGGAAATAAAAAATAGTCAGTTTGAGTTAGTTCTAGAAAATAAGGGGAATGGATAATAAACTTGAAATGTAGTTTAAGTCTGAAAACGCAGAATTTTAGGTGGTGCATTCTCTTAGTGTGCCTTACTTGACTAAATACCAAATTAGTACAGCTTAGAAGCTTAATGTACGAATACCGTATGGGATATCCACAGATACAAGCTTTTTTTAAAGGATATGTTTCTAAGATAATAAGATATTTGCTAAATGAAACATAGAAAAGCCGTAGTTTTTTATTTCAGAGTAGCAAAAAAATATTCGCAACATACGAAAGAAAATATGTGAAGCAACTTGTCAAAAATTTCAAGTCTTAAGTTTTGGAGCAGCCAAATTCAAAAATCAGCCTATTGTGAATGTTTACTGTAAATATGTCGCAAAATTCCAGTTATCCGTTAAAAGCATATGAGCATTTCATTTACTAATAATTTTAAATATTTAAATAAATAAATAAATTTAAATACGGAAGATAAAAATACTTACCATTGCACTTCTAATATTCATTTTGTTTTCTTTTATTTAAATTAATAATTTTTAGTGTTTACAATTTTTATATTTCATATTATACACAACACAACCAAAAATATGGCACAAAAAAGCATTTAACATATTTTAAAAGTGATGCCAATTCGTTTCAACCAGACATAATGCTGTTTTTTTATAACTCTGAAAGACAAAATTACGGCTAAAGTAATTTTAAGCTGAATAGTATTTCAAATTTTAAATAATTACAAAAAAATTACCAAAGCAGATTCGATTTCCAAAAATCTAAGTTGGTTTAATAACATATTCTTCGGTATTATAATTTATAATCTTCGGTTTCTGCAGTTTTATCCTTCCTTAGTTTACAGTTCCTGTTAAGCTATTTCTTCTGCAAAAATGAAGTATTTGAATTTGGTTAAAACCAAATAACGAGAGTTCTTAATAGTGTTATGGACTGTGGATTTTGTAATTTTGCCAAAACTGTAGTGATTTTCAATTTCTGAAAAAAAACTTTTAGCAGAATATTTCTGATGTATCTTTCCCATATTTTTGTATCTCTCCAATATGCGTTTTCTATAAAAATTGAACAACGAAAAAGTAAAAAATATCATATATGTATATATGTTGTTTAAAAAATATAATTGTTTGTATACATTTTTTATTTTCACAAAGATTTATACGGAACATCGCTGAAAGTTATCCCACAATAACTCGGTTGTATTCAATTGGTAAAAGTGTACAAGATCGTGATCTTTGGGTTATGGAAATTTTCGTAACCCCTGGAGCACATGTACCAGGAATACCAGAATTTAAATATGTCGCCAACATGCATGGAAACGAAGTCATTGGTAAAGAAATGTTGCTCTTACTGACAAAATATATCTGCGAGAACTATTTAGTTGATCAACGCATAACAAAATTGGTTAATAGCACTCGTATGCATTTTCTATACAGTATGAACCCAGATGGGTACGAAATTTCAAAAGAAGGTGACAAATCCAGTGCTAATGGACGCTCAAATGCAAACGATGTTGATCTTAATCGCAATTTTCCTGATCAATATGGTTCTGATAGATATAATCGTGTAGCTGAACCTGAAGTTGTTGCGGTAATGAATTGGACACTTTCAATACCATTTGTATTATCTGCAAATTTACATGGCGGATCTTTAGTAGCAAACTATCCATTTGATGATAATGAAAATGACTTTACAAATACTCAATCTCGTTCGAGGATATCCAGTCTTCAGCACCATAAACTTAATCCAACGGAAGATAATGAGCTCTTTAAGCATTTGGCACTAGTTTATTCCAAGGTTTATATTTTTTTACGCCAATACATAGTTTTTGATTTAAGACATATTTTTTAACTATTAGGCACATCCTACCATGCACTTAGGAGATCCTTGTCCACTTTTTAGAAATGAGAAATTTCCTGAAGGTATAACAAATGGTGCGCAATGGTACAGTGTTACAGGTGGTATGCAAGATTGGAATTATATACGTGCAGGAGTTTTAGAATTAACAATAGAAATGGGTTGTGATAAGTTTCCAATGGCTGCAGAATTACCGAAATATTGGGCAGATAACCGTGAACCTCTTATATTATTTATTGAACAAATACAATATGGTGTACATGGATTTTTAAAAAGTTCTATTTCAACACCCGTTGTTGGAGCATCTATAACTTTGGATGATGCTAAGCATCCGAGTTATAGTTCTACATATGGCGATTATTGGAAATTGGCATTGCCAGGACGATATAACATAACAGTTGTTGCTGATGGGTAAGTTCATATATATTTTGTATTAACTGATTTTCTGTTTATTGTCTGTGCTCTTCAGTTATACACCACAACGTCAAGAAATTGAAATTGCAAATGACATAAATCGTTCAATGCGTTTAGATATTTTGCTTATGAGGAGTAGGTTTGATATTTTATTTTTTAAATTCTTATCTATACATTTGCTTTTTTATAATATAGATGATCCTCAACATTGGGCCTCTGCGAACGATTACCGAATAATTGAAAATGTTGTTCATACACGTTATCATACTAATCCTGAGATACGTTCACGATTGGCAGAATTTGAGACCCGCAATGGTCAGATTGCCACATTTGGTTACGCTGAGAGTGAATTTGGATTTTATTATAATTCCATAAAATTAACTTCAGATGTAAGTTGTGTTATTTTTTCAGTTATAAAACTAAATCGATGTTATATAATTCAATAGATCGGTGAACCGGAAGAAAGCAAATATAAAATTTTAATTTTAAGCTCACTATTCGATGCAGTATCACCTTTAGGCCGAGAAATAACTATGAACATGGTGCGACACATTATTGAAGGATATAACATTCGCGAGCCTGTAATTCTAAACTTATTGCAAAAGTCAATTATGTACTTTTTACCCACGACCGATAATTTTGGAAATATTTTTGATATGTATAACCAAAAGTAAGTAATGTTACATATTGGTAAATTGAATTTATCAAAATTAAATTATTGAACATTTTAATTTTTTTTTGTGTTTCACTACCTATCAAATCGATTTAAAGATATTATAATGATCAATTTTGAATACTTAATGTTATATAACTACTACATTTACAAAAAAATTTATAATTTTAGTAATACTATTTGCGATCCTGTTATTCCAAATGATTTAGCTGATAGAATATTAAGTCCAGAATCAGAGAAAAAACGGGACTTGTTTCTTCGATTTTTGGAGAATGAAAAATTTGATTTAATGATGACTTTTACCACCGGCAATAGTGAATTAAGGTAATTCAATAAAATATTTATGTAATGGGTTCACTTATATAACTAACATATTGATTATTTATTTAGTTACGTAAAAGGAGATTCAGTTATTAAAAAGATGGCTCATGATATTGAGAATACCGAATTTAGTCTATCACCATTGCAATGTGCTTCTACAACGACTCGAATGAAGCAAGGGGAGTCCACGGAACGATTAACAAATCTGTTTTATAAATTATATAATATACCAATGTTTACATTGGGCTTATCGTGTTGTCGTATGCCAGAACAAGACCAAATTGCTAAAGTATGGCAAGCAAATTTGGAAAAATTGAATAACTTCTTCGATTTGATTAACACTGGTGTACTTGGTGTGGTACAAAATGATAAAGGTGAACCTCTACGTAATGCCTTCGTACGATTGATTGATTCGAACCAAATGCATAATGTTACTAAAAATACCGCTCGTTTTCAACTTATACTACCAGCTGGTACTTATGGCATAGAAGTTGGTGCTTATAACTTTGAATCACATATAGAGAGCATTACTATAACAAAAGGAAAAATAACGAATATGAATATAATCAAACTTAATGCAATAACTTTGTTAACTGGTCATAGTGAAGTACATCAATTGGGTAGTTTGGGTGGAGGTGTGGCAACAGTATCTGGTTTCGTTTTAGATGTGTCAAATCATCCAATACCGAACGCCAAAATTTCTGTAATAGAACCGCATACAAAACATTATGTACGCAATTTTACAGATAGTTTAGGTGCATACAGTCTTAGTAATGTTCCTGCGGGTTATGATGTAACGCTTAAAGTAGAAGCTCCACGACATATAGATACTACAAGGGTAGTGCATGTTGGTACGACAGGAGCGCCTATACCTGGTATAGTGTTTCGTTTAAAAGTTAATGAACATATTATGGGTATGCCGCGTTTGCTCTTTATAATGATTGCAAGTGTCCTTATAATTGTTTGTGTGGTTGGTTGCATTCTTTGTGCACAATTTATAATGTCGAGGCGGAGACAAAATGGTGATCGACGTTATTATAATTTTTCATTACTGCCGCAAAAGAGTAAAGAATTATTTGAAGATGAACTTGGTGAAGATGGTGAAACAGAGCTTTTTAGATCGCCTATCAGAAGTAAGTTATACATGTTTTGTTTTTTTATAAATTTTATAAATTTATATATATAATGCAATAATTATAATAATTTAAATTATAAATGTTATCTATCACAATATTATTATATATTGAATTTTTTATATACAAATAAGAATGATAGTTGCTATAATAGATTTATATAAAAAATATATTTAAAATATAACTACAATTAAAAGTGAGAACTACTGATATTATGTTGTTACGGAAATTTCGATTATGCGTAGTCGTTCGAAATCACTGGATCCTGAAAAACAATTAAATAGTCGACTCTTGATTCGTCAACATAACATTTTTTTTAGTAATAATTAATATAATACGATTTATTTTTTTATTTACTGTCATTCTTAGAAAATTATTTCTAATTTTAATGAGTTTCTATTTCGTAATAATATATTATTGATCATATTAATGATCAATAGTAATATAATTTATTTAATTTATTTAACAAACTACTGAATCTAAATTTTCTTCAACAAAATAATATCCGAAAAAGTTTTATATTTATTTGTATTCTTGGTTACTTCAGTATTTTGTAATATAAATAATAAAGTGTGAATCTTTTCTTCGTGCATATCTTTACTAAACCAACAGTTAAGATCATATAATTGTATCAATGTTGTAAAACAAAGCTATCCAAACCAGACCAGATAAGATAAGATCGGGCCCATACAAATCACTAAATAGATTGTAAAAAAAAATACGACGATAATGTTAAGTTTTGTCTTAATAATTCTTCATTAATTTATCTTTTAAAATTCTACCAATATCAGCATTATTAATATTAGTTGGATACAAGTTTTTTTTGAACCGATTGTACAAAGAAATATATACTATAGTCCTTGTCAATTAAGTAAATTAACGTGAAGTGTAAGAAATTATTTAAAACATTCATTTATATATAATGTAATGTAATGTAAAAATATAATGTTATTCCTGGGCCGAATGAGGCTCATGGAACGTGCTTTGGACATCCCTGCTGTCAAAAGTCGGATTTACATTAACTGAATTTAGAATAGACGTTGTAATATAGAAACTATTCGACACAAATTGTATTATACAAATTTAACTAAACTATAAGAATTAAATAAGCAAACAATTTTTATTAATAATAGAAGCAGCTTACATAAATAATTTCCCATCATTTAATTAGAAATAGATAATTTTGGATTGTTAGAGATTTTAGAAACCATAAAACTGTACGTGAAATTCAAAAATATTGACAAAGTAATTAGTTCTTTTTTAATCACACTACAGTTAAAGTATAGACTTGATTTTTTTTTACAACATTCTTCTACCTCTACCTTAGATCACATATCCTGCCACTGATTTAATTGACTCGTCTGATTTTCTGGGAGTTCAGTTGGATATTCAACTTTGTATTTTATACCAAAATTATAATATTAGCAACTGTTTTATTCTTATAATAATTACTTTATGCACTTATTTTTATAAAACTAATAGAATTTCAAATAAATAACGCATATATAAAATATTTTATAATATATTTTATTTATTTTTATTTTAGAAGGCATGTCAATTAAACCGTATTACGATGAGGATAATATTAAACAAGTCATCAATACTGATGACGAAGATGAATTTAATGATGACAGTGGCGACGAAATAATCATGCTGGATAAACGACTACATTAACTGTGATTTTATTTTAATTTAAAGTCTTTTTATACAATGTGTATATAAGTTTTAAACTAGAACATTAAAATAAAAAAATTTAACTGTAAAAAAATTTAATTGATAAAATTGAATCAACAAAAGCTTTAAAGATTTAAAAAAGCATCACAAAAATTTTTTTATTTTAAATTTATTAATTTAATTTTTTTACCATTTCTTAATTTTTAAATTATATTGACTATTGAAATTTGATGCTTGCTATTAATTATAATTATTAAATATTTTATTTTCTAAATGCCTATATATTACTTTGACCATTTCCAAGTTTATTTATAAAGTAATTAACATGTGTGTAAGAATCTCATTATAAAAACTTTTATACTATATAGAACAGTTACCAAAAAAAAAATTTTTAATTAAAAACAAATTTTATGTTTGCATTTTTTTAAATTTGTGCTAAAGAATTTAATTTCGGAAATAATAATATATGTTAAAAATACCATATAGTAATAATATGAGAAGAAAATATACTATAATTGTATGTATTTATTTAAATTAGTGCAATTCAATTTCTATTTGTGAATTTAGCAATTATTTCACAATAGATATAAATATAGACTTAGGAGAGTGTTAATTTAAAATCAAAATATATTTATGTATATTTATACTACCGTTGTAAACACTTGGCTGCTTATTATTAAAACATTTTGTATTAAAATTTTACGGCAATTTAAACCTTAGTAGTGTATTTAGAGTTTTATTCGTTTTAACTATATATATTTTAAACGAAATATTTTGTTAATAATTTTTACATAGTAGTAAGAAATATACTATTTATTTGTATTTTATTTAAATTAAAAAAATACGTCCAATCAAAATAAAACTTGAAAATACAAAATATACAAATTTAATTAGTTTATATTTTTGTGTTTTTAATTTGTTTATCTTGAGCAGTTAAATGACAGCTTTGTGGGGATTCGTATGGCCTTTCTTAAATTCTATATAGTCACATTTTAATAAGACGGTTATGCTGAGCATTTAATGGCGTCATCATTTATTTTAATGACATTTCACGCACGTCTACCGCTATACCTTATTACTTAAGGCTATAGTTTAAGTCAGGTCATTACAGTTAACACTATACCTTTTTAACGACAGTGTTTGTTGTTATGTAGCCTAGGTTAGGCTCAAGTAGAGATGTAGCGTGGCTCCGTGACGTAGTACCAGCTACTTCTGCAATCATATTATTTGTTATTTCTGAAAAGTGTTAAGTTATGTTAAAGTTTTTTTGTTATTCACAGTATAACGAAACGAAGTTTTTTAAAATGAACTTTTAAAGAGATAAAAAGATTTTGTATTTTTTCCTTAATTGGAAATATTGTTCGCGTTTTTAGAATAAAGAAATTGCTTTAATGAAATGTTTAAAAATAATCTTAAAAATAATTTAATTTAATATATGAATTTTAAATATTTCAATTACAATATTTTTTCTAAATTAATGTATGTGTATGTTTTTTCACCCAGTGCAAAGAAACTCTATTAATTAATCAACTCATTAATTATCCGTTTATTTAAAATTGACAAATTTATAAAGTGAAAATTAACTTTTACTATTGTAGCACCTCAAACTTTTGACTTCAGCGAAAAAAAAACATCTCTAAAAGCGACTACTTTTAATACAGTAGTAGAAGAATTTAAATTCTTTAACTTGGGAAATTTTTTTTAAATTCTAACAAACATAGTAGGTAATTACAAAATTTCAATTGAGTATGACTTCAGAAAATTAGCAAATATTTAAAACATGATATTCAGTACTCAATAAATTTAATATATATTTCTATTATTATTTAATAATTTTTAATAAATTTTTTTTACAAAACAAAATATATTTCGTTAACAGATTAAATTTACGAGTACGTCTTCACTAAACGATCATTTGTTGACTGCCGATTATCATTTAAAAATAATATGCCATTGGGTGTGATTTGTTTTCTTTCATTAAAAAAAATTCAATCTTATCAATATTCCGCATTCTGCTATGAATTAAGGTTTTAATGAGGAAAGGTTATCAGCTGTTTAAATTATCACTGGAATACCCATATCTCAGTTATGTTGTTTAATATTCGTATAAACGAGATAGGTTAGTCAACATAAGCATCAATAACATCAAATCAGTGCGATTAACGTCAGCGAAGTTGTATGTCAATTTTGAGCTTCAAATAAATAAAAGTGAAAACTAGATTTTTTTCTTTTAAATATATTTTTAATAAAATAATTTAAAAAAATACAGTAATGTGGAAAAGAGTTATATCTGAATCATATAAACATAGAAATCAAGTTGGAATATGTTCGCGGAGATTTTATGCTAATACTCAGAGTACCAACAGTTCGACAATGACATTGGGTATCATTGGGATTCCGTTCTCAAAGGGACAGAGTAAACAAGGCGTTGAAACAGCACCGGATTTTTTACGAAAAAACGGTTTAATTAATATACTAAATGATGTTAGTCAAGGTAGGAAATAAACTTACCTTCATAAATGCTATCCGCTGCTGTATAATTTTAAGTTAATTTTTCTATTTTATTTACAAATTTTAAAATACACAGGCAATTTAAAAGTTAATGATTATGGCAATTTAGAATACGAAAAAGATACTGATACTAAATGTATAATAAATAATTGCAAAAATTATCCGGAATTTATGGGTTGCAATAAGGCTTTGATTAAACAAGTTCAAGAAATTTTAAAAGAAAATGATCAGTTTCTAGCGCTAGGTGGTGATCATGCAATTGGCTTTGGTAATATAATATAAATTAATAAAAACAAAAATTTAATAATTTTATTTAAAAATTAGGATCTGTTGCGGGACACCTACAACATACGCGAAATTTGTCACTTGTTTGGATTGATGCTCACGCTGATATTAATCTGCATTCAACTTCTGAATCTGGTAATATACACGGCATGCCCGTTTCATTTTTACTTCAAGAACTACGTATATATTGGGAAAATGCAAAATTAGATAAAATTGCACCAGTTTGGTAAGTCGAACATTTACTTTCTATTTGTAAAATAATTCCTTCAAATATATTGCTGCATATGCAATAGTAACGCTATGGGGTTAAATATATTGAAGCATATATTTTCTTACCTAAAAAATTGATATATAGTTAAGTTTGGAGAAAAAAAAAAACTAAAAAATATTTGTGTATCAGTTTTTTTGAATATTGAATTATAAAAATAGTTTATGAAAAATTAAAAAACATGACCTAGCAACAACTCACTTTATCACTATCACCAACATTGCCAAACGAAACTTAAAAAAGTTTTTCTTCATACGACAAAGAATCATGTAACAAATCAATTATTTTCTATATATGAACAATAATTTTTCAGCTGAAAAAATTTGTTCTGAAATTTGTTTTTTGACGTAAAATCTAAAGCACACAAATGTTTATAAAAATATTTTAATTTTCGATACTCATATAACAAAGGTGCGATGTGATATTTTATATCAAAAATTTAAGTCATTCATATCACTCAAGAAAATATGTGGTATATATGATCTCTAACTTTTCCTTTGCTACGTTAAAAATATCTTAATAAATCTAAATTAAACAACTCTCGAAGATTTAACAAAATTAATTTTATCTGAGCAATTATTATATATAATATTTATAATGCTAATAAAGTTGCTAATGATATTATGTGTATAACCGTCAAATATAATAACTGATACATATACCAACAAATATAAGAAATTGTATTCCATCAGGACGACGCCAGATCACACACATCGATATTGATGTGTGCTCGCCAAAAGTTTCGTGAGCTTGGTTGGGAAGTTCTTATGCGTCTACCTTATAGTCAAGACCTGGTACCATATGATTACCGTCTGTTCTTATGTTCCCGACCATGGCGAACGATTATTCTGGTGTAAAATTTGCTTTAAGAGACTTGCTTTAAGAAAATCGACTGTCTCAATTTTTAGCCAATAGGTACGTGAACTTCTTTGAGTGAGGCATAATGACATTACCTTCAAAATGACAGAAGTTATCGAACGAAACGGCACATATTTGACCTAAATCGGATCATTATAACTACACACCTGTTATAAAGATATTAAATGAATATAAATATTTACAATATAAATAAAATTTACTATTTTAGCAATATTTATTCAATAACGGCTCTATATCATATTTAAAAAATGTGCTCCTCCTCTGATAATTTCGAAATTATTCGTAGTGTTTATAATTTCAAGTGTTTATTTAGATTAGTTTAGGTGTCACAAATATGTTACTTTGTGATTTCCACGGGAAAATAGTAAAGTATTTATTTATTAAACCAAAAAAAAGTTGCAACAATAACAACTAACAAAGTATAAATTTTATATCTTCGGACGTTACCTAATTTCTGAACATTTTAATTTGAAATATAGGAAATATTATAATAAAGGGCATTTTCCATATTTCATAATCGTCTAATTTAATGTAGATAAACGATCGATATTTTAAACTGAGTACTTTATAGATACACTTCCCGAAAATTATACAAATTAAAGTTTTTACTGTATAAAAATTCGTATAACAAAAAATACTGGTTGTATTCAATTAATTTTTAATGTCTAGTGTTATTCAATTTTAGCTATGTTATATTTATTTATTTACAAAACTTATTTTATGTCTAAAGCAAATTATTAACAATTTTTTTTTATCAAAAAAGTGATATATCACTTTTTATCATTTGTCCATCCATTCTGCGTCAAAGTGGAGATCGAGAAATACAATTATTTGTATTTTTATTATTGACTTCCATTATTTAATAAATTTATAAAAAAAAAGGTTGTTTTCATAAAATTTTTATTAAAATTTTTCTAAAAATATTTTATCACAAGGTATTACAAAAATATTTTATGTATATATATTAAATATCTTATAACTAAATGCAATATTTTCTCAGTCTCTGTAGTGCTTAGTATTAATAGGAATTATATACATACTCGTAAATATAAAATAATTTGATTCCATTGTATGTGTTCAGTCTCTTTGATGTTTAAATTTTGAAATAAATAATGTAAAATTATGTTAAAACTTAACAACTAATATTATTTATATATTACATTTGTCATTTGCAAAATCTAAAATAAAAATATATACGAATATTAAAAATTAAAAATATATACTTAAATATATAAATATTAAAAATATATATATATAAAATGTTAAATATTTTAAAAATTAATTAATATATGTAATAAAAAAAAGTTGATAAAAAATGAAACGCAATATGTTGAAAATCCAAAATCAACTTTAAACATAAACGTAATTTATTACTAAATTAATTTAATTTACACCAAATGTAAAAATAAATATAATGTACACTAAAACTCAAAATAATATACACAAACTATCTGGATCGTAGTTGCTCAGCGTGTTTTTAATATTAGTACCTCAATTATTTAAAATAAATAAATGAAAAATCAAATTAAATCAAATTTGTTGTTAATTTTTTCCTATGTAACTAAAAAACAAAAATAATTATATTTAAAAATTAAGAAATGTGTTAAGAAAAGTATCGTAACGTAATAATTATTATCAATAATTGAAAAAAATTTTATAATTACGTAAAATTTTATTTATAATAATAAATTTAATTAAATTATACATATTATTAAAAAAATTAATAAATTGAACTGTATGTATTATATATAATATTAAACAATTTAAAATTAATACATTTAAATAATAAGACACTTAATATTTTAAAACCAACATAAATATATTATAAATATAAATATATTATAAATATAAATATATTATAGATAATTAAAAAATTATATTAATAAATTAAAAATTTATAAAAATATTAAAATTGAAAAAAAACACATAAATATAATAAAAAATTAAAATATTAATGTTAAAATTAAATATTTAAAATTGTTAAAATCATAGCACCGAAAATGTAAAATAAAGTATTAATTTAGAAAAATAAAATAAATAAAAATAATGTTATAATGTTATTATTAAAAATTATAATTATTTCAAAAAAATAATGTTAATATAAATATATATAAAAGTAAAAAGATAAAAGTGTAAAAAAGACAGAAAATCATAAAACATATATATTAGTTTCACAATAAAAGTTTATTAATTATACAAACATTAGTTAACGAAAAAGTTTGGAGCAAAATTGTAATCAAGAATAGATTATATATTAATTAAAATAATAAATATAATTATTATAATTTATAAAAATATTAAAATAATTTATTATTAAAATTAATAAACTAATAATAGTTGAAGAAAAATTAAACAATAATGAAACTTTTTGTAGTAAAAACTTTATTAAATTAATAAAAATTAATATTATACCAATTCAAAATTATTACAAATTTTTAAAAAATTAAGCTAAATAGAAAAAAGAAATTATAAAAATAAAAGCCAAAAAAATGTAAAATTAATAAAAATGAAATGTGTATTAAATTAAATTAAAATAAATTGAAATTGTTCATAAAATTTGAAATTATAATGAAAATAATAATAACATTTAATATTATATTAAGAGTAGAAAAAAGAAACTCTTGTTTTATTAATTAAAAAATTATCAGCAATTTCGCAATTTAAAAACTAAATAAAATTGTAACAATTGAAATAATATTTAATAAATATATATTTTGATAATAATATATTATTTTAATAAATAAAATTTAATATTGGTAGTACCGATGAAAAATCTGAATAACAAAACCAAAAAAAAAAATTTGTTTTAAACATTTCAATTATTCTTTAATTGTTTATATAAACTTAACATGAATAAGTTTAAATAATATGATAATAGAAATTAAAATGATTAAAAATAAAGCGTATTAAATATAAAAAAAAAAAATAATTAAAAATCAAGCTCAAAGAACAAATTAAAAAAAGTTATTTTAATAAATAGTCATAGAAAAATTTTAAACATAAATACAAAATAAAAATTATTGTTCTTATATATGCTGTAGTAATCAGCAGAACAAAAATAAAATAAAATAAAACAGTATATAAAAATAAATATATTTAAATAATATATAGAATAAATAAAAAATAACTAATAGATTACTTCAAATAAATGATATAGTAAGAAAATAAAGTAATTGTATTCAAATATAAATTACATCAACGTTAGAACAATAATTAGAAAATTAAAAATCAATTAAAATTATTTGTGAAACTTAATTAACAATATGAAATCAAATTATTTAAAATTTTAATAAATTTTAATGAAAAACCGAAGTATGTAAAAAATAATTATCAAATAAGAGTAAAAGCTTCTAAGCCTTTAAATATAATTTATTTTCACAAAATATTTATTGTTTCATAATAGAATAATTATAATAATAAAAACATTAAATCGTATTAAAACATAATTATAAGCGGATGAATAATAATAAAAAACGAACCAAATTTTAGCAGGTTTCAGTTTATTGTTGCCAGGCGGTTTACGATCTATGTATGTTCATCTAGTATGGAATTCTAAAAACGTCTTGAATATATCGTTTTCAATGATTGCTTATTATGTTCAGGCTGGGGATTAGGCATAATAAATACTGGTCTTAAAAACACTCCTATTTCAATAAGCTTTTATATATATTAATCCTTTGTTAGACTTTCGTTTTTCATGCTTTATACGTTTGCATTGGATTTCTCATTTAAATTCGGTTTCCATAATTTCTTACGTGTCTGGCTAATTGTGGCAGTTATTTGTTTTTACAATAGCTTATACTATAATAATAAATAATATCAAAATAATATATCATACTCGTATAAAACAAATAAGGAAATATAAATAACATAGTAGGGTGTACAAAAATTATTTTACAATGCAGTGTTAAATTTGTGTAAATTATATGTATATTCTTTATAAGATGAAATTTTATGGAACGACACAAGATAAAAAATTGAACAATTTTTTGATTCTTTTGATTCTTAAAAAAAATTGAAAATAAATTAAATCATTAAGTATTGCTTTTGGTAATATGTGCGGAACTTTATTAATAATAAAATATATTTAATATTTAAAATATTTTTCAAATTTATTTGAAATTTTTTATAAATTTTACTATACCATAAATTAAAACTAATTTAGTACTATAGTAATCACATTTTTTAAGAAAATATGAATATCCTGTCCTGTTTTTTTTTCCTGTGTCCTTCCTTATGTTAGTTATATATGTTAGTTCATACTGTGAAAGCCTTTTTAAGGGCTACATCTAATGTGTTTATGCAGTATTGGATACAATTATATTTTAGTTAATGACTGTGAGGTTCAGTAATAGTAATAGTGATTATGAATATTAGCAATAGTGATAGCATTGATGATTATAGAGAAAAATTACATAGTACATATGGTTAATTGTTTTACAAATAAATAGTAATTTGCATAAAATTAATATTTATATATATTCACTTTGAAACACTAAATTATAAGAAAAATATAATACTTAAATATTAAATTTTTAAATTATTAATTAAATGAATAAAATTTTTTATGATTGTTGTTTGTTTAAAAACTAATTTTTGATTAGCAACACACTCCTGAAAATAAAAAGAAAAATTATATAATTAAGAGTAAACAATAATTGAACGAGCGTTTTTTTCACAAAAAAAACCTAAAAAATCAATTCATTACTTAATCAATTAATTAATAATTAATTAAGTAAAAATTATAAATTAAAGAAATTTTACTTACCAAAAATTATAATTTAACAAATCTAATATTAATAAATTTTAACTCGGTTTACGTAAAAACAGCAGCAAAAATTAAAATTATATTTTTTTATGTAGTTTTATATTTCTTAGATATTCATATGTTCATAACTTTCACACACAAAAATAATTAAATGAAAATAATTAAAAATTATTTATTTGCTTGTTTTTTTAATAACACAAGGAGGAGTTTACACAACTTAAAAATTATTTTTTAGTTTCGCAAAATTTTTATACTTTAAAAATATAGTGAAATGTGTTTAAAAAATAAAAAATTAATATTATTTTTTGGTTTTCAAAGGTAGCATCATTTTTTTTAAATATTTTTTTTTTATTTAGTCTTGATCATTAAACCGAATATTAAATTTTGTCTTTTATTTTTGCTACCAATGAAATTTTTTTTTAAAAAATTATACGCCTTTTAGCACTTAAAACTGATATCACAAAAATTACGTTAACAACGAAATAAATTATAAATATGTAACCCGACGATTATTAGCAATGGTTTCCAAATAGAATAGTATAGTTTAATAGAACCAATAAAACAAAATAACCCAACATAGAAAGCCATTAAGCGTACATGACATGGATAGCGTTAGATAATTATCTAGTTACAGATTTACAGATTATAACATTTTTACATAAAAACACATAACAAATGTCAGAGGTTCCTACAAAAAAAAAGATTCGTTTAATAAATAATCTTTTTGAGCCTACACTACTTTATATAATTGGTTTTAAGAAATATTAGGAATTTTAATATAACTATATCTATCTATATCTATATATATATATCTATATCTCATATTGATATAATAAAAGTTTACTGTTTGTCAGCTAAAATTGGTGTCAGATCACTTGACCTAACCTATTCCAAATTTAACACATGGTTGTTAAATCTAAATATAGTACTCAGATTGTATGCTTGTATTTATTACTTGTATTGTTGTTAACAATACAATTAAAAAATGTGTTCGAAATCCTTAATGTATGGTGTTTGAAAAAAGTATTGAATGATCATTTTGTAATACTAACTCCTTTTATTTACAAACAAAAAATAATATAAAAATAAGAATATTAATTTTAAAAATTAAATTTTAAACATATTCGTATTATTACATTTAAAATTTATAAAATATATTGTTCTAACTAAAAGAGGAAAAACGGAAATAAAACACTGAACGGTAGAACTAAAATTCAAGTAGATTGTGCAAATAAAAAAAATAAAAAAAACAATTGAATAAAAGAATATATTAATGATATAAGTTTATGGATTTTTATTGAAAAAAATGTAGACAAAAATAGATAAAAAATGAAAAACAGAATTTTACAATTCGGAAAGGGAACATAAAATTAAATCAGAATAAAATGCAGGTTTATAATTTATAGCCATACGATTTATTTTCCACCGGAATCGCTCATATTAAGCTAAACAAAAAAGGTTCCAATTTGAATTTTCTTTAATACACTTGGTGTAACAATTTTGAAAGGACCTGAGCCTGCCAAAAGAAATTGAGGAAAATATAACCATGTTCTAATATTAAGTAACACAAATGTTATATAAGTTTATAATAATGATAAATAATAAAAAAATATTAATATAATCTAAAATGTTTTTAAAGAAAAAATTATTTTTTTTTACTGCGTTAACACAATTAGTTAGATCTAAAGTAATTTGTCAACTAGTTCATTAACAATATAAAAACTGAAAATGTTTCCGGTTTCATCTTTTTTAGGACCTTTATCAAAAAAAATTATTTTTAATTCATAACACTGCATCTTAAAATAATTCAAATAAAAGCAACCCACTTTCAAAACTAAACTTTTTTGAAAAAAATCCCCACTTAAATTTAATTAAAATTAAATATTTTTAAATTTGATATAATGTATTAAAATAATTAATTAATACAAATTATTAAAGGAAATAAAAAAGAATTTAAAAGATAAAATTAATATAATTAGAGTAACAGAAAAAAGGTAGCATCAAAGTAGCAACCCTGAGTTTCGGATAATTTAAAAAGTACATTCAATTAGAATCAATATTAAAAAAAGATGGCAGTACGAAAACGAATTTAAAATAAGAATAATTACACATATGACAAATTTAAATTATTAACTAAGTAATATATAACACAAAATTTAAAAAAAAATAAAAATTATATATTGAAGTCATAATTAACGACAACAAAATAATTTTATAATTGATTTAAAGAAAAAATAAGTGGGATTTGTTTTACCACTAGCCCTTAAAAAATATTATTTAAACGTTGTTTAAACTCATATTTAACCTTATATGAAAAATACATTTTATATTTTCGTTTTTAAAAATATTCGGTAGGCTAGTGTGAGTAGTATTTTATATTCAAAAATAAGAGTTATTCTTGATTTTTATATTTATAAGACTAAAAAAACAATTATTTGTGCGTTTTAAAATAAAAAGCAGAGTGTAAAAAAATAAAAGGCACATGATAATAATTATTTTAGATCAATATAAATTAAAGCAAATTTAATTATTATTTTTTTAATTTTATTTTAAAATGCGAATAATATAACAGTTATAAGTTGATTTTTATTTTTTTAATGATAACTCCATGAATGTTACAGTCCCTGAATGTCACAAATAACTGAGTCAAAATAAAATGTTATAAAAAATGACTCAAATGGGGTATAATAAAAGTAATACAAATATAATAATTAATATTTAATATTTAGAAGTAACGAATAATATAAGTTGCTTCACCATCTGCCGTTAACATAAGGAATTTTGAACAGAATCAAAATGTAATGAAAAATAAAGAAGTTACACGTTTAATATAAATATAAAAAAAACAAAACATAATGTTTTTAAAAACTCATTAAAATGAGGATATTTTATACTGGTTTCACACGTCAGTTTTGTTTGTAATTTTAACTGTCAAAAATTTTTATTTTGCATTAAAAGAAATTACAATTGACAAATTAAATTACAAACAAAACTCTCGTGCGAATCCAGTACTATATTCTTTAATAGAAACTAATCCCCTATTACATCATAGAAAAAATACACTAAAAATCAAGAGTATTTATTCAATCAATCACACGAATTTTACAAAATAAAACAAATACAATTTGTTTCAATAAGTAAATCCAAAGTTAGTAATTGTGTTTAATAAATAATAAGAGAATGAGAAGTAAATATAGAAAAAAGAGCATCATACGAACATAAAGAGAAAGCAGGAAAAATTCAAACCACAATCGACACATAAATATTAAGGAATAGAATTTAAAAAATCTTTTTTTTTTAAAGCGGGACTCTAAAATAAGGAGCCAACTGATAAGTGTGAGTAGTTTCAAAGACATCCTTGTTTTACTTTTACTGTTACTTTTACTGTTACTGCTTCTCTCAATAATTAAAAATTAACATAATTTGCATTTTTCGACACTAAAGTGGGTGGTGATTTATTGTTTCACAGATAATAACTATAAGAAATAAATAAATGAAATTTAATTAAAATATTAATTATAAATATGTCTTTATTATTTTTGGTATTTTTTTTAATGAAGAATAATAAATATAATATAATAAAATATAAATATAAGTACTTTTTAATTAAATTAAATATTTGAAATTAACAAATCCTTATTTTTTGCTTTGCACAAAAGAGATCTGCAGAATTAATTATTAAAATGAGTATTGTTATATAAATATATATATATATATATATGTTTATATATATATTTCTTTTTGTATAATTGTATAAAATATCAAAGTATAATTGGAATGTGTTTGGCGAGAAAATAAAAAATATTTACAACTATTTAAATATATAAATACTGCAAAGAAATTTGTAATTTATACAATGATGCTGCTTTTTAAATTAAGACAAATTAAAATATTAAGTACTCGACATTTACTTAGTTTGTTATATATGAAAAAATATTAATTTTTTCCTGACTAGTAATTTTAATTTGCAATATACGGAATCCAGAAAATCAACGTTTAAACGTTTATAAACATTTTCTTATATTTTATATTATTTCATATATGTTTATTCATTTTCTTTTTATCAAATTGAGATCAACTTTGACTAGATTTTGGTTGACAAGATTTTTTTTTAAATTTTAAAATTAAACAAGGAATGCTAGTTGCATTCAATATTTTCTAATGCAAATTAAGAAAAATATTTTTTATATAAAAAGAATATTTTTGTTTCGTTGTGAAACCAAACTTTGGCAAAAAATTATGCAAATGAAGAAAGTGAAATAATAAAATAAACAACCAACAAATAAAAGAAGAGAAAGTAAAATATATAAACACAAAATAGATATTAAAAAAATGTAATGGGAAAGTAACCAACAAATGAGTATACAATTTTCATTTTGTTTTGTGTTTCTTTTTTGTTGTTAAATTAAAAACTTAAAATAATAAATAATAAAAAGAACAAAATTCAAAAAATTAAAATATGTTTTTATTAAATTAAAATTTCAAGTAAATTAAAAAATATATATAATTGCGTTACAATAATTAAAATAAAAAAAGGAAAATTCAATAAAACCATCGCTTATTACAATTTTTTACTTTTCTATATATAACAATCGATAATTAATTGTTAATTATTAAAATACAAAAATGAAAACAAATTAAAATACACAAATTTGTTTGATTAAACCAATAATAAAAACCACATAAAATAACATATATTAGTTTAGTTTAAATATAAAATTAAAAGAAAATAATACAAATATATAAATGAATTACACGTACAAAACAAAAATTAATTTCTGCTTTTACAATTTGATTTTGATTTTAAAATTTGAAATCTGATTTCCCACATCTTATTCGAGAAATGTTTTTTATAAATTTTTTTTTAGATTTTTCTGCACAAATTTAAATAACATTTATACAATTATATTGATTATGTGATTTTTTATTTTTGTTTACAAAATTATAATTAAATTAAAAAATAAGAACTTAAAATAACAGAACCCAATAATAATTAAAAAGTATTAAAAATTAAAAAGAAAAATAAAATTATAATTTTTGCATAAACTTTTGCTTTTTATATTTTTTATTTATTTTGTAAATTGATGCCAGACCAATTTTTACTGCATTTCGCTGTTTTGCATTTCTATCAAAATATAATTCTGAATCCAATTTCGTTTGCATTTACATTGCCTTGCTTATTTGTTTAAATAAATTATTACATTTATTTATATATATGCTTGTATATATATACAATATATATATACATAAGAGTTATATATATAAATATTAAGTGAAGGTTTTTTTCTCTTAATAATTTGTGTATAAATAATGTTTAAATACATATAAAAAAATATATGTGTATAAATTTAAATAAATTTTAATTACTAATAATGACAAAAAATCATACTTTCTTGAAATACACAATTGTTTTCCTTAAAACTTTTCTCGCATTAACATAACTATTGCACAAGAACATGTTTTTCCAAAATAAAAAAATTAATATAAAAAGCAATTTATTTAAGTTATTATAATTTTACGTTAGCTTATATGTTATTTTATTAAAACTAAAAGCCTAATATATCTTTTTAACAAAAGGGTAAAAATTCCGTAGATCTTTGGACATGGAGAAAATGAAATGAAAAAAATTTTATGCCAATTACTTTCTAATGTGAATGTATGAGAGAGTGAATTTTAAAATAAATAGAAAATTAACAATGCAACATATTGTTTAAGAAAACATTTATTCCCAAAAAGCAGTAAATGGTTGTTATTGTAGCTCAATTTGAATGAAAGGAGTGACAATTTGTTATCAAGGATAATCAATTAAAAAAATCCCTTACATATTAGTAAAGTTAAACAAGGGCATTTATTTATTAGGACCAAAATCAAATCTCTTTAAATCAGATACTAAGTATTAGTAATAACAAAAGTATCCTTAAATTTATCTAGGATATTTTTCGAACACACAAGAAAATTATATTTGTTACTAGACTTGTGTCACTAACCCCTAGATTAAACTCTAATTTTTGTTGTAATTTCCTTTTAGAAAGTTGAATGTCATTATCACCAATGATCACTTCATTTAATATTGAAATATTTTAAAGTAAAATGGACAACGGTTCTATATTTTTGGTGTCAAAAAAAATTCATTAATATTTTGATTTTAGATTAAGTATTAATCGTACGAATATAAATTTTTAAGAAGTGCATTAACAACTATTTTAGTTGTCTGAAGCAGTTGTAACATTTTGATCCGATATTATTTTGTTATAACAGTTTTCTTACTATATACTTGTTGTTTTTAAGATTTTCTTTATCTTAACTTGGTCCATATTAAACTTTATTAAATGCTGCATATCAGGTTTGCTCTTTTTTTTGGCGACAAATTTTTTTTTATATTATTCGAATTTGAAGAAGCCATCTTTCATGTTTGACTTAATTTTTTAAAATTAAATTAAGTAGAAAATAATTGTTGTAGGCAGCTCTTGAACCAAAAGTAAGTGCCATTTACAATCACAAAGAAAATATTTTTGAGTTTTGCATATTTTTAATCAGAGAATAGATTCTTTACAATTCCTTTAGCATGAGATTAGGTCATTTACAAGACTGGGTGGTTAAGAAATCAACTACTACAATTTTGCCTAAAAGCTTGTTATTACTGCGATAATAATTCTTATATAAAGTTTTGTTTAAACTACAATAACAAATGTTATTTTATTTTTGTTTTGTTTTTGGTTAAATGTTAAATGTTTCAATTCCGAAATCATTAAAAAAAAATCGCTCTCCACAATTCACCATAAAATTATTAATGAATAGAAAAATGAAGAATTCAAATGAGCTACAAAAATATTATAATGAAAAAATTCAACTACTTTTTATGTTACTTTTGACTACTTCTTGTTATATTACTCTGTTTCGTTTTTCTTTAGTAATATATTTTCTTTTAATTTTATTGCATTTTTGCTAATTATTAAATTTTTAAATGTATTAATTTCATGAGTTTTTTTTCATACCTTAATAACGTATTTTCTTCATTATTTTATAGCTGACTAGATGATTTAATATATTAGATTAGTTATTTTTTCAATTTTTGTTCGGTATTTTAAATTAATTTAAAAATTTTGTTTTCTTTTTCGTTTTGTTTCCATTGTCACTTAAGCATATTATAGAAACAAATATATATTAGTTTCACACAACATTACAACTGTTTCATTTGTTTTCATATTTATTTTAATTAATATATACTTTTAAAATATTAAAATTATTGTGTGTGCACATATACATGTATAAATATATATGCGCGCGTGTGTTGTGTAAAATTAACAATAAGAAACCCTAAATCTAATTTATATATAGTATATTTTATATCTAAACATATATTTCCTCCTAAATCTCAAATTACTTATTGAAAATTATAATAAACAACTAGAAAGAAATAAATAAATCAATCATATGATTCAAATAAACTAAAACTAAACATAGAGTAAAAATTTGTATAAACATATATAATTAATGTATTGTATGTGAATATGAATAATTAATATATAATATTATATTGTGTATATGATTTTTAAATAGTTTTAACAAACTTAAAAAAATAGTAGTTAACGCAAAATAATGTTGTAAATAAATTAATTTTGCTGCCAAGAAATTATTAATTTATTATATGAATTTTTTCCAATATAAATTCATACAAAATCATAAACTGCAAATTAAACAAAACAACAAGAAACTTTAATTTTTTTTATATAAACAACAAAAGAATTAAATTACATTTTAGCGAATTCCTTTAAACAAATTGAAATTATAATCAAATTTTAAAAACAAAATGAAGAAAAATAATTAATTAATTATTAATGATTTCAAGTATACATAACTTTGCTATAATTAAAATATTTTAATCAAAACATTAAGTTTTTTTTTTAATTAAAGTTAAATTTAAGCATTTAATACATCATTTTTTAAGTATGTGCAATAAAATTGTTTGAATTCATTTTATTTTTTACTCTAGACTTTTAATTTAAATTTCCATTTAAATGTTTTTTTTTTTAACACAGAAACAAAACTATGCATACTTTTTATATATTAAACGCAAAAACAAATTTTCAAATTAGTTTGGTTTGAGAGAAGAAAATTGTAAATAATTATAAATATTTCAATATATATGTATATTAATTATAGTAAACTTTAAAAAATCACTGAAATTTATCAATTGTAAAAAATTTGTTTTAATATAAATTGTGTATTGTTTTTGTGCTTCTTTGTTGCAAATTGTTTAGTTAATTAAATTTATTATATATTTGTTTACAAATACAAAGTAATTGTTTACGCTTTGCACAAACGTTTTACTCATCTTCATTTCATTTTTGTAATTTTTCTACTTAAGTAAATTTATTTATTTGATGTTTTTTTATTTATTAATATTTGGTTAGTTTATCTGAATTGTTAATAGTGAAATCCACTGAAAATTGTGGATAAATGTTTAGATATATTTTCATTTTCATTTTCATTTTCTTTTTTTATTTACTCAATTGCTGGTTATGCAATTTCGTTTTTAATCGTTTTTTTGTTTTTGTTTGTATTTTTATAATTTAATACTGTTGCAGCCTCCATTAATTTAAACTTTTTATTTAAAAAAAGCTTACTACATATTTTGATTTAATTTTTAGTAATAAATTATTTAGTTGTTTATAAAAAAAAGGAAATGCCTTATCGAACAAATATTTCCATAACGTCTCTTATGACTATTTTAAATTTCACTATATTATAAAACAAATGTTTTATATTTAAATTTTTATAGGTTGTTATTGCTGAATCGAACTAGATTTTATGGAAGAATTTTCATTGTTTCTTTTCTAAAATTTTACTTTTTCTGGTATAATTTATTTTAAATTATTTCAATTTGAAATAAAGGATATTCACTTTATTTAATTTTTAATCTTGCTTTACACAGCATACCTCCTCCTTCTCCTTTTTAATAATAATTATCTAAACTGTGCTTAATTTTTTCTTTTAGTTATAGAACCGATATTTTACTTTAGTTAATAAATGCAAACATTTCCATATCGCACCACCCGAGCTGTGCACATTTCTGGTATGTTGATATTGTTTACAGAAATTACCAATTATATATGCATACATATACAAAAAATTAATTAGTACAAACACTTTTAGGAGATAGTAACAGAAATGCAGAAATGCAGAAATGCAGAAATGTTTACATATAGACGAAATTTTTGTAATTATTTTTGTTTTTCTATTTTTTTTCTTTTGAAAGAAAAAAATGTGAGTTTATTATAAACAAATAATATGTAGTAAAACATTTCATTTCAAAATCTGTAGTTTGGTTAGTATTAAATATATTTACAAAAAGTGATTAGAATGTTTCTTTTTATATAAGCATGGATTTAGACTTATGACTTACATGAAAACGTAATAGAAACGAATATTAAGAAATATATATTTTCTATAACTGTTAAGAATATAAAAAGTAATTAAAACATTAAATATTATTTAAATATAATCAGTAATTTTTATGGTGTGGATTTATTGCACATCATGGTGGTTGGTGGTTCTACTTCAGAGCATAGAGCATATTCGAGCATTTCTTTAAGTTTCTTGTTCTTTAGTTTTGCGTATTGTTTCTTTTACTTATTATTCTTTGGTAACTACTATTTTTAAGTCAAACATGCACTCAAATATTGTAAATACATGCATACGTATGTGTATCAAATAATATGTTATGTTCTTATGTTCTTAATAAAAATTTTTGTATCTTAATTTAAAAAAAATCTTAGAGAGCGCATCATGAACAATACAACTGAACTTTCCGATATTATTTCGCTTTTTATTTTTTTGCGGTAGAATAAATCTTTACCACCTTGTTTGTTAATCAATACCTTAACGAACACATTTTTCTCCACATTATCCACATTGTTTGTTCATTCCACACCAAAACTTTAAATTACTTTTACTTTTGCTTTTACTTTTATTTTTGTTTTTATTATTTACTTGGATTTATTTGTCTTGAAGCTAACTTGCAAAACTCGATTACCGAGTGTGTAACCATTGAGTGCACGTATTGCCATAGCAGCCTCATCATAATTTGTCATCGATACAAAACCGTAGCCTTTGCATTGATTTGTTGTTGGATCTTTAACAATTTTGACTGATTGCACTGCACCAAAAGGTCCAAATAACTGCCATAAAGCCGATTCTTCAGTTTCAGGAGCTAAATTGTATATGAAAATTGGATAGGCACCGCCAGGACCACTTGCCAATGTTGAAGCAGCAGCAGCAGCTGCACCTAATCCGTTGGGCAACATAACATCTAACATATCACCTGCCATAGGTGAGAAACGTGCAAGACCTTTATTCACTGGTGTATGCATTGCTCCTCCAATTCGTCGTACAAGTTGTGGATTAAGGAACGCTGGTAGTTGTGGTTGTATTATTTTACTTGTGCTACCAGGAGTATTAGAGAATTTAACCACAATTGGATCAGTACAATTGTTAGGAGTTGTACCGTTAAGTGCAATTATAGCACGAGTTGCTTCCTCGCGTTTATCAAAGCGTATAAAACCTACACCTTTTGTTTGTGCATCATTTCCGGCATTTTGTAATATGCGCGATGTAATTATTGAGCCAAATGGCGCAAATATAGCCTCCAACTCCTGCTGTGACATAGATTTTGGTAAACCAGAAACATATAAATTAGCGCCTTTTATAGCATCCGAAGAGGGACGAGCAAATGATACTTTAATAGTTTTATTTTGCAAACGTAAACCATTTAGCACATTAACGGCTTGTTCAGCGTCTTGTGGACGCACATAATTAACGAAACCATAACCAAGACTTTGTCCCTTTGTTGCTCCTTGTGGATTTAAAGGATCCATGAAAACTTGAGATTTGTCGCGTATCAATTTAACAGATTCAATCTCACCCACACTAGAAAACAATGAACGAATTTCATCTTCACTCATAGTTTGTGGTAGATAATTTACTATCAGATTCGTGCGCGTTTCTGAGCTTCCATTGCTGCCATTGTGTTGTCCGGCAGTAGTGCCATTCGTTTGTTGCTGTTGCAATTGTTGAGTTACAGCTGCAGCTGCTGCAGCAACTGCTTGCTGTGTTTGTTGTTGCTGCACTTGAAGTATAGCTTGTTGAACTTGCTGTTGTTGCTGGAGTTGAGCAGCTGCAGCGGCAGCAGCTTGTTGTGCCGGTGTAACATTAGCTACAGCGGCTGCTGCATTAGCAGTTGGTAATAGTGGTGCGTTTGCTGTGGTAATAAAATCCACTAATATTATCATAAACCAGATCAGATTCAGATTCAGATTCAGATTCATATACAGATTCGCCGCAATAGAAGTTTACATGAAATTAAAATCGTATAAAAACAAAAACAATTAATATAAAAATTTATAATATAACTATAATTGATTAGTATTAGTGAAAAATATCTGTAAATAATAAATTTTGAAATAAATATACCTTTTATTTTGCGGGTAAAAATGCTTGAATGTGGTAATGCTCGGAACATATTTTTTATTTTGTGTTTTTGTAATATTTACACTTCCTTTAGAATATGTAAAATAAAGTCTTTTAAAACTTTTATCATTAAATATATACTTTTAAGGAAAACAGTAAAGGCTATTATTTTAAGTAATATTTCAATTAAATATATATAAATATAAATATATATAATAAATATATATATAAAAATTGTGTAGGTTTGAAATAAAAACTCCAGATATCTTAGATAAAATTATACCTTTTTATATATATATATATACATATTTTGTAAAATTTGTTAAAAAATGGGCACGGATTAATGTAAATCAGTTGTATATCATAAGTTATAAAATGGCATTAAAAAAACTAACTTTCAAGCTTGTGACTTAGACTTATGAGAGGTTGTAAAATTTGAGTATACCAAAAATAGGGTAGAAATGGGAAAGGGAGTGCTTTCCTTTTTTGTATATATAACAAGAGAACAAGAGTGTATGCTAATATTACCTTAGTTATCACTAGGGTGAATATGTACGCGCAGGTCAAAGGTTTCTATTCCAATTGATTCCATTAGATTTAGTATTGGCAAAATTTTTGTCTTACTTTATGTAATACATAAAATGATATAAAAAAATATCAAATCTAGTTTTTATCTAGTCTATTAAAAAAGTTTATATAAAACTAAATCTCACATATCTTTTTAAATACTGTGTAGTTTAGAAACTTATTTATTATTTAATAGCTTAAATGAATATGTTCCCTTTTCAGAATGTATACTATAGTATTCAAGAATCTGTTCATATATATGTGCTATTGCATGTTATCGAGCTAACTGTATATGGTAAAGAATATGTTGCAAAAATTTAGCAGACGATTATAATCGTATAACAAAATAGGGGTGTAAAGACCGAACTCGAAAATCGGGGAAAAAAATTATGTATATGTTTATGTGCGGTACATTCACAAAAACAAATTTACTGTAAAAATTAACCGAGTACGGTTACGGTCTCAATAATCCTAATATTAAAAAATATAAACCTTCCGGTAATAATGAACTGAAGTTCTCAATGGTTATTAGATTTGGTTTAATTTTTTACATCATTCAAATCTTGTTTAAATTTCAATTTGTGTTAATTAATTTAAACAATTGAATTCGTTAATACTTAATTCATATATGAAGTGTCAAAAGCTATTTTATTAAGAGCGTGGAAAAATACTTTATTGCGATAATGAATTCTTTTTGAAGGGTTGTGAAATTCGTACATGTTTTATTTTTAAACATTTAGTACATTTTGTTAAATAGGAATGAATGAATTTAATAAAATAACAATCTAGTTGCTGACATTTATTGTACAAAAAGTATTGCCCCTACATTGCATAGTTTTTCTAGATACAAATACAGTCGTGCGCAATGTTGCGTAAAATTTAGCGTCAGCAACCCAGAGAGTAATGTGAGAAAAATAAGAGAACTGGAAAAATGTGGAAAATAATATAAAAGTGAATGGAAAGATGCCATTCAAGTTGTACTGAAAAATAAAAGATTCTATTGCGTACCTACTATTGTGCTACTTACTCTTTTTCGTTTGTATCGTGTACTATTATAGATGTATTTCAAAGAATGTATGGACGAGATGGCAACTACACAATTTGCTGCTGCCAATCGATTTTATTGATTTTTATTTTAGACTTTTTCGTTGGTATAAATTTTTGCTCTTAATGCCGACAATTTTTTTTAGATTCTATATATATATATATTTATATATATATTGCTGTTGCTTAAATTTGTATCTGATAGATACAATTATTATATCTATTTTATTACACAATTCTTTATAAAACAACTTTAATTACAATTCTAACACTCACAACACAAAACACGACTTCTTGTTTATAATACGATATATAAATTATTTATTAGTTTATAATATTTAACATTTATTTATTCTTGGAAGCATTCGACAGACAAATTCACTTCCACTAATATATTTTCATTTAAACACGCCAACTTTTTTGGATCGATTTTTCAGGAGCTGCACCCTTTTTCAATAATTTTTATAATTTTCTATCAATTTTAAATATTTGCGAGTTTATTGAACTTTATGAATATAATTAATTGCTTCTACAAATAAATTCAATTATATTGCGTACTTTGAACAATATTATAATTTTATTAAACATATATATTATAAATTTTCACCTATTACTATTTTTTCAAAGTCGGCGTACGGATAATTTGCGTGTGTATGCTAGGAGTGTTAACGGCGAAATGATTTTATGAATTTTTGTTTTAAGTAAAAATGGCTGCCAGTGCATTCTGTGAGCATACTTTTAAAGCGTGTATGAAAGAAATAGCTACTGCGAAATGTTAACAAATACGAGAGAGAACTAATGGTGAAGTGTTGTATTTAGCCCAAATAATTAAATATTAAATTAAAATTACTTTCTTTAGTAAAATTATTAAATTTTATTTCGTTATTTAACGAAATAAAATTTTTATTGTGTAAAGTAGTTTTTATATTTTATAAAAATTTAACAAATTTCATTTAAATTTATTTAATAGTTTAAAAAACTAATTCACTGGAAGTATGTGTTGGAACTGATGCAAATGAGAGAAAGAATTTTTACTCTTCGCTCATTTTTGTACATTTTTTCATTTCCATACTTCCGCTCTATATATATATACATAAATATACACAAAATATTTACAATACTCCGGATGTATGAGTTCCAATTTGTATAAAAAATGCCTTTTATTTTCAAATGAGAAAAGAAACAAAGTTATGCGCTAGCAGAGGTCGTCAACCGTTCTGTTATCGCGTGCAAGTAATATCTCTTTTACTCACCGGCTGCGTATAATGGGGTTATGGGTGCGTGATACCATCAAAGCATATGCGTATTATTTCTCTCGTTGACTTTCAGCGGTATATGGTATACTATACTGTAGGCAATAAGTTTAATTATTTTTTGCGTTCATTTAGCAGGGGGTGGTTGCAATAAGTTTTCTTATATTTCTGTTTCTGTTGGTTTAGTAACAAAATGTTAAGCATAAGGGATGCATATTTCCTGTAAATAATATGTAAACAATTTTTATACTCGTTTTTTGTGTGCTTTATGTCCCGGTTTCAATTTTATTTTCTTGTTTCCTTTTTTGTATTTTTGTATTTCTGTCAGTACTTTTGTGGTTGTATTATTTTTACTTCCAGGATCAGTAACAGCTACACTTTATTTCGGCTTTTTGTGTTAAAGCACTTAGCATGTGTGGGCAAAACGCAAAGAGGGTGAATATATAATTATAGACTGGATACAGAAAGTACATTGCTCTAACAAATGCAATGCAGAGCTTCGAATATCTTATATGTATGTATATATTTCCAGTAATTCACATAATAACAGAAAACTTTGATAAATGGCGATGAACAGGTTTGGTCTAGATTTGTTTGAGTGTATTTTGAAGACAATTGAAAACCTATATGAACTGAAAAAAGGGATAATGAATTTGTATGACGTGAATTTGTGTTGTTAATATAACGTAACTAAGATAAAGACTAAAATATTAGCAACAACTAAATCCAAACAAAAATTTTACACTGTTTCTATTATATACTGTTTACATGTATTAAAACAAATTATAGTTGTTCTAAACATTTTAAACTAAACTAAACATAAACTAAACATTTTTATACAGTTTTATGAGAACTAATAGTATGCTGAAGTTTTTATTATAATAAATGACGTTTATTGTAATAAATTCCAATAAGGATTGTGTTACAATACAATACAATGCAATTGTTTTTTCAACTAAATCAAATAATGAATTCCTTTCATGTAAAAAGCAGGTTTTTAAAAAAATTTTGCATTAAATGTATTCAAACCTAATTGAGTTATAACACACCCAATTATTTTGTGCTAGAATATATACTTATTCTAATATTTTTCAATGTTTCTAACATCATCTCAACAATTGTAGGTTCGAATTAAATATAAATACCAATATGTTTCACCCTGCATTTGACTTGCATTTAGTTGTTGTTGTCGTTGTTCTTGTACCCTGAAGAGATCTATATACATATGTTATATAGCAGGAGACATTAAATCAATTACAAAATACGAAAGAATTAGGTATGGACTAAGTGAGAAGAAGAGGGGTTGTTAGGGATAAGGAATGGATGTGCTTACCAAATTGCTTAAACCCTACAGATTCGTCATAATACCATTGTTCAGAACGAAAGCTTAACTGGATTTTAAATAAAAATTTTCTTTATTGCAAATCAATTTTAATCAGGTATATATTGGTCATTATGATTTATGACCTCTTGCCATTTTTCGAGTAACTTCGTAATTTTTAATGACTGGCCGTCCAGAACCGTACAAGGTGTTCGGCATGTTTTTGCAGTAGTTTTTCCTTTTTATAGTATTAAAACATCATATAGCATATTTCCTTAGATATTTCACTGATATTTAAATCAATATAATTTTTTATGTTTATGTGGGTATTAACATCATGTAGTCATTAAAATCCACGGATACTCTTTACATACACATATAATTATGAGAAATGGATAAGCATTAGGTGAGTTTTTAATTCAAACTAACTTGAATCGAGGCGAAAAAGTCTTGCCACACCAATAGGTCGGACTGAAAGATCAATAGAGCTTAAATTGGTGTGTGCATTGGGATATGACAATAGATGATGGCATTGTGTGGAGTAGAGGTATGGTTAGAGCACACATTGGGAATTGATGAACTTAAGCGTCAACAGGGCGACTTATTTATTTAAGCGCCAACGTACTGGCACTTAGTCACCAAATTCGTTTTTGGAACCATTTTTGACTTGAGCAAAAGACAATGATTTTTAACCCAACGAAATAATATAGTGTTTTTTTAGACACCGTATTTCATAGCAATCTTGTAAATATACAAATTTCGCTCAAGAAAGGAAAATATACAATTTTTTTTGAAAAACCTAATGTTTTATAAGATATTATAAAAGTTTACATTATCAAATATTATTTCAAACACATACTCAGAGGTGTCCATGAGTATCATACTCTAGTATAATGTAGATTTAGATGTATAATTTAGATGCACTGATAATAGGCCCATTGCAATACCACAGTTTTTGGGTTGCAATTGTATTAATTTTGTTTAGTAAAATGTGCTGTTATAAACTACATATGCTATGATACTACTTGGATTATAGTAATGTACTAAAAAATATGTACTAAAAATATTAAACTTGATCGTGTTGGCAGGTCATGTCAGGTAATATAACTTCATTTCAATTTTACCTCAAAACAACAAATATTTAAAAGTAATTGGATTAAGATTTTTAATAAGGAATATTTTTTTGTTTTAATTAAGCATAAAGTGTGTGGAAAGTTTTATAGCATATGTTATGTTAGAATTTTATTTATTTAAAAATATTCGTTACGCATATTCCTGTTAGATGTGATCACTACATAAAGTTGAAGTTTGTTCCCTAACACATTTGCTGCTTAGACTAGACTTTACTGCTTTATGATCGAATTTAGTGGCATATGTTAGAATTTCCTTAAAAGTGGAACTATTGATCAACGAAAACTTGTTATGTTAGGGATATTCAGCCTATTCATGATCATGACAAAAAGTGTGCACTGAGTCGTATGAAGTTAAAACTATACCATAGATACCATACCATATATGGCACGAAATGTAAATTTTTTAGAATTACAAAAGGGGTTAAACATGTAATATCCTTACGTATATGTGATGTTGAAATATTAAATATTAAGCACAAAAAAGTTAAGGGTGGAATAGAATTTCCATAATGAGTCTCTTATCTTAAATATTTACATATAAATATATGATATTATTAAATATATATATGTATGTGCATAAAATTTTTCATTGCAATACATAATGGAATATATGCTTTTTGTAACTAAAAAGCACAGTCTTTTCACAGGAAATGCTCGCATATGCAAACTACTGAAATTGCATATTAATAAAAATACATTTCTAAAGTTAAAACAAACTATTGTGTTTAGATTATTTATTGTTGTTAAGCAAAACTTATTGAAGCAAATTAATTTAAATGAACATAGGTTAGATTTGGTTATGGTGGCTATAGGGAGATATTATCTTCACAAAGGCAAATCCCAAGATAAGTTCTATTATTATCTATTATATTTCCATTGCAATAAAGTACTGTGATCTTTACATATCTTTTGTAATGAAACACACTATAAGCGCTCAGAATATATATATCAAAGAATGCCAGATTTTTGTTGAAGAGCTTCTAATTGTAGACTGGAACAAGTATTTTCTAACCAACCACTTACTTACTTCAGTATATTCAATTATAGTCGATTTCCATAATCAAACACCTCAAAACGTCGAACATTTTAATTATCATATTATTATTACTCACATGATAACATGATTATATGGACACATTAAATATTATGGTATGAATTTTTTCATTTAAAAAATCTAACGGGCTACATGTCAAATTGGAATTGCTATCAATGATAATAAAACTAAAGCTATACGCCATTTCAGCAAATTGGAATATCACTTAAATATTAAATGAAACTATTCGATCAAAGTTAATAGATTTGAGGATTTCAGATGGACAATAAAAACTGCATACGGATAAAAATAGTAATTTAGAAGCCAATTCTATTAAGTAAAAGGAAAATAACTAACATATTTTCGATATATTGATGAACTAGACAATTATTTATTAGTAACAGACCTCAGTACCAGCACTGAATGTCAAAGTCTATGAAAAAAATCGGAACTTCGTTTATCACAGAATGCTAGGAGTGTTTTGCTCAATTCCGTTCTGGAAATTTCGATGTCAAAGAATCGACATTAAATGATTTTTTTAAACCGGTAGCACTAACAGACTTCTGTTCGGATGTTCTACAGGTTGCTTTTAACATTGTCATATTGGTTAGACAGATAAGTACCAAAATCTAAAAAATTAAATAAAAAAAAATATATATGCACTTCACATTTTTTTATTAGTATGTATTGACTTAATTATTTCATACTTCAAATTAGATGTGGTAAAAACTGTTTTTAAATGTATTTATTTTAAACTACATATTTTTAATTTATTTATTTGTGTATTTTTATTTGGATACTTATTTAATTGTTAGAAAATACTTTATCACTGTTCGATATACGCATAATATGGATTAAACATGTCACCAACTTACTTTCTAAAGAAACTCAGTCTACTACAGAACCTCTCCTTAAAGAATTCTTAAGGATTTACTAAAGGTTTGATCCTTCGGTTTTAAATCCTTTGAATTTTATACGGTAACATAATGTGGCAAAAGGTCTCAGCTAATTTGTAATGTAATTATAAGAAAAAAAATTTTAAATAGCAAAATTTTGAAAGATATTCAATGAAGAGAAATTAAACCATAATTTAAGGGAGATTTAAACTTTTTCCTAAAGTTTATTGTTAAGTATTGAACTTATCAGCAATATTATCGAACTAATTCAATTAATACTGATTTTATTAAGTATTTTTATATTTGAATACTTAATACTTATTTGAATACTAAATAATATAAAAAATCAAACTATATTATACAGAATAATAATATATAAACAAAATAACAAAAGATAAAAAAAATTTTATTATAATTAATAATTATATTATTAATAATTATATTATTAATTATAATTAATTATTAATTAATAAATTATAATTATAATAATTATAGGCTATATAGTTATAGTTATAATATAGTTGTTTTCCAATATTGATAACATATATCTATATAGGTTATATAGTTATAGTTATAATATAGTTGTTTTCCAATATTGACAACACTGTAAACACCTTTCACCTGATCTGCCATGCAGTTTTTTTTTGTTAGAACTTATCTATTTAATAAGATAATCTTCGTTATGGGAGTTTCATTATTCAAAATATAGTTCTATTTTTCAACTGTTTGGTAAACGTGATATAAAGTTCAACTGACTGATGAGATAAGACTCCGTTTGACCTTTTTCTATTTCTTAAACATATTATATATTGTAACTTCGTGTAAATTAATATAATAAAATTGCAATTATTCAGGCTATAATACAAAATTACAGAAAGAGTTGAAAGTCATATTAAGTGCCACCTGTCTTTCGAAGATTAAACGAAAATAAGTACTTTAGAATATATAGGTTGATTTACATTATTCCTAGCGGAAAAAATATTTACATATGATTACTATAATTTTTTGCTGATTGGTGTATTATGTTTGTGGGGTGCACTGAAATCATTATTATTTCTAGACATTTGTTTGGCTTCATATACCAAAAATAATGTTGCTCATTGTCGATTGTTGATTACAATAAATAGCCTTTTTCTTAGTCTTTTATTTAATTAGATTTGTCGTTTAATTTGCCTTATCATGTTTTAATAACCGTTAAAGATTTAACTTTGATTTTTTTATCGAATGTAACGCATCTTATGACGAAAAGAAAAGATTTCATAAATAAAGATATATAATCGTTTAGTCCTTATAAAATTTCATCTGCAAGTGTTTAGTATTGGATTAATTTGCATTAATAGTTTATTTTTTTCATTACAGTAAGCTAAATGCTATTATTTTTAATAAATAATAACATATAACTACTTGTAAAAACATAGGTTGGAATTCTTCATAGGAGTATTAAATTTAATTATAAAAATAATCTTAAGAGAATTTTAACCTCTTATTCCATGTCTGCGCGTTTTTTTTTTTCAAACTTTCAGAAAATTGTGTAAACACACTTGCGGGGTACATGGGAATATTACATACAAGTAAATAGTTTATTGTGTAAAGTATAAGATGAATGAGTAACTTTTTCTCACTATCTGTGATAGAAGTATAAACATACCCTCTAGCGTTTTTCTCCCCTTATTAATTATGTATGACATATATAAAGCTAAAATATATGGTGATTCATTTCTATCTCTAATCTTTTACATTCCAGTCTACCGGCGGATCAATTGATTTACATTGGACTAAGGGATGTTGATCCCTACGAAGCGTACATACTCAACAAACTTGGAATACGCGCATATGCCATGGATGTAAGTTTCATTGTACTCAGAATATGGTAAATTGCTTTAACAAAATTTATGGCCTTTAAGTAAGTATTTTTTATTTTTATTTTTATTTTGTAAAGTATATTTTATGGATTTCAATGAGTAGCACCGATCGTGCCAAACAATAATAATACGGAAAAAGAGGGATGCAGTTCGCTTTTGCTGTATTATTTATCCTTAAGTCCTTTCTTTACAACAGTGTAACGCACTGACAAAATACAATTGGGGTTGGTTTGATTTTAGCTTGTTTGTTATAATTTTTTATACATTCAAAAATTTTTAAATTCAGGCAGAACGAATCCGGATTTTCAACTGTGAAAAAACAAAAAAAATATAAATAAAATTACAAGTCTATATATACTTGTTTGTAAAGAGACGTTAACGATAAAGTGAGGAAAGTAGCTAGTATCTTTTAATTAGGCGTAAAACCTTTAGCTTTAAATCATTTTTCAATAGCAATTTTAAACAGTTGATAGATACTTTTAGTAGAAATGTAAATATCTAAACAATTCGTTTTATATATTAATAAATTTTATAATTTTATCATTTTCATTGAAAATTTTCTGAATTTTAAATGATATGTATCCATTTGTTAAAATTTCTCAAAATTCTCCTTTCTATGTATAGTAAGGAATCAGAAACTTATATGATATACTCGTACCAATATTTAATAATGTCGTAATATAGAATGTAACAATTAAAAATTATTTTTTAAATAAAGCTAAATTAAGTTTATATGATATATAACAACAGTAATCTGTTCCAAGAAAGATATTTTCATTTGTCGATATGGGAACAATTTGTTAGTATCACATAGACAAATGTCTAGGGAACTTGGTAATTTTGATCTATTTTTGCTGACTGTTACGAAATGATAGAAAATATCTTTTTTTTTCCTTTCTGCATTCAATCTAGATTTGTAGCTGTGTCAGAAGATATTTATATTTTTCAAAAATACATATATTGAATCAAACAGCCCTTCATATATCGAAAACAGCTCTTCATTTCAGGGTAAACTTGCTACTCTGGCAAAATACTTAGAGTATTATAAATTAATCTTGAGTGTTATACAATATCTCGAGTATTATGTAGATTTACCAATCGAAAATGAAAATTGCACTAAAAGTAAATCTTGATTAAAATAATTACCCCAGATTTAACAATCGAAAACGCTATTAGTATTACGATAACATTAAAAATTAAAAAATTATTATAATTAAAACTTACATTTATTATAATAAATGTAAATTTTTTATTAAAATACTTATTTATTAAAATAAATAAACCTATTAGTTCTGTTCAGATAGGTAATGCATCCTGTGATATCTGTATATAGAGAAATATATAAAAAGGTATCACATTTTGTTCATTCGGATTTATAGTATTAAGCTTCAGTATGGTTTCATATTCAGTACGTGTACTCAGGCTTAACAAAATTTACTAGAATGCTAAAGATTGGGATGCAGATTGTAGTTACTGGAAGACGTTTTCTTAACAACTGAACTGCTATAAATTTCAGATTGTCCAATAGTTAAGCCAATCATCATCATAATTAATGGCGCAACGGTCCTAGTTGGCCTTCCTTAAGGATATATATACATTATTATAAAACATAAAATCTTTCGTTAATGACAAGTCTGACAGGAAGGTAAGAAAAAAGGCTTGAAAGATTGTACATTTTTTTCTAGCCATTGGAGAGTAGATCTAGATAGTATGGTGGTTGGGAAAGAAAATTCGAAGTGCAATTCGTTCAAGTTAATTATCGTTTGCATAGACGTCGAAAGCAACACGCATACTTAAATTTTCAAATTCTAAACACACTATCTTTTGATATCTCTAAGGTGTCGACTATCTTACGAAACTTCACTTTATGGTCGTTCAAAATTTCTAAAGATCTTTTGATGTTTTCCAGAACAATTCTGCCGATTTCCTGCAACATCAGTGTGTGTATGACTACTTTTAATTTAAATATACTTTTTAATAATAGTTGATTGTCTTCATGAAGAGTCTTCAAAACCAGTTTAACCAGTCATTGTTTGGTTCCAACGGTATCTCTCCAAGGAAAAACAATATTTAATCAACAGACAACCGAAATACTTTATGAAATGTCTGAACTGAAGAATTTTTTATTTTTAAGATAAATAAATTAGTTTCGATATTATATACCTAAGTAATAAAGATTTTGAAATCATTTTGAGTTTAAGAGTTATTATGATATATTTACGAAGGTATAAATTTTATGTTGTTATATTATCTTATAAATTATTTTATATATTCGTTAAAATTTTTACCTTAAACCATATATAAAATTTAAAATATTATATCTCTTTCAGTCCATTGATAAGTACGGTATACAAAAAATTATTGAAATGACGCTAGATGGAATAAAACCTCAAAACAAAATACATGTAAGTTTTGATATAGATGCACTTGATAAAGCAATCACACCGAGTACAGGTACTGCGGTGAATGGCGGATTAACGTTGCGTGAAGGTATTGCACTAATAGAAGCTTTTCGTGATACTAAACGTATACAAGGAGTTGATTTGGTTGAGCTTAATCCTTTACTGGGCACAGAAGAAGATGTAAAAACTACGTTAAACTCAACATTAGAAATATTAAAAAGTTTTTATGGTTATAAACGCGCTGGTAATTTTTCAAATATCAATACAGATTTATTTAAAAGTAATTAAAAATTTCGAAATAGAAATGTATTTACAATAATAAATTATTTTTAAAATTCGATTTTGCCTATAATTTTATATATTCGATTTATTTGTGTTATGCTTAATTTTTATTAGTTGGAATGGTGGGTACAAAACCGGTAACTATATGAGATTCTAATGCTTCTTGCGTCATACTGTTCGCCACGTTAATGAGATCATTTGTTATACTTGTAGCTGCTATTGTTGGTCGTGGTATACTATTACTTTGTGATATTAAAGGAATTTTTAACGTTGACTGCTGCAGCGCCTGTGGTGCTAATGTTTTTATAAATTTGCGTTGTAATGCTAATAAAATTGAGTTAAGAACGCCAGATATGACTATAATTCCCGCTATTATAGAACATAAACGTATAACGAATTGTATAATATTATCTCGATCAGTACGCACAATTATTTTTAAAGCAGACCAATCATATTTGAAATAAATACCGGGCGATCCAAATGTATTCTGCGCAGCATCTGCAAATATATTTTTAACATTATTATGCATAATGGTATGTAGGTATGTGTACAGTAATATACTATTATTTTTACCTAATTTACGAACGTTTTCTGTTACGGAATATTGATAAGTATTAATAGTAGAAAATGTGTTATGAATTTCTGTTGGAACAATTTTTAAAAAATATTGCACAGTTGTTGCATCATCTCCTACAAATGTTTCATCACCTTCTAGTGGTTGTACGATACGGCGAGAATATGTGCCAAAACTGAGTCGATTAATTCGATGCGTAAAGTTAGCAGGAAGACGTCGTAGTTCAATTACAAAGTGATCTTCAAGTAGACCAAATACCGGTTGAGCACCTCCTATTAAATGTAATACACCAGCTACCTAAGAAAATAAAACTTCGGATTTATTTTATATTAAATATATATTAAAGAAAGATATGAGATAGTCTAACCTTATTTATACCTAGTGTACCATGTAAACGACATGCATCATATTGTTCTTCGGGTAGAGGTTTCTCATTCATAGTAGGTGTATCGTGTGCTTCATTACTTTTAATAATATCTTTAAACAATATATCTGCTACAGAATGATATTCTTCCCGTAGAAACGAATTAATATGTTGTATACGCTCAAAATCCATACGTTGTTCCGTTGTCATTGCCCACCAAGTACCTTCACGTTGAAGGGTACCATAAGAAAATACATCCTGCTGCGTTTCGTCCATTAAATCTACTCCGGACAAAGCTACGAAATTTGGCACGAAATTAGTATTTATATTATTTGTTATTTTATTTTTTTTAAATTATAAAGTAAGTTAGGTTAAATTATACCGGCAATCCCTAGAGACAATCCATTGTTTTACCGTATAATTAAAAACTCAAGGGTTAGAACCACTTAGAAAATTTGGCAAAGCTTATAATGCTATTTAGAGGAAGGTCTTGCAGTTCGCCAAGATCTTCGTAAAAGAAAGCGACGCCGTGCAAGAGCTGGACAGAAGCAAATCAGATGGGAGGCAATTTCATCATCCTCTCCACGACTGCGGCCGGTATGGTTGAAAAGGAGACTGGTCTCCTAGCATGGTTACTTAAAACACAATGTACCTTATATGTAAACGAACTATCTCTACGGGGTATCTCAATGAGAGAGTCTGATATTTTTTTTAATTGGAGCGTAGCCAAATCACATACAGTCTGCATATCATTGTGACTTTCAATCTTTTGTTAAAAAAATTCGGCACAGGAACGATATATTAAGATTGTGTAAGTATTTTGAGTGGATTCCTAATCTGGCTAGTCTGGTTAACTCGTCTGCTTAACAGTTGCCGAAAATATCCCTTTGACCGGGAACCTAGATTAGAGAAAAACTGAACGGATTGACATATTATTTAGAGATATATAGCAGTCAAAGACTGTCCTACATGTAAATTGCACTGAGCTCAAGGACTTTGAAGTAGCTTGACTGTTCGAATGTATATATTCCTATTAAGTAAAATTATAAGTGTATTTGTGACTTATGTGTCTGTATTGATATGTATACATAGGTTTAGGTTTAAAAAATTTGTTCGATAGCTCAAAATTGTAAGATTATCTATCCATCTAATATCAGCTATAGTTTTGAAAAGTAAGTGAATGTGATTTCATTTGTAAATAAAACAAAAAAAACAGTAAAACAAAATTTTGAAAAAACAAATGCCATAAGAAAAATTAATAAGTAATTGGAAGGCATAAATAGTATAGCATTAAGAGTGGGAACTAAAAGGAACCTAGATCGTATTCAGGCAGAGAGACCTTGAATAAGTTTTAGTAGATTATTTAGCTATTCATAATAGTTTTGTGTAACTGTTAAATATTATTTAATTTTTTTTAAATAACTATTGAAACTTACATGTGCAAGGCATTGCCACTGTAATATCAACGTTCATTAAAACCTTGTCATCCATATCAATATCAGGCTCGAATTGGTAAACAAGATTTGCATTCTGATAATAGCAAATTTCTTTATAAATAAGATAGATAATTAATATTCGACTAAGAAGTGATACTGTAATGTGAAAAAAGTAACAAATATTTAAAATTTAGTTGTGCACAAGTAAAATTCAAAAACTTACACGTCCCCCCAATTTCGGATGGTTCAGTATATTTTTCTGGAACTTTTTTAAAGGCATCTAAATTTTTTGCCATTTCAATTAAATTACTTCTATCGCCGCGATATCGCAACGTTGCAGCCATTTTAAACAAATATAAATATAATTTAAGATTTGTTATTATATTCCCGTTGTATTTTTCATTCAATATAAATATGTAAATACATTTGACAGCCGGAATCAATTGTCAGATATGCCAACGTCAGCTGAAAGTAAAAGTGTTGGAAACCATTATATGTCGTGAATACACTATAAAAAGTTGATAGATTTGTTTGTAAATTTTATCATAACATCCGATTTTTTAAACATGTGTAATTTTCTTCATATGTATACTATTAAAAAAAGTTGAAGACAACACAACAAATTTGCAGCAAACTCAATTAAACTACAACAATAAACATAACATTGGACATTTATGGCGTTTTTGATTATCAAATTAGGATTCAATTAATCTATCGATTTATCCACTATAGATCGATAATTTAATACCTAATTAAACATCAAACTCTAATCTTTATAGTTAGTTACTCGTAAAAAAATTTAAGTCCTAAATTTCAATTCAGAATAGACTAATTCAAAAATCAGTCTATAGTGGGTGTTCACTGAAATTCCGGTTATCCGGTAAAATCATATGAGCATTTCGTTTAAGCATGGTTTAGACGATACTACATGTACGCCGCTAAGGTATGCGCTTTGCTACACACTTTGAAACAATTAGTAATTTTATCGCATACAAGTCGGTAGTCTGAAATTTGGTATGCATACTTGAATATACATAGTGCGATTTGATAGTACGGTATGCTTAATTAATAATTTCAAATACACGAATAAAAAAATTAATCTAAATATGTATGATAAAAATGCTTACTAATATATATTTTTCTAATATTTTTTTATTTTTCTTTCATATAAATTAACACAACTAACAACTTATATTAAAAAAAACGTATTTACCATTAAGCAAAAATTAAGGCTAATTACGGCTTATGTATAACAAAGCTTAAACGTACGATAATTTTAATTTACATTTCTTGCTGACATTCCTCATTATCAAGTGTATAGTTCTGTCAATTTTAAGCTATAAGTTACTTTACAACACTACTTAAATAACAATCTTCTGGCGTTCGTGAAGCAAAACAGAATTTTTTTACAGTTATTGTTATTATGGATATTAATTGGATCAAGATTACTGAAAGGTAAAAATAATAACAGTAATATAATTTGTGAGCATATTTAGATCAACTTATATACATTTTATGTGTAGGGCACGCGAAGGCATTAAAATTATTAATGCATTGCCATACGAAACATTTACAACGGTACTTAATTTTGTTCATCGACAAATGAGCCCCACTGATCAAGATCAGGATATGGTTGAGCCAGAAAATGCACTTGAAGAACTTGAACGTTTAGTAGGTGTACCTAGAAGTGATTTTCTACTTCTAATAAAGACATTTTCTTATATATTACGTCGTACATCAACTTTTGTTATTAAACCTTCAAGATTGCAAGTAGAATTACGCGAAAAACTTCAATTGCAAGAAGCTAAAATTGATGCAATAATTCGGTTATGGGTACGACAAACAACACCCATCATGAATAACTTAGCAAACGAACGTTATGAATCAAATGAAATAAACGACGTGGCTTGGAAACTTAATGTTGAAATATCATCGCACTGTCAACAACGTGAAAAAAATGCATTGGCCGTACTTCAGTTAAAAACTGGAGCTGGTGAAGATATCAACTTGGAAATGAATCACGAAGAATTGTATCAGCTTTTTAATCAATTTGAATCGATTCAGAATGAATTGGATGCAATAAAACCAATTTCGGATGCAACAAACAGTTCGGTTGTGAACGGTAGTATCAACAAATAAATTAAGCTAGCATTTTTGAGTTCTCAAAATTCAACAAAAATGTAAGTCATTTAAAAGATTAGTGTGTTGACTGTGTTGATATGTGTATGTCTATAGTATTTATTGTAGTTAAATGTTTAATTATATGTAAGAGTAAATTCAAGCTAGATTTTTTTAATTGTATAAAATGGCGCTGTTTCAAATAATTGTTAAAAATTATAGAGCTGAAAACTTATTAATTGTATGTATTAAATAAATTATTGTGGCATTCCTTAAATTGAATCTATTTAAATAAATCTCAACTTAATAGTATATGCCAGCAATCAATCGAGAGCTTTAAGAGATCAATGAAAGTGCTTCATCTGTGCGTAATACGACGCACATCAAAAAATATTGCTAAAACGAAACTCTTTGTAGCAAAAAAACACACAGCATATTACTTGCTATTGTGTATTTATTAATTTGTAATATTCAAATTTTACACAATTCCTATTTCCCGAGCTTACATATTTGGGGCAATGAACTTTAATAATTCTATTATTTTAAAGAAATTTTTTCACTATATGATGTATGTCAAAGTTGGATATATTTACATGAAAAACACCTTAACCAAGTACATACATACATCATCCTGCAATTTTTACTAATCCGTTGTTTGTCTTTTGTTTTTAACCTAGAGTAATTGTTTAATCCCCTTTTACTCTCTTATGGTGGATATTCACCATCTCGAAGCGCTATATATATATATATATATATCTTTTTTTTTTTTTTTCTGTGTTTCCGTCTATAGGTCACTTTTGGTTAAATAATTAACGTTTGTTTAATATTTTTTTTTAATATATTTTATATTTCGACTCACCTGGAGAGTCATCATCAGGATTACCATCTAACATAGATTAATATTAATAAAACTATATATACGTTGTTGTTGTTGTAGTAACCCGCTGGGACCTGCTTGTGAAGTCCCATTGGGGGGTGTTGATCGATTCTTGGTCGTCGTTGATGACGAGTGACTCCGGGACGTAGACCCGATCGATCGTGGAGCCACTATATATACGTCATCCTCTTCATTGTATTGTCTATATTGCAAGCCACCTTTTCTCAAAGGCTTCTCTAACATTACCGTTCCTTTTTGTGTGACTTTTTCTGTCTTGTAGCTTTTTGTATCTTTTGTGACATCTTGCAAATTGAAGTTCAGTTATTGTAGTGAAATTAAGCCTTTTGGATTGGCGACTTTTTTAATTTAGTTAGAAGACTTATTAGTTTCTAGTCTTGTGACTAAATAATATTTTTCGTGGCATTGTTTGGTAGATTTTTCAAATATTAGTTGCAAATTTTATTTTTGTCTTTTGTGATTCCTGATTCCTGACTTAACGTTATGATTTTAGCTTAATTTGTTAGGGCTATGTGAAGATCATCTAAACTTGAAATGTATTTGTGGTCATTTTGCTCTATTCGTATTATATCTATTCGTATTATATCTATTCGTATTATATTCGTATCTGCATGAGTTCATCATTGAGGAAGTCAGCCAAAAAAAAATTGTTTGGTCTCAAGAACGTTCTGTCACCAGTTTCCAAATTATTTAAAAATTCGTTCTAGCGTTCTATTCGCCAGTGTCATTTGTTTAGAGTTACGAATTTCCTAATTTGTTTCTAATGATGATCTCAATAACCTGAGGCAAAGAAAATATATATATATATAAGATGTGGCAAATAACTCTTGAATTTTCTATCAAGAGGTAACAACAAAAATTTGTTGAAGTAAGCCAACACAATCCAATTTATGCTTTTTTTTTTAAAGTAATTAGGAACAAGGCAAAGCAAAATGTTATGTTATTAATTCTTTGTTTGAAACTATTTTTACTTTTCGGTTTTCAATTGTACACATATTAGATTTAAAAATGGAAATAACACCAGCAATTTTATAATATAATTTTTTACAACTTTATTTTGTAGTTGCATAAATCTTTGATTCAATTTTAAAAGATTTTATAGAATGTATATTCCATAAAACCATATGTAATAGGAAGTTTTTCAAAAAATTAATACACAATTAAAACATATAAAAGCTGTGTTGGAGTTATTAGTATTGCGACCGCGTTCGTGTTCTAAATCTTACTTTTCTCTATAAACAAATTTATAAAAAAATATAGTTTACAATTCCCAATCTTATAAGCATTTGATAGTGCTCTATATTAAACTATGTGAGCCAAGGTAGTAGTAAAATCAAACTATTTCGTTTTCCAGACTGGAGGTCCCAGTTTACTTAAAGTGTGGTGACACAATGCAAAATGGAAATGGTGTTTCTTCACAGCAGCAATCGAATGGGTAGCGCCATTTGTCGCTTGTTTTAGGCTATGAGATTGAAATCTGAGGGAATATTCATGCCCCATATGCATGCTTTGACTAGGTAAGTCAAGCAATTTCTAAAAAATATGTAGGTTTCTTTAGGAGTCAAGTTGTTTTATGTTTAAAAGTTATGCAGTTGTATAATGAAAATGTGTGAAAAATATTTTGTGTGAAAAAATGAAGTCTGTATGTAGTTTTGAATGTATTTTTGATGACTTCTGAACAAATTATCTATGAATTAGTAAGAAAATCCTAAAAGATATGCAATGTATATATTGGGACCGTAACAGTTATCATAAAAAAAATAAAAATCACCTTTTAACTATTATCATTTGCATTTTAAAATAAAACTCAAAAAATAATAATTAGATTTGCTTTATATTCAATTCCTCAAAAATAATTATTTTATGTGCCTTTTATTTTTTCGCGCAGAAATAACTCTTAAAATTCTGTTTTTTTTTTAAACGCACTGTTACTTTGCGTTATAAATATTAAAATCATGAATAACTGGCACTGGACTGCCGAATATATTTAAAACGAAAATATAAAATGTATTTTTCATACAAGTTAGTTGTTTTAGTAATTTCATACAAAATGTTCATATATAAAAAGCATGCATAATATGTTATTAAGTATAAAAGTTGTTAGAATGATAACTATATACTTAAATATTAGTTTAGACAACTTTTTGTTGGTGCTTTTTTTCATAAAAAAACCGATTAGGACAAAATGTTAGGTATCGATGTATTGTCCGGAAACTATATATACATAAGTTTAAGGCACTTTAAAGCTGATATGTTAAATAAAAAACACTCAAAAATAGTGTGATTTACTGCAAATATATCTCATCACAGTTCAATATAATTGTTGCAGGACCGAACGCTGAAAGAACAGAAGTGAGTTACAAAAATTTCAAAAATTTCTATCGTTTGCAAGTTTGGGGAATTGAAATGCATTGCTTTGGTTGTAAAAAGAATATATATATATAGAATGAAATCGAAGAAAGTGAATTTTGAGTGGAAGGTTAAAAGTATGGAGTTTACATTTAAAATATATTTTTGGAATATGCAAAAAATATATGTCATCAAGGAAGTGTGGGTTGTGTTCATTTGCTAAAGAAAATTGCTGATTATTATTTTTTTATAAAGCAATCATATTTTTTTGTTGCATTATTCCAAATAAAATTTGTGATATAATATACAAACATGGATTCTCATATATTTTTATGAAATAGCAAATATAATAACCATTTTTAATGTTATTATTATGTTGAAGCTATTTGAGCCAGTGCACTTGAGTACTTTTACTTTTTATTAACTCGAGGTATCTTCAAATCCCCTCTTTACGCCTTGATTGGATTATTGTTTATCACTTCATCAGACTAAGCAAAAATTGATCTCAGATCTGGGTACCTCCCCGAGGAGCCTGTAACCATTCTGAGATTCGATAACGCGCTGTTAGTAAGTCTGTCAGTTTTCGTAAATAATTTCAGGGCTCTATTCTTTATGTATTTTTTAATCGGATCAATCTTGAGGTCTCTGAGGATGTCGTTCGCCCTAATGTAGAATGTTACCTTGAAAAATCTTCTGGCAATGTTATACACACGCCATCTAGCGTCAACTAGCAAGTGTTACATTGCTAATAACGGGCAAAAAGTAGGCACGTCATCTAGTGTGTCCACTTATGTTGGTGATTTTTATTTGAAAATACCAACGCCGGATTACTTAAAAATTGAGTCATATTTGTTTAAAGTATCTGTCCTTACTAAAATCCTTCGTCAAAAGTGCGTACACGTGAATTCGGAATCATGCGACTTCGTGTTATTTAAAGCAGAAGAAGTACCGTACTAGAGCTGAATTGTCCAACAAAGTTTCTTAATATTTGAAAAACACATTTGTTAAGTTAATATGCATAAATTTCTTTATGGATTTATAGAGAAGTCGAAGTAATGTTGTGCATATATAACTCAAGCAAATAAATCTATTTGCTTAATATAATTGACCTATATACAAGTCGGTTTGTTTTATTAGGAATTTGTGTATAAATGTAAATATCTGATCAATAAAAAATTCAATACTTCTGACATGGCATGGGTTATATCATTATTACACTTGTAATTTGTATGTAATTTTATTTCAACCATTAAAAATATTATAATTCCACATTATTTATAATAAAAAATAATTTTAATTTCAATGTAAATGTATGATTGCAATTTTGATTGTTACTTTCACTTCAACACTGTGCAAAATTTGTTAAGCATAAAAATCCAATATATAATTTTAGGTGAGCAGATAGAGCACATCTTGAGTTTTGTTTTTGTTATTTGATTGGTTTTAAAAGATAAATAGGTTTGTGTGATAGATTCAGTATTTAGCACTTAACAAACTTTTTTCTATACAATATTGATAAAACTGTTCATCCCAATTTTTGTTGGTAAAGCTGTCCCAATAAATGTTAGATATCCGTTAAAAATCGACTGCATTTGTTAATAAGGCAGTTGTCGATGTTCTTTATGTTCAGATATTTATTTAATTAAGCAGATGGCGCATAGAGTTGTCAATTGCCGTTTGGGTAAGCAATACCCAAGACATTATCATACACTAGTAGCCGCTAGATGGCGTATGTAATTGTTTGTGTTTTATATTTATTTTTTCTATTGACTGACAGCTCTTTAATTATGTTAAAAAAATATATTATTTACATAGTTATTTTTCGCTGTTTTTTCACGTTTTCTTCAAGTCTCTGTCTAATCATTAAAACCAAATAAAGCATTATATATGAATTATTTATTATAATTTGAATATATTGATACAATCTTTAGAAAAGTTAAAAAATTGGTTAACTTGAAATTTTAATCAAACAAACTGCCATCTACCGCAAAATAATTAATTTACTCATAAAAAAATTAAATGTATTTTGCTATAAAATATTTTTATTGCAGTTTTTCTATTAATTTTGATATATAGAAGTTCTTCAAAGCGAAAAAAATGATAACGCAAAAAGAAAATGAAAGCAACAAATTCAGGTGCACACTAATACTACTATAGTCGATAAGACAGTATTCGATTATGTGTTTCTTATCCACTTTGCATCAGTTCAAGCGACAGCGCAGTGTGTCGCTTTTTTCTCCGATGTGTGGTGAAGAATATATATTTGGACGGTTTTAAAACATAAAAATTGAATTGTCGTATAAATAATTTAAGAAAAATATTGGTAAAATCTTGTCAGTAGTTGAAATTGAAAAATATGAAAAGTTTGAAAAATAAATGTAAATAAAGATCTTGCGTGCGGCTAGCTAAAGATATATTTCTAATAAACTAGGCGGAAATATATTAAAGCTAGATGAAAGAATAAGGAAACGAAACTAATTTTCAGAATTATGGATAGACTATTTACAAATGGATTGCATTTAAAAACAAAACGAAATTAAGAAGAGAACAGTAAATCGCTGTTCTCCGTTTTCATTTAACAGAATAAACGTTAAAAAAATCTATAAAAAAATTTAGAATGTTAATTTACATAATTAATTAATGAGCAGTTATACAAATTAAATGGACATCATTTGTTATATTAATATTCACACTTTTACAAAATGTTTTCTATCTATCTTAAATGATGGAAGAACATTTGATTCAAGAACGACTAAAAAAGAGTACCTACACCAGGTACTAAAAAGTTACAAAACTTTATTTTTAATTTTAAATTTTATTAATACTTTTTTAGTGCAAAGTTTTTTTTATAATAAATTATTTCCATTTTCTATACTCTCATTTTTAGACTGCTCAATACGTTTCTCAGGTTTGAACTTAGTCTGAATATTTTATCCAAATCAGTTAATACTAGTGACAGCAAATATACAAAACTGTCTGGGTTCAATTTTTAAAGTCTTTATCATGTTGTAAAAGTCAATGTAAGACAACTACTGAACTGTTTTCGATACTTTGAATATTATACTGTGTATACAGTATTTTCTTATCTGTTTGCATAAATACCACTATGTCATAAAAGTTTTCAGAGGAACTCCGAATTAAAATTAAAAAATATCGGTACTTATTATCAGTTTAATGTATGTTACTTATATAAATGAAGTAAACGGTATTCATTGTTTTATCGACAATCGTGTGTAAGTCTAGTTTGTGTCGCTGCCAATTTAAAAAACAGTATTTACTGTTTTATCGACCATCGCAAAGTATATCTGCTTTCGTCGTATGAACAATATCATCTGTTTTATTGAGGATAATACTGGTTATCGTATAGGTCTAATATGCAATGCTCTTGCGTAAACGGTATATACCGTTTTATCGACTATTGTATTGGTTGTCGCGTAGGTATAGTTGTAGCCCTGCCTCTTGGGTAAACGGTATATACCATTTTATCCACTATTGTAAGCATCTCTTCTCATTTACATAAACAGCTTTTTCCGCTTTACCGACTATCATATAAGTTAGTGCGTACTGCTTATCTTTGAATAAACGGTATAAACAGTCTTATCGATAATTGGTTATTGTATAAGTTTATGCGTGCTGCTGATTCTTAAATGAACGGTATACACCGTCTTATCGACAATTGGTTATTGTATAAGTAAACTGCGTACTGCAGTTTATATCGAATAAACAGTTTTGTCCACAATTGGTTATTGTATAAGATTAGTGCGTAGTGCTGATTCTTGAATAAATGGTATAAACTGTCTTATCGACCAATATATCGGTTATTGTACAGATCTACCCATTGCTGCCTTTTGAATAAACTGGATATACCGTTCTATATGTTTCGTCTACTATCATATTGGTTATTGCGTAGGTAAAGTGTGCAGCACGTCTCGGACTAACGGTAAATACCGTTTTATCGACTTCGTTTTGATTATTGTATAGGTGTAGTAAGCACTGCTTACTTGTGTAAACGGTATATACCATTTTATTGAATATCGTATCGCACTGCTGTCACATGGATAAACGGTATAACTTATTTTATAGACTAACTTATTGATTATCGTATGTATATTGTTTTTTTGGATACACGAATATTGTGCGAACCTCCGCTTATTACGAAAACTGTACAGATTATTTTCGGCTATTATTTTTTTTCGGCTGGTATTTATCACTCGAAATTCATAGTGTACATATAAATATACTGTATTATCGGCTTTTACTTTAGCGTATACCGATTTTTTATCTTTCATAAAAGAAACGTGCATTTATCATTCGTACCATTTGCATCTCGTCTTCCATATCATATCTAGTTATCCAATATAAAAAAACGTGATATTTAAATATATATTAATGTGAGTGTTTTTTGTAATAAAATTACAAACAAAACTCTCGAGTGAATTCAGTTTAAGAAACATAAATTTAAGCTTAATTATTTTTAAATTGGCATGTTTTTCATTTCCTGATTAACATTTGGAAATGAGAGGTGATATTCTAATTTAACCCCCAGTGCTCCTATCTAATTTATTATTTAATTTCTAATAAATATTTAATTTTTATTTCTGATGTATCTAAAAAGTTACTATCACCCGATTATGAGACCACAAGGTGCATTATAGAAGGAAATCATTCAATAATAATCAATTCTTACTTGCGTCACAAAATAATTGTTAAGAAGAAAAAAATTTTTATTTAAAAAATTATTTTATTTAAAACAATTAATCAGCTTTAAAAATATCTTAAGATTAAAGTTTTATATAAGTGTTTATAAATTTTAGAAAATATGTGAATTCTCTTCTTATATATATATTCAAACAAATCTTTTTTGAGTTTCCCATTAACATAGATGACAAAATTCCGCTTATTACTCTCATTAGAAACTCATCAAGCTGGTTAATTAAATGAGCTGTGACAACTGCATTTTTACTTGATAAAATGTATGTTTCCGATTTTTCGAGCGCCACAATATGACAACGGATTATAAGAAAAGTCAATGTTTTGAGCAGTTTTTTGCTTAGCGCTACATATCGAAATAGCTTAGTTCTTGAGATAACAGATGGCGCGTTTACTTGTAATTAATCGTCGTTGGTGTATTTAATTGCATATACTAGTTACTGCTAGATGGCGCATATCGTTTTCAGTTAAATTAATCAATATGATAAGAAAATAACATAGAAATATTTTTGTTTTTTAGTAATATGTTTTTAAATGAAATGCTTTATATTTCAAGAACCGCGCATAGTTAATAAAACGTTTATCATTATTTTAAATTAATTGATGCAGAAAATGCCTCTTAAATTGTTTTTAAATTTTTTTACATTTTTTAGTTTGGTATTTTTCAAAAACAAAATGTGATTGTAAAAAAAATTTATTTTTTCTGTATAATACTTCTGATGAAACCAAATTTTTGCAAATTATTTTTCCCATTTAATGCAACAGTGCAAATATTAAAAAAATCTACTTTATTTGACCACAATAATAGGTCAATACTTAGGTTATGTTAATCTGGCTGATTGTAATGCACGCATAGATCAATAAGACCCTAACAATGCCAGATAAAATTAAACTTCTACGTGTATTGTGTAGTAGGCAGTTTTCCGAATTTAAAGAGTGAAACTCTATTTTTGAGACAGTGGTGCAAAGCATTTTTCAAAGTGTGTTTTAGACCAGATCTTAACGGGCTTGGAACCCAGATCCTGTTTAAAATTACTTTAATAGTTTATTTCGAGCAATGCTTATCGATATTTAAAATTATTTTTAATATTCATCGAATGGAGTTCCGTAAATAAAATCCATTTTTTGTCAATTTTAGTAGAAGAATATCAAAAATCGTAAGAAATGAAATCAAAAATTGACTTAAAATCAAGATTTGTTAAGAATTGATTTACTCTGAAGCCTTCGGCCAATTGTGCATTATTTTATAGGAAAATCAACAGCCTCGATATTCCAGTCGAACTCACCGAGTTCTGACCCATAGTTCTTGTAGCAGTTCTGGTTAATATTCTGTATGCACGCTTTGATCGTCTGGGAAGATGCTCAGCTGTTTTGATTTTTCTCAATTTAAGCGTAATTTTCTCTATGTGGTGTCCACATCGCACTCTGTTTTATTTTCGGTCTCTGTTGGAAACTCTATTTTCATCGCAAGTTTAATTGGGTGACTATCAATAAATGGGCCTTTGTAATACTTCTCGTAAATTATCCAATCTTTTTGATCCGTCGGAGTTTGATGCACAAAGTGCTTACGGACCTAGGCTTTTCATTTGTTTGGGTTAAAACATTGTATAAAAATCAAAAATCTTTGCAAAATACTGTAGTAACGTTCAAACTCCATATATGCACAAATAAGATCAAATGCTATTCAACAAAGAACTCAAAACATTTAAATAAAGAAAGTTACCTGTAATAATCAAAGTGTGAAAGGCCCGCAGCATATTTTAGTCATCGAAAAAATTACAAATGTAATTGTACAGTTTTAAAACTGCATATTTTTTTTTTAATATTATGTAGTTTTAGTAGAAGATGATCTCACTTTGGACATGAATCCAATTTTTCGAGCACGTCCATTTGAAAGCGGATTTCGGTAAAGTTATCTATTCTGAACGACCTTTTTCACTACGTTGTATATCAATATAGCTTAGTGTTTCCGATATCGAACATTTGTGGCATCCCTGTCATGGTTTTATATCTACTGTATAACGTGAATACAGGATGGGATTAAGTACACTACTTTGTGGTTCTGTAACATTAATTCTTTTCATTACTGACACAACCGATAAACTATTTGTACTATCACAGGCAGCGGGACAATGTATCGAATATGGAGTTAATATGCACTGTTGTTTTATTGACTCCAAACAAGCTTTTGATAGTGTTAATAGAAGTTATATAAAAAATATCCTCATGATGCAAGGTGTATCTAAAAAACAGCAAATCTTGTCAGTATGACTCTAGAAAGCACAACAGCAAAAGTAGCAGTACAAAACTCTTATTCCGAACAATTCAAACTCAACACTGGCGTGGGACTAGGTGAAGCCTTGTCGGCAATGGTTTTTAACTTAGTTATTAACAACGCGTTACTGAAAATTGAATAAATTAACCATAATGGTACAATTGTAAGCAGAACAACACAACTATGTGGATACGCTGATGATCTAGTCACATACAACATATCGCAATATATCTAAAAAATATTTAAAAAAAAATTAAAACGAAAGTTCAAAAAATAGGTATAAAAATAAACTATGAAAAAACATGTTAACAAATATATGTTATATATATATATATATATATATATATATATATATAAAATCTACTCCAAATGTCCTAAACATTGACAACCATTTAATCGAAGGTGTCAGTAGCTATAAATATCTAGGTATTGTGTTTAGCGAGAACAATATATCAATGTACAAGCTGGGAATAAAGCCTATTATTATTACATGTAATAATATTAATAATATTAAATTAATAACATTTCACAGAAAACAAAACTAAAAATGTACAAAACATTGATTCGCCCAGTAGTAACATATGGCTGCGAGATATGGAGATTAACTGAAACTAAAGCAAACAATATAGCAGTGTTTGAAAGAAAATACTTACCATAGAATAACTTTTGGCTCCGTGAAAGAAAATGGGATGTATCGCATAAGATACAAACACGAGCTAGAATGGCTAGCTAAAGGTGATACAATCAACAAATATATGAAAAATCAAAAAACCAGCGGTTAAGATGGATTGCACATGTGATAAGAATGCCGGTTATGAGAGTACCGCTTAAGAATTATGAGAACGAAGTAGGAAGCATAAGAAGAGGAGAGCGATCATAAAATGATGGAAAGACAGCGTGCAGTGCAACAGGATTTAGAAGAAATGAACATAAGAAATTGGAAAACAAAAGCAAAAAACATCGAAGAATGGAAAGATGTTGTTAAACAGGCTTAGGTCCTACATGAACTGTATAGTCACAGATGATGATAATGATGATTACTTACAAGTCTTTTTTATATTTCACATAAAAGTATTTGTTTATATGTAGTTTTTTATAAATAATAGTCATTCTTCATTAGTGTATTTGCTAGTTTTGGTTAAGTCCTTTATACCACACGATATCGAAGGCTTTAGCAACATTAAACAGACCGCTAGTGTAAACTCTTTTGTAATTATGTCCTTAGAGATTTTTGTACGGGAGCAGGAGTTATAGGACCGAAATTTTGCAAAGCAATCGCATTGGGGAAAACTGCTTCCATTTTTTAGGCAGAGGTCCATGCCTTAGAGCTAAGAGCTATGTGCAAGGGAATGCATACGAAGCGTCACCTGAGGCACCAAAATATGCATCCTGTCAGATAGTCAAGCAGCTCTAAAATCTTTAACAAAATCCTTATTCCAATCAAAGTTGGTCTGGGAATGCTTTCAACTTCTCAACACCCTAGCATCGAGAAACTATGTTACTTTTATGTGGGTACCGGGACACGAAGGACATGAGGGCAATGAAATAGCAGACTCCCTAGCAAAGAAGGGTGCATGTACTCCTTTCATTGGTTCAGAGCCCTTCTGCGGGGTAACAAATAGCTTCACAAATAGCTTATTATGAGAACGGGAGAAACAACATCTACTTGAACACTGGAGAGCCCAAACAGGCATGCGACAGTCAAAAAGATTCATTGATCCTGATCACATCAAAGTTGATGCTATCCTTGGCCTTAGCAGAAACGATATTAAAAACTAAACTGAACTTCTTACAAGACACTGTAGACTTAATTACCACATGAAGATTATAGGTGTGGTAGAAAGTGACTCCTGTCGATTCTGTCATGAGGAGAAGAAAACATCAGAACATGTTCTATGCAACTGCCCAGCGGTGGCAAGACGTAGACTCGATTACCTTGGAAGCGGGATCTTAGTTCCAAATCAAATAGGTAAAATTAAGCCCAAGCAATTACAAGATTTATAAATAAAGGCCCCTAGTTGGGCCTTAAGGCGCACAATAGATCTTTTAGGTCGGGGTACTTTAATAGCCTATTACTTAAATAATATAATATGTCCTTAGAGACTTTGGTTATTACTTTATGCACATGTTGAGTAGTAGGATGTAGGTTTGTGACCGCAATGCTATCAAGCGGTTAGGAATAACATTGGATTGCATCTAGACGATACTTTTCAAATAATAAAATTAATAAAATTTCTTACTACAATAATTAAGTGACTCACCAATTGAGGCAATGGTTCTTGTGAATTTTAGTAAAAAAGAAAACAGTTATACAGTTATAAAATAAGTTGTTAATCCGTCATATTTTAGGACGTAATTTATTCGACTTTTTAAATAAATGACTATAACAATTTTAATTAATAGAGGAATTCACAATCTCGGTGATCAGGTAATATTGTAACAACAAAATGCAACTCGCAATGTATTTTGCCTTTACCACTGTGCACAATTACTATACTGTTACTGAGTCCGTTACCCGAGATCGTGAATATCCTCAATACTCTTTGCCATTATGTGGAAAGGAAATCGTTTATCTCTAAACACAGTTGTAGCAACAATTTATTTACAAAAGCTAATTTATCATCTCTGTATGTTTTTATTAGAAACTTGTTTAACTGTAAAATTACTAGTGGAGAAGTGCAAGCCTTGCGGTTAATATGTTTTAACCATGCTCTAACAATATCAATAATTTCGTTCTTTATTGTTGGTGAAACTATTTAAGATCGCATTTTAAAGAATTGTTTTTCTGAATTTTATTATGCTCTACTTAAAAATACTATAAAAATTCAAAATTTTGTAAATAAATAAAGTAATATATTTTATTGAAATATGTAGGTATGCTTAGCAGTATGTGTACTTAAATTAATTTATTAATATATATATACATTACAAGACTAAATTTTAGATAATTAGAACAATAATTTTTGCGATATATTATTTTATGGAGAGATATTGTTCATTTAATTATTTAACATATATGTTTCTTAAGAAGTTTTTAATTATGTGAAAAGATTGTTAGTTAAGTGCTATCAAATACAAGAACAAAACATAAATCAATTTCTAATTTATGATATTCGTTCTTCTATTCTTGTATTTAATGATTATTAACACTTGTTAGTTACTATTGTTACTAAATGACAAGCACAAGGATAAGTCAGTGTGTAAATATTATGCAAGTAATTTAATTGTATATACTTTAAATCGTCACATATATTTTGAAAGCATTATTTGTTTATAGAATAAAATTGCCACATTAAATAAAATACTTTTAAATAATAAAAAACATATATTAATTCAAAAAAGCTTAAGAAAGAATAATAAAATAATGACTACGTTTCGAAATGTTTATAAATTGCGGTCACATACGTCATCACTTGCGTCCAATCAGGCCGTTCAATTTGACACATGTCATTTATATTCTGTAGAAGTAGAAAAAATAAATATTGATTGAAATGTATTGAGGAGAACAAGTCCTTTATATACGTACCAAAGTTGTTGATATACCAACTGATTCAGCTGCCGCAAAAGCTAATGAAAAGTTTCTACGTTTGTTCGTTTGACTGAGAGTATCATATGGAATGCGATCAGGTAAATAGGAATGTAATATCGCACAAAGTGCTAAACCATCATTCCAGGATGAGCTAAAATTTGTTATGTCAATATTTCTATAACCCACTGTTTTGTTCTGACACCATTTAAGCAATGCATTGCGCTTTGATCCACCATTTTTTGCCAGCATATTTAAAGGATCTTTACGCTCGCCTAAAAAGTTTAAAATATATGATGAATTATAATCGATTAAATTACAACACATTTTAAAAAAATTCTATTATGTTTAATAATTAAATCAGTACATTATTAGTATTAAATAATCACATGAATTGATAGTTTTTGTTTTTAACCTGAATTCATTCCACATTCCGTATACCCGTGACGTATACGGAGATTTATTAAAGGAAAAGATTTTAAAAACTAATTTAAGGTTCATATAAAAACTTTAGATTAAAAAATCCATTATACCTGGTGTGAATTGATTCGAAATAAATCTTTCAGTTTTTTTGAGTTGTAATTATAATTATATAGATATATATATATTTATATTATAATTATATAGATATATATATATATTTATATTATAATTATATAGATATATATATATTTATGTTATAATTATATAGATATATATATATTTATATTATAATTATATAGATATATATATATTTATTCAAAGTAATACTTATGAAAATGATCTATTTAAGTTACCATTGAGTAGTGATTTTGAGACATTATTTAGACCACTGATGTGTAGATTTGTTACTAAACTTTGATTTTGCTGCTCTCTTAGTGGTACTTTAGAGGTCAAAGTCGATACATTACTTACAACAGGTAAACGGACCTTTAAAAATATATAAAATATAATTAGTAATTTTTATATAATATTTATTTACTACATTTTTATTTCAGTACTTACATTTTCTGACCAATCATTAGAAATGTTATTTGTTACTGGTAAAATATTTGGTGTAGTTTCAGGTGTGGTATTATTTATAATAGGTGATGAAGAATTTAAATGTGGATCGGTTTCTTCAGTTTTAGACTATAAACAAAAGAAAAAATAAATTAGCGAAATATAAATATTATCAAAAAATACATTATAGTTATTATAGGCTTTAAAAAATTTATTAAATTATACACAAAAAAAATTAAAAAAGCCTATTAAAATTTTAGAGCACATTAATATCGTATCAACAATTTGAAAGCATCTTTATTTCAAAAAAAGAATGCAAAACCTTTTTTGTTTAATTTGTAATTATGAAGTATTTTTCAGATATATATATTTGAGATACATTTCTATTCCTTTCGTATAGAAAGCAAAAGTATTAGTTTGCCTTACGTGCTGACTATATACTTTATAGTTAATCTAGATAACACTTATACTTGAGGCTGTTCATGACATTTGATTTGGTTATGTTTCTATTTAATAGGATGATACGACAAAACTTTGTTTAATAAACGTCCTTTTTCATTTTTTAAAGCTAGTTTCTTTTTTATACTCAGCGAAGATTCATGTTCTGTCTGTAAATTTTTTTTTTGTATATAATTTTAAAAATTTAGAGTTACCAGTATGGGATTACTGTACAGTTAAAATTTGTTTAGATCAAAAATTTTTCATATTTATATACAATTTTTATGAGCCTATCTACGCAATTATTTTATAAGGAGTTGAGAGTTGATGTAAGACTAAATTAGCTATTAGCCTTATATAATAGTAGTAAATATTTGGATAAATAGATATTAAATACATAAGATAAACGTAAAGACAAATACATATACCGAATGTTTTTATCTTAAGGTCATACGTGTGGAAAATAATTCCTTTAATCAATATTTATATCTTTAATATTTACCGAGATACACGAATTTAAAAAAGTAGTTTAATATAAAAAAAAAAAAAAATGTTAATATCATAAAAACATTTCATGAAAATAGCTTAGAGTTTTTTTCCTTCTAGCAAGCACCCTTAACACCATTATTGTAATCTCTGCAATACTATTATATATATCAGGTAACAACAAAAAAATTTTAAATTTCTTTTAATATTTTTGATTATTCTGCTGAATAGCAGGATAGTTTGTGGCAATTTCCGATCATGCATTTATCACATGATCAATTTTTACCTTTTCTCGAGGGTGTAACATGGGAGGAGAACAAAACTATAGAAATCAGTCTTGAATAATTTTGTGGAGTTTTTGGAAGTCGTCTTTTGTCGGGAGTAGAGATATTGTTTAAAAACCATAAGTTAAATCAGTGCAAGAAAATAATAATCGTTAACTCTTAAACTTTGAAAACTCTTGTTTTATTTACAAATGTGAATTAACGGGTAATATTCTATAAAAAAAAAAGGAAGAACCATGCAAGATGTAGATAGTTGCTTAAATTGTTAACTCTTAATCTTGAGATATGCGTATAACGGTTAAAATTCTAAGTGAAAACAGTGGAAGACGTAAATGTTTTGTTTTTATTGTTACTTTAAATTGTTTTAATTGTAAATTGTTTTAAAATTCTTAATATTCTTATTTCATAATAATAGAATACAAACTAAATAAATAAATATTATTTCATGAATATAATAACTAAACTAGTAAATGCGGTTAAACAGAAATAACACTTAAAGACTTCTAACTTAAGTGAAGTTAAAAAATATACAATCACTGAACTCTTCCCGTTCATCGGAATATAAAGAAGGTAAAGCATATTTGAATGGATGTAACTTTTTTCCGTTTCTTTTAAAACCCCCAAGGCAGTGTCACACACCCAGTATATAAATTTAAATATGTATAATATAAGCAACAAACCTGTTTATTGTTTTCGATGCTCTCGATTAAAGTCTTCACAGATAGACGAGAATCTTGCCTATTTAGAATTCCGACTTTATTACGTCGTGATGCCATTTCCTGTTGTACAGTAGACAAAACGGATTGTTGCGTTTCGTTTTGTTGCAGTTCTGTAGAGTAAAAATTATAATTTATTTTATTAATGCAAAATATGTAAAATAACCAAGAAAAAAAATTTACTAACGTTGTTTTGTTAATTTATCAATTTGCTGTTCAAGCAGTCGTATTTTCTCCTTCTGTGTTTTATTATCGAGCACTAATTGCTCGCGTGCACTTAAAGCTTCAGTCTTAAAATCGTTTGCAACACGTACAGTCATCAGTAGATCCGATTGGAACTGTTGCCATTCCTCAGCCTAAAAGTAAAAAGAAAATATTTTTATATATTTGTTTTTTTGTTTAATTGTTAAAAGATAAAAAAAATACCTCTTGTTTCCGTAAACTAACTTCCTTCTCTAGCAGTTCTTCGCTTTCATTAAGTTTCCTTTCAGCATCACCTAAATGTTTTTGTGTTTCACTTAATAAATTTTGCAATTGGGTTTTGTCCTCCAGATGACATTTGCATTGCACCTAAAAGCAAATTATAAAATATATAGCATTCATTAGAAATAGAAAATAAATGTTAATCTTAATATATTTACCTGTAGTTCAGCTGTGCTCTCCGTTAACTGCTGAAACTCACTGCTCAATTTATCTTTCTCTTGCTGTAGTTGTTCCAAGCGATATTCCAAATGTGAAACAGCGCATTTGGCATTATTCTTAGCAACTTTACACTCCTCATTCAATACAGACAATTGTTCTTTCAAGCGTCGTATCTCTGCTTGACTACGTGAGTATTGATCTTGTATTTCTGCAACACGTTCTTCAAGTGTGTCCTTTTCTTTACGTGCTGCATCTAACAGATCCGAAAGATCGGTTTTTTCACCACGCGCTAAATCTTGTTCGAGTTCATCGATTTTTGAGCGTGCATTATCCAAAAGCGTTGTGAGACGATTTATTTCTATGGTACGCTGTGATATTTCTTCTTTGGCTTGCAATAGTTGCGCTTCCATTTGTTTACGTTCTGCATTGGCGGCATCAACAGTTGAGTCCAATAGTGCAATGCGTTCACGAAAACGATTATTATCTTGATTAGAAGCCTCCACAGAGAGGCGTAGTTCTTGTAGTTCAGAGTTCAATTCTTCTTGTTTTACTAAAATTGTCTCTCGTTCTTCCTGAGACGTTTTTATCAGATCAAGTAATTTCTTTTCACGCTCGGAAGTACTAATTTCTGCTTGCTTTGCATCTCTCAGTAGCAATTCTTGTAATGTTGTAATCTGTGTACGAGATTCGTTAAGTTTCTCAGTCTGGCGACAAAGTGATTGAAAGAGCACATCTTTCTCCTCAGCAAGACGTTCGTTTTCTGTTTGTGCATCACTAAGCTGTGATTGTAAGTCTGCAAGTTCTTGTAGAGTAGCTTGTAACTCTTCATTGGTTGAGTAGTGCGTTTCTTCCATTTGTATAATTTTATCCTGTAGACATGCTACTGATATTTCGCTTGAGGAGGAATGCTTATCCCAATCCGGTGTCAGACATGGGGTACCGCTATCAATTTCAGTTGCCTGTAAAACCGTAATGTACTATAATAATTGAAATTATAAAAATTTATTTAAATCTGATATTTACACTTGGTAATGCAATTGATGCTGGTGCTGAACTATGCAATCTTTGAGAGTCTTGTATGATTTGATGTTTTTCCGCATCTGACAGCGGCGAATTGACAACGTCGCGCAAACGATTGCGCAACGACTCATTTTCGTATTTCAAATTCACAATTTCCATTTGGCTTTTCTCTTGTAAGGCCTAGAAAAATACAGAAAGTAAAGAAAAATAAATTAAAACATAAATGCAGTTAACAGTACAAAAACCAATAATGAAATAATATCGAAAAACAAAATCAATAACTTTACAATCGTTGCATTAATCAATATCGAAATTCCCCATATCTTCTTACAATCCGCTGGCAAGTAGGCGAGTAATGTAATAATCACTGCAAATAATTTATTTTGCATACTGGGTGAGTACAAAAAAATATTACCAAATGTTATTTTATAATTGAGTTCATTTGTAGTAAACTCATAATTATAATACTGTATCCATCAAACTTATAATACTTATCAAACGTTTATAATTTCTAAACTTGCTTACGTTCCAATAATATGAAGGCTTCTTCATATTATTGAAACGTAGGCAAGTATTAGATATTATAAACAATGATAAAATAATTAATAATTTAATATATCTTAAAAAACATAAGTTCATGCTAAAATAGATTAAAACCAATGAAAACTGTAAGAGCATACATTAATTTATATTAATTAATATATATAATATATTAATTTACCAATATAAAGATTGGAAAAGCTCGACAAATGTGCAACGAACCATTCATCGTTTCAGCAAGATTTAGTACACAAAGGCTACACCCAAGTAGCTTAAAATTTTACAAAAACTTACAATCATTACTCTTCTAAATGATATATTAAAACTGTTTAAGAGAAATCGTACACAACTCTATATGATTATCACATAAGAAATATCTTCAAATTGTTAACCAAAAAATTTCAAGATAAAAGTTTGTGACTAAGTAGTATTATGTAAAATATCGAATATTCAGGAGAGATAGTTGTTTGGTTGAAAATAAAAAAAGCTTTACACAGCATAAATAATTTATTATATTATATAGCCTTCAATATGATCCAATACCTTCTACCATCTCTCTGGTAGTAGCTTGATTCCACGTTTATAAAGCTTCTTATATTTTCTGGAAAAAAAAAACCGGCTCCTCTGTTTTAATCTTTAAAAGTAGAGATTTGTCACATAAAAATTTTTGTAAAAGCCAGGAACAAGTTATAATCCGAACTGATATATTTATTCAAATGAATAATTTTTACAACTGTGATAGCAGTATACTTCAAAATTGATTGTGATATATTATTCAAAATCTCGCCAAATAGACATCATATTTTTATGAATATCAGTTTCGAAGTGTTTCGATCCGTTTCACGTATTTTAATTCATTGTAGACAAGCCATCTTTCGATCACAGTTTTTGATTCGACTCTTCAATAAATAAATTGCTTGACGTTCTTAGACGTCAGGCGTTTGAATATGGTTTGTAGAACCATATTACTTTCGATTACGACTCTTCATTTTTGGAAAATGACTTTTTCAGATATCAAAGCATATATAAACAACACTGCGGCTGAAGTGTGAATTTTATGCGAAAATCATACAAAAAACAAAAACACAATATCACAATATTTTATGAACAGCTCAATAAATAAAAATAAAAAATAATTAGTTTAATATATTATTTAATTGTTACAATTTAGCACATTTGTTACGAAGCATGCAAATGTTTTCTTATAGTATGTTTCCACTGGGTTCGTTACACCACTTACTTGAGATTGCTTGAATCCCATGAAAGTTAACTGGTCTAACGAAACCAGTAGAAACGTACTATTACGTCTGCCAAAATTCAATAATGTCTCGCAAACACCAAGTGGTGGTTTAGAATAAGCTTTTTAAATTCCACCCACGTGTTTTTATTGCGAGAGGTTTTTAACGGCGGTGCTCCGCTAAAAACCCCTCGCAACGGGTCATCCATTCATTATTGTCTAATTATCATAAGTCAAAAATGATTTCACTTAATATTATTCCATAAAAAATGTTTGTAGAACTAATTCAATCGAATATGGGACACTGTGTATTTGTTGGTTTAGTAGTCTATATAGAATTTTTGGACTGATTGAGAACAAATGCTTCTCAAAGTACCTAAAGGTATAGGTGGATATTTATCAGTTCATGTCGGTTGCATATAAGAAGTTTTTATTTATTTATAATTTTCACTGATCAATCATCCACAACATTTTTATATAGTTCATACGTTGTGATCAAACTTTTTGTTGTTGACTTCCATACTGTCACCTGCAAATTAATTCGTTGTTTGCTCATTCCATACATTTTATCTATGTTTATATATTTTTAAATTGTTATTAAAAGCTTAAATCAACAAAAAATTATTGAATCACCCGTTTTATTATATTTCTTAAACTAGAGATTTGAGATTGCTTGTATCTAAAGTTTGATTTGATTAATAATATTTATTGTTATTGCTATTGTGTGCAACTGCGGTTTTTCGTTTGAGTTAATATAACAAATAAGTTCATCTTAACTTTAATTAAATATTCGTATTTGTCATTTAAGATAATCTTATTGCTATTTATAGAAGAAACAATCAATAATAAACAAAACGAGATGAGATTTAATACTAAATTAATAGAAAAACAAATGAGACGATTAAGTTAATTGTTTAATAGAATCAAAGCGCATTTGTTACAGAAATCAATTAAATCTACTGGTTATATAGATAATAATAAAGTGGAGAAAATAATATGTTAAGACTTAGATTTTTTCATAGGAATTTAATCTTTAGGCATTACACTTCAGTGAATGTTAAGCAACGATAAATTAACTCTCTACGGTATTCGTTTTGAAAATACCATATATCAATTAAATAAATAAAATGATAGATTAATAAATTTAATTGTAGATTATCAATTTGTTTTTTTTTTTTTAATTTACGCCCACTGTATCTGTGTACAAGAGACGGAATCTTAAAAACATTATTCCATTTAATTAAAATTGCTTTATATAGCTTTTTTGCATAAATAACATAAATAAAACGAACCGTGTTAAGCATATACCTCATATAACATATTCTCTAAACACTATATAGAATAGAAGAATATAGTAATATTTAAAAGCTATACACTTCCTACGACTTGATTAAAGATAAGTAAAATGAACGGAAAGTAAATGGAATAATTACAATTAAGCTCTTTAAAAATGAAGCAGTAGAACTACTAGACGCTGTACTTTGGTTAATATGGGAAGCGGGATTAACCACAAACAAATGAAATTCAAATATAATCGTACTAATCTATTAAATAGGAATATAAAATATTCACCATCATTCTACTTCAGAGATTCAATGAAAATGTGATTTAAGTTACTATTTTCCCGAAAGCTTTTCATAACATTGACAAATAAAAAATCGAGTATACTTTGCGAATAAAGGATATCCGACGCGATAATTCGCAACAATTAGTCATCTAACACTAAGAACTGTATTCTATTCGAAAGTTCTCTTACAAGGTAAAGGAACCACTCATAGATAGTATTCTGCAACGGTATCTTGTTTATCGTATTTAGTCTGTATTCTTCTATCTTAGGGGTTCTTCCGAGAAATGTGGTAGCAAAACGGCGAAAAATCACTAATTGAGGTACATTGAAAGTTATATGATGGCCTGTCACTGCGATCAACTAACCAACCAACCATATTGTTTAGCTAGTCTGCACTTCTTATAATATTGGTTGTAATGCGAGAACGTTACTTTTAATAATGTTAGCTAATATTTATCCAACGGAATAAGAAAGATATATTGGTATATTTGACGATATCATATGTTTCATAATATTGGATCAGATATATAAACGGAATGTGATATAAAACTATGGGCTTATGAATGCACAAACACTTTCGAGCATTTCAAGAAAATATTAAAGATGGTACATGGTTTAAATAACTTAACACGTCACCAATGATGAAAAAATTGTTAAATTAAACAAATTGTGTTTTTCAATAAAACTGTTATTATCAGAGAGGTTGGTGAAGATATTATTCGGATATTATATGAATGGTAGCAAAATTTGCTTTGCAAACTTTGTATAGTCGTTACCGAAACATAGAATTTTTGTAATGCCGCAATCATCCTATTCTTCAGACATAGTACTATACGACTTTTCTCTATTTTCCAAATTTAAAAATCGACATGACTGGACAAATATATTTCAAAATAAGAAAACTATTGTGCCACGGTAAAATAAGATGTATTGTATAAAAAAAATGTATGTATAAAGTAGCAGCGATTAGGTAGTTAATATCAAGTAATCAATATATCAAGTAATAATATAGTAAAAGCAGTCCTTTATTATGACTGCGAAACATGAAAACATTCAAAACAGATAGAAAGAAAGATACAAACATTTTTAAATAAATGCCTGCAGAAAATCCTAGAAATATGGTGGCCTAGCCACATATCAAATGCAGAACTTTTGCTCCAAACAAATCAGAAAGCTGCTGTAACCGAAATAAAAATGACAACCAAATAAGCAAATAAATACATTGCACGACAAGTTTTGACATGGAATCCACAAGGTAGCAAACGCCCCGGTGTTTCAGCTTTAACTTGGAGAGGAACAGTAGAAAGAGAAATGACAGAAGCGGACTACATATGGAACGATATATGCAGAGAAACACTTAACAGAGTGCGGTTTAAGAGAATCGTTGCGACCCTATGCCCCACTAGGGGATACGGATACTAAGAAGAGAAGAAGAATCAATTGGAGATATTTTATTGGGAAAACACTAATTAAACCAATTTACTTAAATCGGAAGTCTTTATTGAAGCAAGTAGTGAAGGTTGCTAACCTTAATCAAGGTGGAAGGCTCTAGTAAAGCACTACTAATTAGCAACCTCAGTCAATGTGGAAGTCACTATTGGGCCACTATTAATCAACCAGTTTAGCGTGTGAGTTTGTATCGAAACAACACAAAATAGACAGTATAGTCCAAATGGTAGCCTCTATTGAAGCACCTCTAATTAGCAGCGTATTTAGAGCGGAAGTCTTTTTGCGGCACCATCATTAACCGGTATAGAATTCACTTCTGGAACTTCACTAGCTTCTGTAATTTCCGAGCCAATCAGGTTATTTTTTATATACAGAAATAAGATTTAAAATAAAACTGAAACTAAACTCCAAACCATTTTTTTTTTTGGCAAAATCCAAAAAGAACAAACACTCCCACACGACTCCCAATGCAATCTAGGCTTCAAACCAGAAGTTTTAGAAAAAAAAAAAACAAAAAAAAAAATATCCGTTCGGTTCCAATTTTCGCTCCGACGAAAAATATCGATTTTTTCGGTTCCAGTTCGAAGCTTTAAATAAAATAAAGGATCTTTTTTATTTTTTTTTTTGACTTTCGACATGTAATACTCCTATATCATGTAACCATTATTTTGAATTCATCTTATATAAAAATAATATGAATTGATTTTGAATGAGATAATATAAAAATGTGTGGGATAGTTGTTTCAAAAAAAAAAAAAATATATATATATATATATAATCAATTAATATATGTTACCTGCATTTTGAGCAATTCCGATTTCAATTTTCCCACTTCGCTTTGGTACGGCATTAGTTCCGAAACACGTGCTTCCAAACTAAGTTTCTCACGTCCCAATTGCTCTAATTGTGTCTGCAATTCTTGCATTTTGCTGTTAGCCTTGATGAGAATTAACAGAAACAAAAAATGTTATTAGCCAATATATTTTAAAGTAAACAATTAGTTATATTATGCTTTTTATTACCTCTATTAACTGAAGGTGCTGTTGCTCGTTATTGATTAATTGATATTCGTAATTAGCAGCGGCAATTACTGAGTTTAACTGGTACAAATCATTGCTGCGGTCATTTGGTATAGGAGCTACTGCTGCTGCTGCTGCCTGTGCAGTAGTTGTTGCAGCAACATTTCCTGAATAGTTATTATTGAGAGCAGCTGCCGTTGGTGCTGTTAGTGTGGGAACCGCGGAATTTTGATTTCCGGGTGATAAAGCGATTGTCGTCATTACATCAGCATTGCTGACTTGCTGCACAGCTATTGATGTTGGTGCTATAAATGCAGTTGCTGGCTGATATGCACCACCAACAAATGTTGCTACTTCAGTTGCTGTTGCTGTTGTTGTCGTTGGTATTGTTTGTGATGGCAGTACTGGTACTTGTTTTGGCTGTTTTTGACCTTTTTTAGCGGCCAATTTGGTTTTCTTGTGTGGCAAGGTATTAGAGTGTGAACTCTGTATTGAATCCGGTGTACCGCTCCGTGTTATTGCTGCGTTATTCAGTTCAGCATCACCTATATCAATGCCACGCTCAGAGGCTGGATCAACTTTTTGATAAAATTTCGTTGTTACTGTGGGTGTTTGTGATTGTTGTCGTTGTTGCTGTTGTTGCAGTTGGTGTTGTTGTTGTTGCTGCTGCTGCTGCTGCTGACGCTGTTCGTTATCAGTTATCGTATTTAGTGATGTTGTCGATTGTGATTTGTTACGATTATTGCTGCTATTATTATTGGAATGTTTGGATGAACCAGATGGTCCTTGTCCTCTACGGAACAATGACTTTAATTTTATCATATTTGGTGCAAGTGCAAGTTAAGTGCAAATTCGTTAAAATAAATTATTAAGTAATTTTTAGATCGTTTTTGGCATCAAATTGAAACAGTTTTTATATTTTGTGCTTGGTATTGAATTTTTAGTCATTTATTGTTAAAAAAGTTTTAAATTTGAATTTTATTTAGTTTTTAAATTTTATTTTTACTTTCACAATTTTTATTTTTTGGTCGTTTTTTCGATATTTCGTAGTCGCTTAATAGTTAATATTTAAAGATTTCGTTAAACATTTTCGACTAAATAAATGGGAAATAAGAGAATGAATCTTAGTAGAATAAATTGTTTTAATAGATAATCAAGTTCGCGAGATAAAAATTTGTGTTCACTGTTGTTGCTCCCTCCCTAATCAAACTAAAAATTTAGAATAAATAATGAAGTCTTTATCTATAGTTTGTAAAAATTTTTTTATGAAGAAAATTAAAACTTAATTAGAATTGTTTGATATGCAAGAATGTGTTTTGTAAATGTTAGAAGATAAAAAAAATATATATATTCATGTTGTTAATGAGACACTTGACAGTTTTGGTCTAATAAGTGTTTCTCCAAGCTTGATAGCAATTTTACCAATATTTTTATAATAATAAAAGAAAGTAGTTTGTTAAGATAATACAGCTATATAGAGTTATTACAGTATATTATATAGAGTATATCAAGATTTCACAACTTCTTCTAAATAAAAAATTATGTTTAAAAAGTTGAAAATTACTCGATAATTTTTGGAAATTTGTTAAACACAGTTCAGTTTATTCTATAATAATAAAATACATCATGGAAGACCTAAAACCTAAAAATTATTTACTAAAGGAATAAATTCAGGCAATAATATGTATTTCTCATTACTAAGTGATTATAGTAAGGATCCCCTCACGCAAAAAGTTACAATTGTAAATGAAAGATTATCTTACAAATTTTTAATTGCCAATAATTTACTTTTAATGGATAGTTTACACCAGAGTTTCTTAACCCCTGCGCTGTGGAACGAGCGACACCATAACTAGTATTACCGGTAAAATATTGTATTTACATCTTTAACAATGTTTTATCGGAAAAGTGTTGCTACCGGTTCTTGTAAAAGACTTTAAATATTTCACTGATCCAAAATATATTTTGAGTTGAAAAATACAGCTTTATAATATTTGCATTATTTACTTATGTGAATTACATATATACAAACAAAGAAATATTTATATTAAAACAACTGCATACATTTTTTTGAATATTAATAAGGGGAGAACCCATCTTTTCGTACAGTAAAGAATTATCCCAAAAAACGAATCTTTCCGATGTTTTAGCTTATCAACAGCTGTTTATAAATTAAACCAAAGAAATTCATATATTATGTTCTAAATTTACATAAAAATAGTAATTTTAATAAGAGAATAAGTAATTTATTATATTAAATATGGAAAATAAATAGCAGGCTTAGCCAGCAGATTAAATATTTAACTTAGATTCTGCTTTATAATTTACTGAACAGCAGTAAGAACTAATAAGAACTGCAGTATTCCATATTTTTCAGATATATCCAAAGATAGTACTAGAATGCAAAATATATAAATAATATATAAAGCACTGTCTATATTAGGTTGACCCTCTATAAATTTGACAAAAAAACAAAGGGGTGAAAAATGATTAAAGATACTTCGTCTTTAAAAGTCAGTCTTACAAAAATGGTTGTCGAACGCTCTAAAGCCCAGAAAGATTTTTAACAAACACTGATTATGAGTGATGAGGCATATATCATGTTAAATGGAAACGTAAATAAACAAAATTTACGATGTTACGCCATAAAACCCTTTCACTTTACAAAGTTACAGTGTGGTGCGAACTTTGTGGAGATATGATCACCGGTGCGTACTTTTTAAAGCAACAATCGTCAATCAGTAATTGTGAAAATGGTCTGCCGCACCACTATTTTCAAGAAGATGATGCATTCACCTGATCCAGCTCGGCCCACAATCGATTTTTTTAGGTGATTATGATTGTTCCTCATTCGCTTTATATCAAAATATTAGTGATTTAGACTGGCCTCCGTGTTCGCCCGATTTGACACAGCAAGACTTTCCTCTGGAGTTACATTAAGTCAAATAATTTTTATCAACAAACATAGGTCGCTATAAGAACTTAAGGCCAACATGCGCTAGGAAATAGCCGTTTATCGACCGAAACATTGAAATATGATTCAATATGTCAAAAAAAACTGGGCATCTAACGTGATGCAAGCTAAGGATGATTCAAAAACTGATGTAATAAAATCTACTAACACCAAGTTAAATGATTTTAAACTCGAACAGCAAAAAGTTGAGTTTTTCTTTATGAAATAAATGGGTTAACCTAGTATAGCCAACCCTGTATATGTATTTTTGAATATGCTTTTCATACACACATATAAGCAAAGTAGATTTAGTATATTTAATATATCTTACACTATCCAAAAACCGAAAGTCAAAACACTAGTAATTAGCATAAAATATATTTCGTTATTTTTGAATAAAAAATAGCAATTGCTATCAATTTTCTGTTATTTAGCAAGATTCTGTTAATTGCCGGTTGATTACATTCTATTGCTGTTTGCAAGTCTTCCAATTTTGCTATATATTTTTCTGTTCGTTGCTATTTTCTGTTTCAATTCAATTAAATAATCTAATCTTATATTTTTTAATGTATATAACATACGTTTTTAGTGTAAGTTCTTTTAATGTTAGAACTAGAATATTTGCGAAAGTTCATTCATCCGATGAATCTTTGAATTTTGGGTATACAATCCATTGATTGATTGAGATATCTATTCGGTATTGAAGAACTATCATTAAATCATGCAGTTCTTGTTATTTACATAATTCTTCGTTGACATGATTAGTTTCGTGCAGATTATTTTGAAATAACGAAATCTTAACGGAATGGAAATGATAGTGATATAAAATCAGCAACTGACATAAATGTGCTTCAGATATTTTAAGGCTTTTCTAATAAAATAATTCTAGAAAGATTGAATTTAATATGTTTATAATAAAAAAAACTAGATGGAGCATTTCAGCTTTTCAACTGTTATGACTATCGAAATTTCCTAACTATTTTATGATTTGTATATGATCAACAGATTCGATCTATTAACTATATTACGAGTACTAGTATATTTTATTGCTAAATTAAAATTTAATGAATATAATGGACCCTTATGAAATAAATTGGGAGATTTTTCGCTATTTCGTACAAAACTATTTCCAAGCAAGTTGTGTGGGAGATTAATTAAATAAAAAGAGTTAAATTTAATATGTAAGTAACCAATATTTATTAGTTATTCGAATATATTTAATTAGGTTATTTACATATAGCAAAAAAATGCAAATAAAATGGAATTACAAATACTGCTGCAGTTAATCCAAATGCTGAAAAATAATCATAAAGAAAGCATCGGTATATACCATTCTATTAAAAAGCTTTGCGGAAAAAGCTTCCAGAACATGATAGAACTAAAACAGTTCTATCGTTAATCGAAATTGAGGACGAAATTAGAATAAATCGTCGACTTTTGGAAATCGAAGAACTCAAACTTCAATAAATATATAAATAATTTCAATATCGTTACATTAATAAATAAAAAAAATTACTTTATTTATTGTATTTAAGAAAAAAACAAATTGTGTAAATATTTAAAAAATAAAATAAATAAGTTTATTACTTAAAGTATTCATTATAAACTGCAATTAAAAAATTCAAATTTTTTCATTTAAGGAAACAGTTGTCCCCATCCAAACAATTCAGAATAGAGGAATTCAATTTTAGAGATAAATACATTTTGAGAGAAATTCACTTCCTAGAATATTTTAAAATATGGGTGACTATATATTGAATAATATTACACAATATAAATCATATTTTCAGTAAAAATTCAATAGTGAAACAAAACTTTTTTTCCAGAAATATTACTGAGAACTCTAGTTATTGTTTATCAGCAATACGATTGTTGATAGTACGATCATATAATTTTGTTTGCACCACTTGTACGAACATAGAGTGGGATATTTCAGTATAAGATCATATCTTAAACTTCCGAAATGTTATGGAATAAACACACACAGTATAGTACAAAGATAAAGTGGAAATAGTCTATCTATATAATAAGATTAATATTAAATGAAAAGATTGGATTTGTTTCGCTTCTTATCATAAAAAGGGTGTCAGAAACGAGAGAAATAATCACCATTTATAAAACGAAGCGACTTGGGAAGAATTATAACTAAATTATAACGGAACAAACATATATTTTATGACATTTGAACGATTACTCATTTAGTTATATCTGATTTAGTGACGCTATTTTTTATATTTTCTTGAATGTGTCTTGATTCATCATTATTTTCTGAGGCGAAAAAATACTGTACCAGCAAAAATTTGGCTTGTTATGTGCTACCACAACTCTGCTCCATTGAAAAAAAATTATAGAGAAGTGGTTCTCTGACTTCAAACGCGGACGTGTAAACACTGATCATGCCGAACACAGTTGTTGTCCGAAAGAGGTGGTGCTACCGGATAACATCAAAAAAGTCCAAAATCGTTTTGGTAAACCGAAAAGTGAAGTTGCAGGAAAACTTAAATTTTTTAGTTAAAAATTTAAAGATTTCAAAGGAAGGTGTGCCGGCATTTGAATGAACATTTGTATTTAAGATTACTCGTTTCGAAGTGGGTGCAATGTTTACTGACAGTTTACCTAAACAACGTGTCGATAATTCTGAAAACTGTTTGGAACTGTTGAAGTGAAATAAGAAAGACATTTTGCGTCGGTATTTAACAATGAATGAAACTGGGATCCACCACTTCACTCCAGAGTCAAATCGGAAGTCAACTAAGTGGACGGCAGTCGGCGAACGTAACCCAAAGCGGTCAAAAACGCAATAGATAGATTTGTGTGGAATTCTGTTCATCAACTTTCTTAAAAACGGCTCAGGTCAACAATACCAATCACTTAATTCTTCAAATGGTGTGTTTGAAGGAGAAAATCGCGAAACGAAGTCAGATCAAAAAATAAGTGGTTTTAGTAAAATTTGTCGCACATAAATAAATACCTGTAAAACTTAAAAAAAAAGTAAGCTACTTATAGGGAATATAGGATTTTTTGATAGTCTTGTCTGTGATGTCATATAGATAAAGTTGAGGAAACACTGATCTATAAACTTTTACAAATTTAGTCTATAGTTGTAGTGCTTTAACATATTTTTTTGTTTATTGAATAACTGGAGGGGGGGAAAAACAAAATCGTTATCATTCTACGTAAATGGATGTGCAAAATACATTCAGTGTTAATTTAGTTACTGGACCATTTTTTCTAATATAACTCTAAGGTAACAATAGGATTCTTTCAAGAATTTAATGATCTGAATTAAACGACGGAATTGAACGTCAAAAGAGAATCGAATGACGCATTATATCCAGAAACGATTACGTCAATTTCGTTCACATAAATATATTTATATTTATTTATATAATTTATATAATTTGTTTAATATTTTAAGTACAGAAGTGGGCAGTCACTAAACTATATTAATTTAGAACAAAGACTTCTTTTATTCAATTTATTGTACTTAGTTGCAGTTATTACAAAATTTAGCTTAACATTGTTTCTTAAAGAAATAAAATCTTTAATTTATTTTAAAGAAAAACTTTTTACCCTAAAAATGTACTTTACATTTTCAGACACATTTTTGTTTGTATTTAATATCATTTCTTAGAAAAATTCTATTAAATCAGTCATTAAATTATGTAAAGTAAATAAAGTATATATTTACATTAATAACGATACAGAATACGATATAAAATATTAAATATTGAAACAGAATTAACACAAATTATAGTATAAAACGCATTCAAAAATCTAAGCAAAGCGAGTTACTTTAACCGCAAAATTCTTTTAATTATTGGTTGTTGTATACTTTGTATTATATACTTTTTTTATCACTTACTCGTAGTAGGAATAAACCTAATGATTACCTACATATAAGTGTATATGAATTTATATTTCATACTTACTAACATATTGATATCACACTTGAAACCACAAATCAAAACCAAAAATTTTATCTCACACAAAATGTTCGGTAGGTGTCAATGAAATCAAATGCGAAATAGTGTTTTGAAGTGTAAGAAGTAAATGAATCGAAATCCGATCCGATCCAACATTAACTAAATTCCATGAATAACTTTTTTATAAAATAAAAAAACATTAATCACCAGTTCATTTGTAAGTTAAATTTTATTTCATCTATAAATAAAATTTATTCTGGTTGTAAGAAATGATACTCAAATATTCATTAATTACATTCATATTAATTATGAATTAAGATTTGTTTTGGAGAAAAAATTAGACCAATTTAAAACGGAAGATATATGCTCCAGCTCAAAAAGTACCCGGATTTTGTAAATAACACACACTTTTAAATTTTATTCCAAATTTATTTTATCTTCTTCAAAATATGCTCCTTCTGAAGATATACACATATGCCAACGCTGAACCCAATCGTCGACACACTTTTCGTAGGCCCGTGCAGGTATGGCTTTTAGTTCCTTCGGCGAATTCTCTTTTACCGATTTAATTGACTCAAAACGATTACCACGAAGGGGCAATTTGAGTTTCGGGAACAGGAAGAAGTCGCACAGCGCCAGATCTGGCGAATATGGTGCCGCGTTTGTAAAACAAGAAATTTCGATAGTAAAAATCGCTAAATGCACTTGAGGTAGGATGGCGCTCAAATTTGTACCATATGTCAAGAAAGGGTGTACCAACACAACAAAAAAAATTTTTTGAAAAAAGTCTATTACTTAAGGAGGAGTTAACAAACAACAAAATCCGGATAGTTTTTGAGCAAAAGGTATATAGTGATAACAGAAATTTTGTTAGTTGTTATAGCTGAATAAGTTTCTTCGTTCCTGGGAAAATAGATCATTATTCTTGTGAACGTTGGAAATCTGGTTAGGGTGGTAAACTATCGATAATGAAGGACTCGGAAACATAAATCTTATAGTATGTTTCCATTGACTTTGTTAGGCCAGCTAACTTGAGATTGCTTGAATCGCCAAAAGACAAATGTTTTGAATTTGTAGGTGAAACTTTTGAATCTTAAGTAAGTTAACTGGTCTAACAAAGCCAGTTGAAACGTACTATTAACTGTTGTAAATAAGATTTTTAGGAAATCTTCGAGGGATAGAAACTGATTTCATCATTAAAAACAATTATTAGTTTCAATTAATTAATTAATATACATAATTTGACTTTATAGTTTTGTGCTATTAATTTCATCGGATTGATTAGTAAAGAAACTGTTTTCATCATTAAAAACAATTATTAGTTTCAATAAAAATTTCAAAGATCTCTCTGTTACGATCTTAATATATTTACTACTAAAATACTTACTACTTAGTAGTAGTAAGCATGCGTAAACACCATTATTTTTCAAAAATTTCGCTTGAATGACATCTCTTGAATATAAGCATGTTCAAGTTCGCTCACTACAATAAATTTGAACAAGAGAGATCCCAACTTGAATGACATTTAAAGAAATCAAAAAAATTCTAGTATTTCTAGCATATGTGCGAAATTTCTAGCATGTAAACAATTGCGAAAACTTTTTGAGCCCAGTTGTCCATTGAAGAGATTAAATTAATTGAATTTGAATAAAAAGTTTGAAGTGGTTAATGTAAGAAGTGTAATCAAAAATTAAAAGTAACACAACTGCGACTAGCAGTACAACCAATACAAATTATTTCTAGTTAAAACATCTGCGTTATTTGTATGGTTCAAATGATTGGTTTCTAAATAAGCATAAGGTGCGTTTAAGATTTTCGAAAACCGATTCATTTAGATTATTTATGAAAAACATAGAAAGACATTCTTAAACAATGTTCTACTATTATGTAATTTATGAGAAGAATTTTCCACAAAAAATGACTTTAAAATTCAGAACGGTCAAACATAGATCTAGAAAAGTTTAAAACTTTTTTGGAAGCAGCTAAAGTGAAAGAAATCCTACACTAAAATGGATAGAGCAGAAATCGATGAATTAGAATGTTCGTTCAAGCAGCGATTTGAAAAAAAATAAGAATTTCCTGAATACAGCTAAGTTGAAAGAAATTCTAAGGTAATATGGATAGAGCATGATATAATGGTTCATCAATAATTGCAGTATCACGTGAACATTCCCCCCAAATACTATTAACTAATTTTACAGTTACTTTTTATATCAAAATCGTAAAGACGGTTGATTAATTACTTTTCAAAATTCCATTTGGCAGTTATTGTATAAAAATATTAAATTTAATTTGAAGTGCATTTCAGTACTTTCTAGAATTTAATTATCATTTACTTGTGCTTGTAAAGTAATAAAATTATTCATTTTTTTTTTATTTAAGTTATTGTTTAAAGTTTCCTAAACTGGTTATTTCATTTTGAGATTTGCTTGAGAAAGTAATTTCGCCTTCACCACTCACATGAATTACTGCTGGCATCAATGGACGACGACAGCTGGACAAAGCTACTGGCCAGCCGCCATAAGCCATAAGACAAATGTTTTGAATTTTTAGGTGAAACTTTTACAGTTTTTCTTTTGCAAACACCATAAACTTACAATCCAAGTAAAGTAAAGTGAAGTGAAGTGAAGTGAACTTGTTGCATGACCAGAGTGCATCAGTTTTACAGAAATAATGAACTATGGAGGAGAGAGGCTTGGCTGGTAAAGTGTAAAACTACTCAGACAATAAAAGTGCGAAAACAAATATATGTAAATATTAAAATATAAATAACTATCAACTAAGTTAGTAGAAATAGTAGTATCTATATACATGCATATATATATATATATATATATTTGTATATAACATCTTTTTTGTATTGCTATATGATATGTTACTCATTTTATTTATACATTCAACGAATGAAAATGCATTACAAAAATGATTTCAGTGAATTCGAATATGGAAACTCTGTTGTATGTGACCAAGCCAAATAAGTTTTAAAAATAGTTTAAAAAAATACAAATCTTATTCACTTATTCACTTTTTCTTTTGAGAAAACGTGATTTGTAAACTTAATTTAATTTAAATCACGCAAATTTAAAGATTTTACTGAGAAAATCTTTAACAATGCTTAACACCGTTTATTTAACAGTAGCGCAGCAAGGCTACCATAAGTTATAATTTATTCTGTTAAATTCTCTACATTAAATGAGTTTACAGCTTTACAGCAATACAATTGTTAAGCAATTTCTGTTAAATGCAATCATTTTATACAGTACGGCTATGTTAAATGATTTATTTCTCATTCATTCTCTCTCTCCGTACGTTAAAATCGTTTTTGTTTACATTGCTTGACTCTTTCTTTTTTTTTTTGTTTTTGTTTAATCTTATTTGTGTGTTTTGGCTTAAACGATTTTTCTTCGTGATCGTTTATTTTGAATCTGCTTTTGTTATTTTCTTGTCGGCGCATAACGAACAAAAAAAAAACTCCTTTAATTTCAAGTTTATTTACATGTAATTTTTGTTGTTGTGTTTTTTAGTTAACATTTCTTATTGTAGTTCTTGTGGCTGCGCTTATTTGTTGCGTTGTTGCTGTTGTTCGTGTTATTGTCGTTGTTGTTGTTGTTGTTGTTGTGTTGAGTTTGTTATTACTCATGTACACATTGAATTTTTCTACGCCGCTGCTGATTACTAACCTAAATTATCTTCTGCCGTGTTCAGTTGTTGTTGTTATTACTGTTGTTGTTGTTTGTTAATTATGTTATTTTCCCCCAAGTTTATTTGAAATAAAATAAATAATCTCGAAATACATTTTTTTGTATGTGCTGTGCTTTTATGTACAAAAAGATAAATTGGCAAAGAAATTTTCTTCTTTATTTGCCTTACACTGACTGAGATTGCAACGCTGATATTAAAACTTTTTTCCACAAATATTGTGTGGTTTTTTTTCGTTTTTCGTTCATATTTTCTGCATATAACGAAGGAAACGCGGGTTCAGAGGTATACACATATATATTCGTCTACTAAGTAAATGGAATACTAAAGATGATCATTGTTTGCTTAAATTGACTGAAGAGGAATATCCATCCGTTAAGAGTAATATTTTTATTTATTTTTGCAGTGTTTAAATTATTTTTGCTTATGTTGCAGTGCAAAATTTGACTCAAAGGAATGAATTCTTCGAAGCAATCAATCTATTTGATTGAAAACTTGCTATGCAAAAAAACTAAATATAGCCCAGAAATAAAAGAACTGTAGTGAGTATTTGGGAAGTACTAGCGGATCATGATTGTCTATATTTCAAAAGAACAAAGTTTTTCTTTTTTTGAAAATTACTATATTTTCCGTTTAACATGACTATTAATGTAAGAATATCTGAACGACCCAAGACCCATGTTATGTAAAGTATCACGGGCACGTCAAAATTGACACTTTCGGGATATGATGAAAATGCATGTTAAATTATTAATAATAAAATAAATTTTATTTTTGGAGCTCAAGTAAGCTTTGGACAGAAGGTCGGCACTACAACCTCATGTAACCTAAGAGATTTTCTTGTAATGCAGCTATTTTTAATGCATAATAAAAATATATATTCCTCGCAATATAAACAAGGAGAAATCACATTCACCCAATTGCATGGTCATTCAATATATTCACTGGGAGTCAACAGTTATTCATATATTATAAAAAGATAGATGATAGATGACTAAATACTGCTCATCCTTTTCGACTGTGATCCCAAAAGCAGATCACCTGTTTAGGACACAATCATAACAAGTTTCTAAGTCGAAGTTTCTAAAGGAAAATAATTAAAACACACCTGATTTTTGGTAGAAAAACAGACTTTATTAACAGTTGTTTCTAAGTGGTTTCTAGTTTTTACAATCAAGAAAAAATAAACCAAAAACGAAAATTTTTATAATACCGTCGTTGACAATACAAAGTTGCATGAAAAACTCTCAGATTGCACAAGAAACAGTTTCCACGTATAGAAATAGAATATAAGATAAGAAAACTATACTCCATCTCATGTCAGTGTTCAACATTGACTAGAAAAAGATTTAAACTCTTTGGGACCCCTTTACTTACCGACCTGACTGAGCAGTCATTTCGCAAAATTTGGAATTTGGTCAAGGTTAGTTATAGACTTGTCAAACTGGTTTCACTTAAATGAAGAAGTCGTACCTTTTCGTGTTGTTCGCATTTTGACGTTCTAGTTTGCCTATGAACAACACTAAACCGTTGTATCACAACTGGTCATTATTTAAGCTCAAATAGGCTTTTGGCACAAGGCCGCCACTCAAACCTAACCTAATATATACATTTTCAAAAGTGTGTGTATGAAGAATATATTAGAATCAAATAAGTTTTCATTTTATGGAAAGTCATTTTATATAAAAATAATTCCACATACATGTAAACAATAGAATCATTCATTAGATGCTGCCATCAAAGTCTTAACAGTTAATGTTAGTTGTGGTTCAATCATGCCAATCCATATATAATAAATGAAATTTACATAAGTTCTATCTATCGTATTTTTTACTGCGTTTGATCGGAAATGGATTGTCAGAGGTATGCGATTACGGAGAATCTCTATTTAGGGAAGTTGTTAGACAACAAATTCCTTCCAAGACAGACCTTAAATCGATGTGTCTATCCAAATCTGAACAGCGTCGTAGCTGGTACCAGTTATTGAAACTGTTATACCTTACTGAGATTTGATTTCTGCAGACAGAACAGTGCAAAGAAAAAGTAGTGGTTGGTCAGGACCGTAATTATGTGCAATCCTGCGACTTACTTTTTAGAAAACAAATGTCAAACGAAACACATACCTGTCTGGGTTGTTCTTTTTGGAAGTGCAGAACGGCATTTGGTTATTGAACTCGAGGAGGGGCTCCGGAACATAAACCAACCCAGCTTGAAACCTATTTGTTACTGTCCATATGAGCGGCCTTTCCAAGTATTTATATGAGAGAGATTCATTTAAAATTCTTGACCCTAGCGCTTCTGACATTTAAATTCCAATAAAGTTCAAATAAAAAACTCACCACAATAATACATTTGTATTATATACAGGGAGGGGATTTACCAGGAAAATCTTTATCTATTTTCTTAGCATACACAAACACATGCATACGTTTTTTCTTTATCAACAAAAATCGTGTTTACTAAAGATAACAATCCCAACAAATTCAATGATAAAAAAATACAAAAAAAAAACAAAAATTTCATAAAAAAAATATGAAATTTCGTAACTTTTATATAAAGACGGCGTTAAATAATTCTTTTTTTATTTTCATTTTTTCCTTATTTAAACAATTTAGACTTATTAAGATTCATAAAAGCAAAAATTTATGTTAGTGTAACAAATTTTATGTTAATTGTAACATTTCGAAACGCCAATGACAAATAAATTAATAATAAAATAAATAACATTTCGGCAATAAAATATTGTTTTTTTTTTCCGTTTCGTTTTTTGATGATTTTGTGTAGGTTGAATTTTTAAATTAAATTTCGTTAACGATTTTATGTAAATTTTATATGAAATAAATAAAAATGCAAAAAAAAAGCATCACACTATTAAACAAATTTAATACTTTAATTATACACTTTGCAATCGATATTTAATTATTTTTGTAATGATCATTTACTATAGATCATTTATGAAGAAGAAGAAGAAGAAAAATAGTCAAGACAAATCTTGTTTATTTTTAATGTTGCAGTTGTTGTTGTTGTAGTCGTTGCTGTTCACTTTTTTATTTGTAATTGTCGCGTCACACATATCAAACAAATGACAAAAAGAGAGAAAATGATGACTGACATTTGGACAAGAAAATACATTTCGTTGAAAAAAAAAAAAAAAATTATATGAGCAACACGTATAATGATAAATTTTAATTAGTGGTATATTAAACTATTTAGATATTATATTATTTATTAAAGGTTGAATTTAATATATATTTATTTAAGATATTCATACACTTTTTCATTACATTTCAGATTTATTTTGTTTCTTTTTAAATGAAAACACAACACAGCACACAATTAAACACACGAAACCGGTGAAACGCAAAAAACAACTTCCAACTATTAACGAATCGAATATGACTGAATGGAGTCAAGCGGCATTTCTCTCCTCAACTCTCAATGTGTTAAGAAGACTTAACAGAAAATTGTAACAGCTGCAAACGGAAATAACAGCGGAAAACATGTTTGTTTGGTATACGGGCGCCATAGAATAAAGTGACGAAGGGAAAAATGTACGCAGATAAAAATATATTAAGATATGAAAATTTTTATAAATAATTGCAGAAATGCATCATTGTTTTAATAATGCTTAATTAATGAAAATGTGTACATTAATGTTTATTTTATACCAAATATATCAGAATTCATTTTAACTATAATAAATTTAATAAAATATAATTTAACCATGTTTAAGGTCAGTTATTTAAAAACTCAAAATAATAATACGTAACAATAAGTTACTAATTAAATAGTTTTTACTTATTTAACAATTCTTATTATTAGTAAGTAACACTAAGTTACTAAATTATTGTTAAAATTGTAGTTCATATTTTAAAAATAATTTTAATACTATTATTTCAGACTATTTCATACACTATCATCTACAGCAGGACTACCCGCAGTCCACATTCGGCCCGCGACATTATTTTAATCTACTACAATTACGTAAATTTTCTTTTGGGCACTACTGAACTTACATTGTTTTATATTTATGGTATACTAAAATGAATTAAAAATGATAAATTAATAAAACTAAATTTAACATTATAACCGTATTTATAATGTTATAATGCATTTATAATAACAACTATGAATGTATGTATTTGTTTCTGCGGCCCCCCAATCTACACAGTGATTTGTATTGGTCCGCGATCACATCTGGTTTGGACAGTCCTGATCTAAAGTGTACATATTGCAAAAAAAAAATTATAAACTTTTCATGTAAATAAACACATAAAAACAAACTATTAAATACAATTAAATACAATCTCTTTCAATATGTGATCATTTTAAATTTAAATACATAAAAATAAAAATCAAAAAACAGATAAATTAAAAAGGAATTAAACAAAAAAGAAAGGAAAATTTAATTTTACATTTATTTGTTTTATGTTGTTCGATTTTTTTTTGACACACCTTCTTCTGTGTGTCAAGTTTATGAGTTTTATTGAATAAATATAATAATTTATTAACAATAAATATAATAATTTATTAACAATAAATAAACAACAAGGTAAATATTATTTGAAAAGCTTATTATTATAGGAAAATGTACTAATATTTGGATAACATAAATAAAATTTACGCAACAGTGGTGTAAAAAGTTGGATCTGGTTGTGACAAAGCGAAGTTGCAGGAAAGTCTGCTTGAGGTTATGAAGGTGAGGGATGTGAATATAGATAAATAATAAAAATAAAAGTTCGTTGAATAGGTATCTGTAGCGGGGGTAGCTAAAGGGAAGGAAAATGGTGAAATCATTACATTTATAAAGACGATGATACAGAAATTGGAGCAGAATTATAGTGAACTGAAGCTAAAGCTTAATGAACTAGCTTGAGATACGGCTGAAGTGAAAAAGGAGTTGCAGCAACTTGCCGGAAAGACAATAGAGACTCAGGAAGAGCTGTCAAGAAGGGTTGATCAAACGGACCACAACATCCAGGAGTTGAAGGAGAGGGGACAATAGTTAAGAAGTCGATTTAATGATTTGCAACAGAATCGTACTTCGTGAACGGGTGAAAATGCATCGATACATGCGTAAAATTTAAAATAATTATTCCAGTTTAAAGAGTTCATATTCATAAAGTATTTACACTTCAACTTTCAAATTATTCAAACAGTGAAACGAAAAAAGGAAAGCAATTTCATTTATATTTTCTCAGTGAAGTTAAACTTCTTTTTGTAAATAATATAAAATATTTATAAAATTTTTTAGTTTTTATTTTAAATTTATTAAATCAAATCGATTTTAGGTGATAAAAAAAATTTAGGTATTTCTACACTTTTACTTAGAATTTGTTTTTGTTTTTTATAATTTATTTTGACTCCATTTATTTTCTTCTTATGTTTATTTGTTAAAATTTTAAATGAAAAAATTTTATGATGAATTTTTTTGAACCAGCATTCACTGCGCCAATAGTAAATATATAGAATAAAAAGAAGTAATTAGAAGTAATATAATAAAAATAAAAAATAATATAATTTCTTTTAATACAACTAAAACTTAAACTTCACACATTTTATTGTATTCCACGTCTGTCTATACTATTAATCTATGCCATAAGCGGCAAAAAGATCTTCAATTTTATTTGGTTTAATTCTTTTACGTACTCCATAAACAAAGATTTACCATTCTCCCGTCTGATTAGTAAAGAAATTCTCTTTCGGAATGCTGTGAGTGCAAAAAGAAGCAAAGAAAAGCAGATGTTAAGTAGGGGAAAACACAGAGAAAATGGAGAAATGAATCACAACGGCATGTTATGTAAATGTACAGTCTGATGTTAATTCGAGTTTTGTTGTACGACGCTGTAACTAACAGAAGGAGAAAAAAAATGCAAAGGTAAGCTACTGCATATGTCAAGACAAAAAATAAACAGAACAGGGTGTTAACACAGAAAAGAAATACGTATACAAACTCTTGTGTAAAATATGTGTAAAGATTTTGAATAATACACGAGCGTATGAATATTAGAGATTTTATTAGAGCGGTTATTTTAAAAAATATTACACAAATTTATAAATGTTACTAAATCTTTTACATCACAATAAATCGAAAGTAAATGCAAATTGAATTAATATGTTAAAGAATATTTATTAGCTAAATAGAAAAAAATTTTAAATATATAACTACATATATAACTAGTATTAACACAGATCATTAAATGGTTTATGAGTTTAATATTTGCTACATATACAATAATGTAGATATAAATAATAAACATGAATCACTTTGGATTATACTCGCATACTCTACATTTGACGTATATTTCGTTAACAGCATAGCTTTTAAATTAACATTTACCTTTTTCTGTTCTCATAAAAACAAAATGTTAGCTTTTGCATAGGCAATCTAACACTATGTTAAGTAATAATAACGCCACAAATGTAACTGAGATCGTATTCAATATCGTTATGATCGTATTAAAATGAAATTTATGTAAATTTTATTTAAAACAAAATTCATTTATATTTTATTTAAAATAAAATTCATTTATATATTATTTAAAATAAAATTCCATTATATTTTATTTAAAATAAAATTCATTTGTATTTTATTTTAATGAGCTATAATACAAAAATTTACAAATGTGTTGTACATGCATAAACCAACATTGCTACTAAATTTATTACACGATTATTTGCGTGTTTAACATTAATATTAAAAATGTAAAAATATATAAAAGCCGTTACATTTATAAAAATTCCCTTAAGTGCATTAAATTACATTATAACAATGCATGCATTAACAAATTTATGTTTATTTATAATATAAGAAACTAACAGTTTTCAATCGACAGGATGTCGCCTTCATATCAATTTTGAAACCGCAAATATAACCACCGATATTTGATAGGGTTGCATGCACGTACTTTTAATATTACGAGGGGCGCAAAAGCCACGCATGGGATAATTATATATGTGTAAGCATTATTTTAAAATAAAGTGTGTTATTTTACGTTTAATTAGGTCTAAAGTTATCTTCTTACATTTAATAATTATACTGCAAAACCACTAAATATTATTTATTCCACATTTCTTTTTTTTCTTTCTTATATTTTAAAACCAAGTACTGCTTAACCCAAAACGTACTACGGATCGAAAAAATTATCAAAGTATCAATATCTCCGTTAAGGACAGAAAATAATATCGTTAAGGACAGAAATTCAATATTTTAGAATTACTGGTGCTAATGCTGCGGACCGTGCACCGGTGGTGGAAGTAGACAGTTCTGCCAGGCATTTTTCATCTACAAATTGAAAGCACTGATTGGAAATTTAAAGATGTCTGATACTAATGAGACATTGAAAATTCCCTTATTACAAATACATATTTTAGTTGCTTCAATAAAATTTTATTTTAAAAGACAATAGTAAAGTACCAGTAAATAACATCAAACATACATTAGAATATTTTCACAAAAAATGTCTACGTTACCATCTTTATAAACATTTACTGGCATTAAACTGGGTGACCATTTAAACGAGATGGGTTTAGGGTCTATCTGATACAACAGAATATCAACTCAGTCAGAAACGGGATAAGATTTTTAATTAAATTTTTTGCGATTATTTGGTTTTGTTTTGGGTTATCAAAAGGATACTGAGGCAGAAGTTTTTGTCTTCGTATATATCGGGTGTTATTCTTGCTGCATAAGAACTGTTCCAAAAATGAATCAGTTAAACATCGACTACATTTGGTTCTAACAAGACAGCACAACTTGTCATATAGCGCGCTTAACAATCGATTTATTACGAAACAACAATCAATTTAGTAACAACTTTATTTCCAGAAGTGGTCCTGTTAAAAATAATCGAGATCGACTAGATCATATAACTCGTATATTTTCATTTTGCATTGAAAGCAGCAACAATGAACAGCTAAAATCACAAACATGACAGCTAAAATTAATAAAAAAAATTTTTTTGTTCATAGGCTAATTTAAGAAATTGACACAACTTCTTACAGTGAAGTTATTATATACACAGAGGCTCAGAAGAGTATTACTATATACATATATCTAAAATGTCTTACTTATTGATTATTTATTTATTTTAGTGTAAGACATTTATTAGAAACTATAATGTTCACAATTTCTAACTCGAAAAAATAAAATTCTGTGTTAGCAAATAGGTAACAGCCATAGTGCGATGGTAGAGGTGCGAAAGGAACTTTTGGAGTGTCCTTATCTTGGTTATAATAAAAATTGTTTTAAAAAGCAAAAAAAAGATTCTGTATTTTTTTTCAATCCTGTCAGATAACCGCTTGTGCCGTGTATCCCATACAAATTTTTAGACGTCTGTCATAGACGTTACGTTTGTCATAGATGCGCTACCGCTGCCACAGTGAAAGTAGAACTAAAATATATTCTTTAATAATAATTAAAGAATATATTTTAGTTTTTTAATTCTATTTTAGTTCTATATGTTAGTAATAAATAATGTAGATATACTCCTTACAGCAGATAGTTAGATATTTTCAACTAATATCTAATCAGGGACTAACTCAGATATATTGGGTTTGTATTTATTAGTTTAAAATCATTTATTTAAATATTTGTTAACTTTCAATAGACTTTAACACGTATGTTGTTTCTATCTTTATTGTGATTTCGTGGAAAGGATTTATAGATTATGCTCTAGTCTTTTACTAAAGTTAAGTAATGCCCCTAGTTTATGTCTTATCCACTTTCATTGTACTAATATTATAAGTTATTTGTTATCGTTTTCTATTTAAACTCACGAATTTTTTAAAGAATTGCTATAAACAGTTAAACATTGTTAAATTAAAATAATTTTTGTACTTTTTAAATTTTTTAATTTTATTAATATTTTAAAAATATTGGGTTAATATTTCTTTTTACTGTTATTTTGTTTGAAATCACCTTATAAGTATTTTAACCTAATTTTTTTTTTAACCTAAATAAAATACTATTTTTTTAGGCAGTTAAGGAGAAAGATATTTTAAACAATTTACAGGTGTTTAAGTTTCTTGGCCAACCTTCATTTAATTTTTTTTTTTTTTTGCAATTTCATATTCATAAATATTGAAAATGAATAATGAATGGGCAGTGTCAATGTTGAAGTTGTTATTTTTGTTAACTGCATAGACATGCAGGCGAGAAACTATCTAACATAAACAAGTCGCAGTTGGCGTGTGTCTACTTAATGGTTGCCAGATCGCAGCAAAAAAGTTTAGTTTTAATTCAAAAGTACTTGTGATATTCCTAAATATCACAAGTAAATAATGTCTTAGATCATCTTAGGCATTTTTTAATATTTTATTAAAGTGCTATCAATACATTATTTCAGTATCTTAAAGCTAACTACTTCAGTGTGTATAGATGTTTGAATATTTAATAATTGCGGCTTTTAATTCGTCAGCTATATTAGCTGGTTGAATATTATCTACTTAAGATGAAATGCTTATAAAGCATATAACAACTTATGACTAACTTAAAGATTCGATATCATACTGGCTTAGTTTTGTACTCATGATAGTGTTACCATTTTGTTATCGTGTTAAATGATTACTGAACAATACTTTTTATGAATATTAATAATTATATTATTATTAAATATAAAGTAGTAATCGTAGTATTCTAACAAAATATATACAACTCCGACTTTCCAGGTGCCGTGATTTCTCAAATTCGGGATTTTAATAAATTATATTACTCTGAGCAAGTTTATGCGCTACACTATATAGTATGTCGATAAAATATATAGTGATATATATAAAACCTTAATTTCGCAATATGTTATGTCCAGTTGTTTGTGATTGTCGTGTAATATAATCTTATGTAAAATTTTAATATATCAATGAAATCAATGGAAAATACTCAGCTGTAGTTATCGATATCTTGAGCATTAAGCTATAATATCGGCTTGAAATTTAACAAAAATTAAAAAATATGTTGTTAAATACGAAAAATTGCCCGATAAATCGGAATCTCCATTAAAATTTTTATAATTAAAACCATATAATTATCAAATATCAAAATCATTGTTGATTGACATTTTTATTGAATGTTAGGTTAATTTGGGACTGCTGATTTTAAATCTGCAATCCGTTTTTTATGTTTCAGATGTCAAATCTGCTTGACATATAGCAATAGCGGGTTAAATTGCAAAAATTGAGCATTTAAAGGATTAATAAACATTTTTTTTTATTAGTTACAATTTTCGTATGTTTAGTCAACTTGCTATATACAAATAAACATTTTTGTCTAAGATATCTTCTCTCAAACGAGGGGATTTCTTGTTAAAAAAATATTTTTCTAATATTTCTCAAAACGAGTTTTTTTAAGCGTTGGTTTTTAGAAAACTCCCCTTTTAGAGAGGAAAGGGAAATTTTGGGGAAGAAAAACTATGTTAAAAATGATTATCTATTTATTTGTAATAAATTTACTGAAAACATGAAATTCGATCACTTAAAAACAATTTTTTTTTAACTTAAAGAGTTTATAAAGAGTTTATGTAAATTTTGGAATTTAAAAAACCAAAAAAAAGGAAAGACTTCAGTTTAGTTGCACAGTGTTATTAAACTGTTTCGGAGAAAAACACCAAGAAGAGTAGTGTATTTATAAAATACATGTAAAACATATCTAAATAATATGTTATAAATAAAAGTTTAGTCATTTAAGTTTACTTTATCCCAAAAATTATTTTTTAAAGAATTGATTCTTTAACCATGACCTATCTCTATATGCAGACTGTGCTGTTCTTTTGTTTAAGTTTTTCTTCTATTCCTTGTTCTACTTTCTATCTTTCTACCTATTTCACATTAAATAAGGTTTTTTATTCTTTTCTAAATTCTTTTATATATGATACATATAAGAACTCATATACCTACATAGTGCATGTTTTATTGTAGTTAATTTTTTTTTAATAATGATGCGAATAGTCCAAATTTGTTATTAAAAATTTTAATGCAAATAATACAATACAATACATTATAAAAAGTTATTTTTCTTAACTATAACATAGAATATCTATTTAGAAAAATACGACGTTATAACTAGTAACTTGTTAGATCATATAGAATTAAAATGTTAATTTTTCGTATACAGAACTTTTTAATCCTACAGTTGCTAAATATTTTTTAAATTTTATCTCAGGTCAATACCGATTTCAAAAATTCTTGTGAAATAAAATTGTCTTTAATAGACTTAAGTGCATGTAATTAATGGTTAGACCAATTTTTTTTCGTAAAGAAATAAGTGCTATGATTTATTCTAATAAACACCATTCGTGATAAGAATTCTAAATTTTAAAATTAAACAAAGATTTTTTAATTAGTCATTGTCCTAGTAAAGAAATAGTGTCATATTTAATGACTACAAAATTTAATGACGATTGCATAGCATATCTTAAAACTTCAAAAGTTTTCATTTCACTATAAAAGTCAGAAATAATAATAATTCTTTTTATGAAACAATCGTTTTTATGATCCACCTTATGAAACTCTATAAAAATGTATATATTATATTTCATGGCAACCTTAATTTAAGAAATGCACATGATGTTCGTGATGCAATCAACTATTGAATAGATACAGTAAATATCTACGTACTCATGTAGATATTACGTTTTAACCTATTTGATACGTACAAGAAGTAAACATATGTTTGTACACATATTGCAAAGTTTCTTTTTGATTCTTGAATCGAACATTGTTGTTTTTTGTTAATTGTTAATTCATTTAATCTTTAACATAAATTTTTTAACGTAAAACAAGTTGCTATTGCAAGTTAGATGCATATTAATTACAAATTAAATCGCTGTAACGTTGTTGTATGAACATTCCACGGTTTTTTTTCACTTTTTTAACTAGCTACATTTGGATGGTTGGTATATTCTGTTTATGGTCTTATTGGTAAATTTCATTTATAAAATCTATTAAAATATTTAAGTCAACATACTTTAATTTAAACCATTTTAATTTGAGTTATTTTAATTTAAGAGTCTTATCCAATTAATAAATTTTAAACACATTAAATATTATTATATATATATAGATATATAAAAAAAGTAAACTCTATATATGTAAATATATATATGTATATTAGATAAATATATATATAAGAATATACACATATATAGTGGATATTTTAAAATTTAATGTAACTGGAATAAGTTGTCAAAAATATAACAATTGTAAAATATAAATATTTTTATCATTTAATTTTATTTAATATATTAATACAACACAGCAAACAAATTTGTTAATAAATTTTTTTTTTTTTTTTTTTTTTTTTTTTTTTTTTTTTTTTTTTTTTTTTTTAAGGCACAGCCAGTTTTAGTGTGCTCAGCAATCACACAAAACAGCGCAGTATATCTCAACCTTATTTGAGCTATATATCTCACTTAAGGATTTGGAAATTTTTCAGCGCTTCAAGAGACTTCCTAAACACCTGACAATGTCAATTTACTTATAAAAATCATGCTTCCAGTTGGGAAGCACTTAATTTGTTAATAAAAGCCCAATATTAAAAAACTCTGACTTAGACCATCGTGTTAGTGAGCAGTTAATCATAAAAAAGACAATGAGTAGTGAGATTTAGACTAATGATAAGACCTCATCAGATTTAATTTAATACGTATAACGTCTCTATAGTTAATAATAGATTTATATAATATAATTTATTTTATATTCAAATGAAGTTGAAGTTGTAATAACAAATACATACTACTTTTTTTTAAATGTATTATTTTTATCAACTTCATACATTTAAAGCATCAGTTATTAATTACAAATATTATATCTTTATAATATTAATATTATTTGAAGATTGACGAATTATTACAGTCATGATCTGCGAATTGGAGAAATGACATAGTAATTAATTATTAAAGTAAATAAATAAAAAAAGAATAAAATAAAATTAGAATATTTATAACTTAAGTTATATAAATAATAAATAAATAATAGAGTCATTCAAGTACTAACTTAAAAAATTTTTTTTTGCATTTTAGAGTGCCTGGTACTCCTACATATATCATAAAAAGTATATCTTTCTCACCCTCTTTATGAGAAGAAAATCTACATTTTTGCCATGGTCTGAAGGAAGAATATTTATTTGCTATGATTTACAAAAATAAACAAAATTTATTTTAAAAATTATTAATAAGGACTGTAGTTATTCTAAAGACGCATAAAAATAATTTTTAAATAAATTGAAAAGAAATTAATAAATAAAATAAATAAATAAAATTAAAATAAATAAAAATAATATAAATAAATAAAAATAAAATAAATAAATAAAAATAAAATAATAAATAAAAATAAAATTAATAAATAATCAATTTAAATTAGGAAATAAATAATAAATCTCAAAATAAAATATTGTGAATATTTACGTAAAATACTGAATCAATCACCCAACTTTTTGACATATATTCTTACAATTTGTCATTATTTAATATTCTTAAAATAATATTTTAAGAATTAATACAAGTACATTTCAAAGTATAAAACATCATAATATTGAATATAATTACTAAATATAATAATTTTAACGCATTAGAGTTATAGTTTAGAATTATATTCATACATAAATCAAACTTCCAGGGGGTTTTGTGAAAATTTTTATTTATTATTCTTGAACAAAGTGTTTCTAGATTACACAAAAAAAAATTACTTGCTGTCGCAAACAATAAAAGATTTAAATTGTTTTTATAGCCCAGATAATATCTCTATTCGTGGGGAATCCTGCTATGTTAAGCAAATTTTTTAATCTTAGTATTTCGAAAGTTGTGGGCAGTACCTTTATATTTGATGTGGTCGGTACATTTTAGCTGATATCAATAGTCTACAATGCTGGTGCATGAATTTACAATCGATTAAATCACTGTAGCTGCATTGTTATGATTACGCTTTGTTATGGTACTTTTATTCTTGTTAAATAAATTTTTTTATTTTTATATTGAATTTATTTATTTTTGTTTATATTTTTATGTAAAATTTATACAAAGCGTTTATAAAAATAGATTATGATTGCGACATTGCTTCAGAAGTTGACTTAGTGCTTGTTGTTATTGTTGCTATTGTTATACCGTAATAGAAAGTAAAAGATACATTGCGATTTAAAATATATAACGGTTGAAATAAAATATCTATTTAGGATTATAAAGTCAATAAAAAAAACGAAACTAATATTTGAATATATGCAAATTTTCTATTGAATACAATAAATATTTGTATTGTCATCAGCGCAAAAAAATATTAGTGTTTTTAAAAGAAATTTAAATTTCAATAAAAGCGAAAGTATTTTTTATTTAAATACTAAATTGAGATAAAATAATAGGAAAATATTTCAAATTAGATATATGTATTATTTAAGAATGAGTTCATAAAACTATATATTTTTTAAATCAATTTACATATAAATGTACAATATTAAATTTCAATTAATCGTATATATAAAAACATCTACTCATATGTGTGCATTTTATCTAACATGATAAATGTTTGTTTATAAAAGTTGTTATAATCATTAGTAAATTAATAATCAAATAAAGCACAAATAATATAAAAAATTATTTCTTTTAATAGTATAAGGTCCTATTGCTAATATTATCTTGAATACTTAAAAAGATAATTTTACAAAAACTGTTGAACAAAAAATGATATTTTAAATAGTAAAAAAAATTCTCAACATTTTTTATTATAGTAACCAAACCGGACAAATTGTCCTACTTACTACAAATATACTTTTGTGTTTCAATTTATTTAAAAAATACCCTCCTAATATTATTCGGTTGCTCTACATATAAGAACTCGACAGCGAGATTCAAATGCCGTATGGTTTAGTGCTAACATTTAAAGTCTTAAGTGAGAATCTTATCTCGATATATGTCTTATCTTTTCTAGGGATACATTTGTAAACAGCAAACATTGCATATGAATTCCCCAATAATTTAAAATCAATTACGCAGCAAACTCATTTAATCTTACTTTAGAAGTTTAAATAATGTTGTAATAAGAGAATTAAATAAAAGAAAGAAAAATAGATATACTATTAGAAAGATTGAAATTAGTATTAAGCTGCTGTAATAAGTCTCAAGTATTCTTAAAATATTTAAAATATTACAAAAAAACTATTAAAAAATAAAAAAATAGGAGAAGAAATTATTCAAATATTTTTAAAATATTAAAAATTTTACAAAAAACTTGTAAATAAAAATCGAGAAGAATCTATATAATCGCACCTTAATCTGATGTAATCACAAATATAGAGACATTAAAAAAAACAAACATTTTTTTAATCTTTCTCGGTTAATTTATAAATTTCAACTTTAAAAGCAGCTTATTTTGTTTTTTCTTATATATATATATATATATTCTTATATATATATAGTATAAAATTAAACTAATTAATTAAATTAATTAAACTAAAATTTTTAATTTTTTTTTGTTTATATTTTTTTATATATCATTTTAACATTTTAAATACCAATTGCAGTTCAAATTTTTTGCAACATATCACAATAAAAAAAAGCAGCTAATGTTGATATCGAATGCCGAAAACAATCAGATTTTATGCCTCGGTAGTTCGGTAACTTGGTAACGTAATCTTACAAACACAAAAATATAGAATATTTTTTTCATATGATCAAGTTACAAAGCACATTTAAATATCCTTAATATAAAGATAAGTTCATATGTACAAAAACATCATATACAACAGATTTCAAGTACCTACATTCATAAGGTAATCATGATGACATTTAGAGACACAACCCATTAAAACTTTGGATATTTCCGAACTAATTAATAAAAGTTGTTTTGCCATAAACTCAAAATATTAATCGGTTGTTAAAAACTATTAAAGTTTTAAAAAATGATATTCTTAGTATTACTATATGTGGACCTTACATCGAGTTCAGGAGAAAAAAAATGACGGTGGCTACATACTTCAATGACATAAAAGATTTGACTCATTTCGCATCACTTGAATAGGATTTATTCATGCAAAATATTGGCACTTTCAATCGTTAATAGAAAGAACAACTATAAATTCTTGAAATGAGAGTTTGGAAAAATTATGTTTTCCCTTCTATGCCCTTACTTAGAACAGTGATATCAGTAAACTAGACTAGGGATATAATAAAATATTAATAGCATTTGTGAAGGAAATTAACAATTCCTGAAAATGTGTATATATAAATTGATTTATTATATACATAAGTTGATATATATATAAGTTATATATAAGTTAATTTATTAATAAAATTCTTTAAATAAAAAAAAATTTTTTATTACTTTTGTTCAACATTTTTTATTAATTAAACATTTTTTCTAAACTACAATATTTCACATTATCAATAAAAATTGTCAGTTATTTTATAAGCCAATGTAATTTTTCAAACGTCTGAGTCTGACACTAAGCTTTGTTGTTGTGTTTATTAATTATTTTTCTTACTGTAAATTCTATAATGATTAAGTATAAATAGCATCAACAGCAGCAAAATGAAAATAATAATATTATCTTCGATCGACAATTGCTGCTAATATAATTACAGTTCCAGCTACATTTATGCTTGTTTGGAAGAATTCAACAAAATACAAATACAAAATTTAAGCATCAAAGAAGTTTAGCGCGTAGCAAACACACATTTATGTGGGGTTTTTATTTAGTAAGTAAATGATATGGTAAATGAGTAATCACGCTTAATGAAAAACCTTTTAGCTGTCAGATAGTTTTAAATACATTAAATTAGCACATATTCTACAAAAACTCACTAATTTATTTATAGTATGAAATATATAAAACCCCAAAAACTTATGGAGTATTGTGTACGTTGAGTTGAAATTATAACTATTTTAAGTTAAACTTATTACTTCCGACTTTTGATATAATCAATATAATAGCAATATTGATTTTGCTATAGATCAAATTCTTTAAGAGTCTATATAAAGATAACACATATTTACTTGTGAAAAAGCTAGTTTATGATATATTTATAGCTGTCAGACAAATGCCATAGGACCTAGACAAGGAATACAATAGTACTAAGAGTTATTACTGATCAAAATATAAAAGATTAACTGGGTTACAAAAAGCATTCATGTTTGGTATGTTTTCGAAAAGTTATAACACCAAGTATCGTTTGTTATAAAGGCATACCACAAGTTTAAATTGAATTATTTTTTAATTAGTTCTTACTTCTTTAAAAAAGATATCAAATAGAATAATTGACGTCAGTAATTTATTTAATTAATTAAAATTTTTGAATTGATAACTATTTCAAATAATGCAAATGATCTATTATTATTGATTTTTGTAACATATTTTTTATTTTAATTTTGAATACTCTCTTGCTTATCCTTATAAATAATAATTACAATAAAAAGCATGTTTACGATATGTTTCAATCATTATTTTTGTATTATGATGTTTTAACCAACAATTAATTGAAATATAGTAGTAATTGAAATATAGTAGCCGAAATAAAAATGGTAATCTGAACAATTTTGGAGCTAATTTCTTCAAAGAAAAAGGCAACAGACATAGTGTTAGAGAGTCGCTTAGGAATTTCATATCTTAAATAATCACACTTTTAAAAATGTAAAGAATTTTGATATGCAACCCTAAAATATCTACAAGGTAAAAAAACGAATACGTTATAGGCTTATCTGTTCACTTTTGTGCACGTAAAATAGACTACAGCAGTGCTAACGGAAAAATTATTATTGTCTTCAGAGAGGCACTGAACCACAATAAAAACTGGGCTTCTTATTTTCTTATTTAATTGTAAATTGTTTACAGAACAAACTTAGTACATTTTTATAGTTATAATTTCATAGAAATAGCAATAACGATTGAGTATGTAATGAATTTATGACCAAGAATAGACACTGTTGTACATAAATTATATTTATAGTTGAAAACATTAAAGCAATTATATTGTTATATTCTTAACAACTTTTTCTTAGTTTATTTTTGTAATTCCTATAATTATTCAAAAGTTTAACATTATAATTATGTTATAAAATCAATAAATTATACATATACATACATATAGATAAAAAAAAATAAAGCAATTATTTTGTACTACTCCTAATAACTTTTTTTTATTTATTTTTGTTATTCCTATTATTATGAATCAATATTATGAATCAATAGTGATTTTTATATTATAAAATCACTAAATTATATATATATATGTATATATAAAAATCTATATTACATATATATATTCGTAGATAACTTTAAAATTAATTTTAGTGTTAAATTACAAATAAATAAATAAAAATATTAGATATACATTTTATCACAATAATTCGCTATATAAAATTAAATAATTAAGATTTTATATGATTAATGATGTAAAGTTACATTAGTTTTTGTTAGGTTAAATAATGTTGCCAACAATTTTTTCATTAATATTCATGTGTAAAGAAATAAAATAAAATAATATATTAATTATAATACAGATTTAATAAATGAAGTTTAAATTACTAGTTCTAATGCGATAACAAATTGGGAAATTACTCGTTAAATTACTAGTTCTAATGCCATAACAAATTGGGAAACTACTCGTATAATGCCTCCAGATAAATTTTAGTAATATTACAAATTACTATACGATTTGTAAAATATTTTAATAAAGATCAATGATGTTATAATTATATTTATCTACATTAATAAACATTTTATTTAATATAATTTAATATACATTATATTAAACAACATTTCTCAGTAAATGGGCTTGAACAAAATGTTATATAATTAATGATGCAGTACATTGTGACCGAAAAGTTTCCGGAAAATTTTAAATAAAACGCAAAATTCTTAATCTTCATCAATATTTATTTTATCTCCTTCAAAATATGCTCCATTAGAAGCGATACACAAATGCCAACGTTTCTTCCAATCATCAAAACATTTTTTATAGGCGCTTTCCGGTATGGCTTTGAGTTCCCTCTGCGAATTCTGTTTTACGTCTTCTATGGATTCAAAACGCGTTCCTCTGAGTGGTAATTTGAGGTTGGGAAACAGGAAAAAGTCACACGGTGCAAGATCAGGTGAATACGGTGGCTGTTCGATGGTATTTATTGAATGTTTGGCCTTAAAATCGTTGATAATGTTGAACAAATTGAGGTGAATCGGAACAAGCCGGGCGTTGACACGTCGCATACACAAATTGTCCACCAAAATCAAACGAGCCATCTCACGACCGATGCCTAGCTCTCGTGCTATCTCTCTAACACTCACATGAGGATTTTTGAACACGATTTCCTTTGCCTTTTCAATGTTTTCGTCGGTGGTAGAGGTCGAAGGTCGTCCAGAACGCGGCATGTCTTCGACGGTCGTACGACAGTCCTGAAAGGCTTTGTACCACTCATAAACTTGAGTTTTCGATAAAACTGATTCCCCATAAGCCTTTTGTAGCATTCGCAACGATTCTGCACACGAAATTTCGTTCGAAAAACAAAATTTGATGCAAACTCTTTGTTCAATATTTTTTTCCATTGTTTTTTTCGCAACGCACTACTGAGGTGAACTGGTTTCAACAGCTGCCGTAAACGAACTGTCTGACAGATCGCGCTCATTTTTGGCATAGTAATTAAGGACAGTGCTGCCAAACTACATAAACTTAAAATATCGAAAAATATACAGCGCGCGAATTTTAAATGAGAATTTCCGAAAGCTTTTCGGTCACAATGTATGTTCCAAATTATATTTTTAACTTTAATAAAAGATAAAACTCGAATATATATTTACGAGTCATATCCATAAGTTGTTGCAATATCTGCGCTTGTAATTTGATATAAATTACTTTTAGTCAAGTAATTTACTCCATCTTTTTACGCACAAATTTGAATAGAATATACTTCCCGTTGAATAATATTTTTATTGATAATTAAATCAAACAATCTATACGTTTTTTGCAAAATAAAAAAATAAGAGTTTCGTCGAAAAAAATTAAATCGGATAATGTTTATAACACATCTGCACTAACGTTTGCGACTGTATACAATTAAGTATATAACGTTTTTGAAGCATCAAAATTGGAAACCTTTTGGACCTTGGCAATTTTGAAGCACAGTTTAGAGATATTTTAGCATAGAGTAATTTCATTTTTCTGTTGATTTACTTCTATGAAAACAATATAAATCTATTGTTACAATACCGATATAAAGGAGCAGTCGAAATAATGATCTATACCAAGTGAACTAGATTCGAAGAAAATTAAAACTGTGAGCAACAGTTTTTTGAGTTGCTCAAGCATAGTTCATATTCATTATCATCTGTTAAAGCACAGGATTAATGGCCATTACTACGTAGAGCTTATTGTTTACTATGTTTTTCTAATAACTGATTTGATTTGATTTGTTTTCATATTATGAACTTGCAATATAATATTTATACCCTTCACACAACCATTATTTTATGGATATATTAAGTTTGCTTTTTACAAGACAGCAAAAGAGACTCCGGATACCCTATAAATAATAAATATTCTTAATTATTATGACAGATTGAACCGATATATCTCACTCAATATATGAAGTCGATAACTGGAAAATGAATGACTGTTAGGAAACTTGTCTCTTAATTTTTAAATAATTCGAATTAACTTTTATAAAGGTATCAAATCTAAGCAGATTTGGTTGATGAATGGATAAAGTCAGGCTATTATAACATAGCAAGTAGCACCCATAGTAAGAAAATATTACAAGTATTGACTATTGATTTTACGGCAAAAGCAAACTTTTAAAAATAATTTAAATAAGTTTTGAAAATTTTGTAACTATTAATTATTTGATAATACGACTATGTGTGTTAAGGTTCTTGAAGTTTTGATAAAACAAAGATTACTTCTGATTGTATATTCTTGTAATATTAAAATAAATAATTTTATGTAATTAAAATTTTTTTTATGATGAATTCTATAATACAAAAGATATATTTTATTATAAGATAGTTTTACGCATTTAATAAAAGAAACTATTATAAAATTTATAATTTAATCGTCAAAAATTAAGAATTTTTTTAAGTTATTATAGAACTCTATATATATATATTTTAATTTATGTTTTTCATTATCACTACTATTTAAAAAAAAAATTTTAATTCACTTTCTGTTTAAAAAATAAACTGGTACAAACATGATAGTATCTCTCACATAAGTACGTTTTATGAAACCACTAAAAATGGAGAACTAATAAAATTTAGTTATAAATAAAATATATGTAACTATATACATATATGTTAAAAATACTTTTTTAGAACATAATTAAAGTTACTTTTACTAGCGAATTACTATTTAATGTAGTGTTTAGTCTACACACATAAACTATATAAAATTTATTTCCAGTTTTAACAAAGATTTTGCAATTATTTTGTTTTTAAACTAATTTTTATATCTTTTTCAGTTTATTTAAAATAATTTAAAACTATTTTAAAATTATTGTGTACAATTCAATACAAAACCTAAAAACTAAAAGCAATAAAAATAAAATGAGATTAATTACTCGATGTTAATTTTTTAAAAGAAAGATCATTAAAGAGCATATCTATTTAAGTTTAACAACGGATTAGTTTAATTTTACATATCCAAAACAAATTACTTTAAAAAACTCATTATGTAAAGCAAAACTGAACACTTTGGGAAAACAAAGATAAAAATATCAGGTGGAGAACATGAAAATGATTAATTATTAATAAAGTAAAACCTAAATTTAGAAAACGAAAAATGGGCTAGGAAAGTGAAAATCTTGTAAATTGAACAGTGCAAAAATATAACATTAAAGAAAACTTTTTCTGACTATAGACATATTTATATAAGAAAAATAAAACAAAAAGATTTGATTTATATAAATATATATTGTATATACAATATATATACAACTTATATTATGTTATATATTATATATATAACATAATTCAAGTCTTTTTTATTTAATACCGGGCTTAGGTTGTTGTTTATTTAACACATAAAATTGTAAAAAATGTTATTTTAAAGAAAAATTTATATTTTTTAATTTGTGTTAAATATTTAATTAAATTTCTAATAATTTTATTAAGGGTAAATTATTTCTAATAATTTTTTCATTGGCCGACTACAAATATTGTGAAAATGAATAAAAACAACCGAATATCGCACCATGTTTGAATTTTTTTTTTAAACAACGGATTTGAGAAAATAACACTCCATTGCAAATTGAAGTGGCCAAAGGGTTAGAAGTCATATTTTCACAATAGTACCGATAACATATAATATTTAATTAAAACTCTGTTTAACAAAACTAGTTGAAATAAGATAATGAAACATGATCACATCAAAATATTTCAGTAATTGAAGGAAATTCAAAGCAATGGATTGAAAAATGTTAAAAACCTCCATGAAAAAGATTGCCGTTATAAGCCAGGAAAGTGACGGTCATGGCTATCGTTTTTTGAGCTAGTAAGTACGTGGATTGATTACCACAACTACTCAGGGAATTTCACAATAATTGTGGCATACTGTTCTCATTTCCAACGGATTCAAATAATTCACTTCATCAAGACACACACTTTAGTAGTCACTAATTTTAAAATTTACAAAGTATCTTTCAAGTAGGTTTATTGACAATACATACCTTTTAAAATCTAGAACTAATTCCCGTTACAATTTTTGGTTTCGAAAGCTGGAAGTATCACTGAGATTGCAAAAATTGTGGTATGAGGTAAGGTAATATCTACCGCGAAAGATATTATTAAGATCTGGACGCTATCCTTAATATAAAAGGGTTGAATAAATCGTAGTATCGTTATTAGGAAAATGTATCGAGTTAAAAATATATACACGGTATATACTCGTGTTAGGAGTAAGAGTAAAAGTTAAGAATAATAAGTTAAGAGTATATAAAAGTAAAAATACACAATAATAAAAAACGGTCCTTTTTATAGTGGGTGAAAAACTTTTTTAACATCTTCCGTAATAATAGAATTAAATTCTTTTTCTTATTAAAGAAAATTTGACATTTAAGTATGCACCAGTTAGGTTAAACTTTGTTTAAAACTTGAATTGTTGGCTTGATTTATATTATATATAATAAATCAACGACTATTTTTACATAATTTGTTTTTAAAAAAGTATCAATCTCTTGTAAGAAATACAAACCACTTTAGTACAATTTTTTACACTTCTATGATAATACAATATATAAACGAGTATCTATCTCATATATCTAACAAATGCAATTCTTACGATCCTAAGTTCTTTAAACGCAAAACATTATTTATAACCATATATGTACGTATGTATGTAAACGTTAATACGAGTATATGTTTAGTAAATTATACAATATTAAGTAACCGAGTTGAATTGGACAGAAAAACGTAAATCTGTCTCGTGTTACGTTAGAGAAGTCATAAAAGTTGCTCGCACGGCACGAGCTCTATAAAATTAATGCTTTTACTTAATTTTTTAGCATTTTCAATTTAGTTTTGTTTTTTTTTTCATGCATCATATTATATATACATATATTTTTTTATAAGAACATAAAGATGCTCCTGTTCCGCAAGTATAGTCAACATTGCAAAATTACTGAAAATTGTATGCGACGTAAATTTTCTAGTGCAAGAATCATTTTTCGAGAGAATATACGACGATGTTGTGCATCTTTATTGCTGCAATTGAATGCAATTAAAAAAATTGCTGCCAGAGATGTTGTTGCTGTTGTTCTTGTTGTTAAGCGAGTCTAGTTTAACAAGCTAAATTTCTTGTTTCTTATATTTTTTGTTTATTTTTTTCATATTTAATATAAAATGCTTTTTTTATCATATATGTTTATTAATGTCGTTTTTTTCGATGTAATTTTTGGTTCTATTTGCCGTTCCTCAGACTATGCAATTACAAAGCATGCACACAAAAAAAGATATTTTTGGTTATAACATCTAATACCGGATTTTTTCAAACGGGATCGTCAAAATTGAATTTACACCAAAGATACTTACTTTGGCATTCGTATTTATTACATATTTGGCATACTTATTAATTCAATATTGATAATAGCAGTTTTCTTAACGGAATAGAGAAGAATTGCAATAAATTCCCAAAGCCAGTTATCAGCAGTTTGGAAGAACATTTTTTTTAAAGAATTAATAAATTGAAAATTTACATTATGAGAATTAAAACAGAATAGAAATTTAAGCTCACAGTCGACTATATTACAGCAACCTTACTAGACATTTTTTACTGCAACAATTCTCTACACAATAGAACAAATAAGGCATAATTAATGAATATTAGAATGCCTTCATTTGGCCAACTATTGACTACCAACTGGATTAATATCACTTCAGTATTTTTCTTCTCTCCGGTCTAAAAACTAATCCTTAGTATAACACAGATACAGACCATATTTCCAACTTATTAAGATGGTAAAATTAAGACTTTTCAAGAGTTTCAAAATTTTTGGCCTCTTTTTTTTTTTAAATTTTTTTAATAGAAGTTTACATCTTACCTTTTATCACTTCTAATATTTAGTAAAAACAGATTTATGTTGCAAGTGCCAAATTATTTTTAGCTAACGTATACTTGACTGTTAATGGAGTAAAAATTTACGACTTTAGTTTTCTCCACGTGACCAAGAGCAAACTCAAACAGAAGTTTACTAGATGATTCTCCTTCTTCCGAATAAAGGAAGAGTGCTTTCACATTAAACAAATTCATGAAGGTGGAATAATTTAGTTTAAAGATATTTAATGAAATTTGATATCTTTTCTTATTTTTTCAGAAAAAAAATAAACACAATATTCTTCTCACGGCCTAGAGCGAAACCAAGAAATCACTACAGGTGGATGCGATTTTAGACAGAGACGATATTCCGATATTCTCTCACACTAGCCACTTATCTTGTTGAGAAATTAAAATTATTATTTCAATTATTATTAAATTTTAGATAGTGTACACTTGGTAATGTCGACTTACATACAGATGTGAGTCATATAAGCTTATTGTTATTAACTACAACAATTTTGCACTAATTCAAAAGTTAGTACTCTGAGCTTCAAATTTGGCAGGGTACGACTTCAACTTTTGGTACTTGCATATAAGAAATAATTCCAAAAAGTCCCTGATGATAGGTATTTTGCAATACTTGAAAGAGCTGTATGGTCTGTGGTTTTTTTTCAACTACTGCCAGTCATGATCTGATTTATAAATACAGGAAACAATAATAAGGCGGGGAATAGGTAGTCGATATGGTTGATACTTCAGTTCAGTGAAAAGTATATGTATAATAAAAATGAAAATTATTAATAAAAATGTTGGTGATATTGAAACTTTAATATTAAATATAAAAGTATGAATAAAAAGTAAGTAATGAATGAAAATATAGTATCACAAGCAAAAAGTCTACGTTTTTCATTTGATTTATTGAATGTCTAAAATTGTTCTGAGATCAACATCTGAAAAAGCATAAATTATTAAAAATATTAGTCTTTGCATGTTGATGCAATTCATTTCCTGAGCTATATATGGCTAAACTAGTGTTCATACACATGTATTGCTTGTGTCAATGATTGCATTGGACTGTAGTCGTGAAGAACGTACTAGAAATACTATAAATGTTTAGAGTTCTTTGACATCACTTACGAGTACTCTCTCATATACAATAGATACTTTCTTTAATTTTGTGTATAATAATATTGATGCCAAACTTTACACTAAACTGTAATATTAAAGAATGAAATCAATGTTATGGTTTTGCTAATATGGAAATTAAGTTTTAAAACTTAAAATGCTATTTTAAATACGTAAAATTCATTTGAATTTTTTTAGTATTGTATTTTTTAAGAAAATTGCATGGGATCATTAGTAAACAGTAATAAAAGTAATAGATTTTCTTAGGTTAAAGTGTAACTTTCTCAAATATAATAAAAAAAATGTTAATTACTACTCTGGGCTGTGAGACAAGTTCCCTTTCTTTTACATTCTTTCTCCAATGTATGGTATATTTTACTTGAAATATCCATCTCAAGTGTAGTCACTTCAGTTGCCATTCGTTTGTTTATTTTCTTGACTTTTTGCAATTCCTTGGCATAACTTGGCAATCTGCTAGAGTAATTCTAAGCATTTAGAGAAAGGTTAGATGGAAAGAAGTTAAGGAATTGTAGTACGAGAACATGTTTGATTCGATAGTGTCATTTATATACTTGTTTGTTTTATTGCTGTAAATACGCATACTTGAATCCAATTTTGTGCCTCAATTTATCTGCAAACTTTTCTAACTTGTTTGTACTTTTCTTGTTGTTGCTGTTGCTGGTGCTGTTGTCGTTGTCGCAGTTGTTGTTGTCATTCTTGCTGTTCGAAGCTTAGAGTATCAACAACATGTAGCAATTAAAATGCCTGACCATACTTACATCTGTCTGGTTGCCTATACAAATACTACACAATAAATGAAAAAAAATGAAAATAATAAGAAAAAATAAACTAATTTGAAAAAAATAGAAGAAAAAAAAAGAAAAAACAACTGAATTATAAAATCTAATACCACACCAATTTGCTTCTTGCCATGGAACAAAATTTTTGTGGTTTCTAGCAACGGGAAACCTCACAAATATATCAAATAATATCATATAATATGATAAAAATAGAAGAGCAAGAACACCAAGCGGAGAATTGGTGTTATACTACACTGCGATGGCACTACTACAGTACGGTACAATTATAGAATTTATAGTTGAGTTGAGTTGAGTTAGTTGAGTTGGTTGGGTTTAAGTTTTTATTCACTTGTATCGCTTCGATGACTTCTGGCTTTCTTTGGTTGGTTGCGTGCTGCTTTTGGTGCTACAACTGCGGCGAACACCTTTATTGGTGTTTCTGGCTATTTAGGAATTACGAAAAGATGTTTGTAGAATGTTTGTTGTGTTGAGGTACGTTATATAATTTTTAATATTAGGAAACACCGTTTTCTTACAAAAACGGTTAGCGCATAAAATAATGAGATTATAATTATCTAATAAATACACTTAACACACACTCACTGTTACTTTCCAAAAGTAGAGAGTTATTTAAATTGCTTAATAAGTATTAAGGAAGTTCGAAAACACCTGCTAGAAAATGTACTAAATGTAGTTAAGTTAAAAAATTTCTTTTATTAAGGAAGTTAAATATTATATTTTATATATAAACATAGATGGTTAGGTAGTGGAATTTCAACATCATCATTTTCGATTGGGGATTCGGTGAGCATGTTTTCAAAGACAGAATTGATGTTATCATACACTCTGTGTATCCGTAACTAGATAACCATTTTCATCTTAACAGGTTGATGCTCCAGGCTTAAAGTTTTGAGTCAGACGGTTGACTTTTTAATAAAACGTACGGGCACCATTCCTATTTCCACACACCTCGATATCTCGCTCGCATCTCTAAGTACGAGTATATTAACACATACTTTTGAGCTAGATACTTTTTTGATTCATGTATTTCAAAAATTGTGATCTTTTCTTCTTCACTTCATATTATCACAAATAAGAAGTACAGTAGGTTTAACAAAATGTTAGTAACACAGAGATATATACCGTTTATCTGCTTAATAAAACAGATTTATGTAGCAATTTCAAGTAATAATAATAGTGAACCTTTTAACCTTTAACTAGCATAGATAGTTGAAAAAAACTTTATACAGGAATTGTCCAGTTAATTCAAATAGATAAAGTTTAATGTAAATCAAATTGTTTGTCTCTACGGTAGTATTGCTTGTAGTGAAAGTTACGGTTATTGAAAAAAGAATTCTTTTAAAAAAATTTTATTTAAATATTTAATTGCATTGTTGCATGAAAAAAAAATATAAATAATTGAAAAATGTAGTAAGGTGTTTTTTCGTAAGGACTGAATAAATCTACTTTAATAAGACTTTTTTATCATTGCAGTATTTTACATTCAAAACGATTTTTCATTGCTACACATCTCTAAACAAGATGTCAGCGTAGTTTAACATTTCTCTACTCTGGGTTCCCAGGCATAGGGATATTTTTAGTAACTGCAAGACAGACGATCTGGCCATACGAAATGGTTCAGGTAATCATTCTGATCACCTAAAAAATTTAGATATATTTAAGGTTACAATCATGCTAGAAGACTGAACCATGCTATGAGACTGAATCTCCCGTTTAATCATTTTTGTTACAGTTGTACAGAGGTTGATGAAAATACCCCGCATCTGCTTTGTTACTACCTAGCGCATAGACGACGTCGTTCTGCTACTTTAGGCACTTCCTTTTTGAATAACTTCAACAAAGGTGCTTTAACAACAAATGCTTTAAAAAGCAATTTTTTATAGGTACGGCAGCAGAGGTCTAACTGGATCCTTAGGACAGCCGGTTTAACCTAACCTAAGTTAGTAAAATCAAAAGTCGAGTTTTGTCTAGAAAGATATAGAATTTCTAGTCACATCTACTTTCGATTTGAAACAGTAAGATAATACTAAACTGAAAGCAAAATAAAGATAAAATATTGAGAAATCATTAATGAGAGATCCTGTCTCCATTTGAGGGGTTAAGTGCCTCAGCGCAAAAGATACACTTGAAGTGATCCGTTACACTGGGAGCCAGAAATTTTATTACTTTTCTTTAATCTATTTTAATTCATACATATTATATAATGTTATATATTATATTATAATTTATTATAATTTTGCCAGTTAAAAACACAAACATATAAAACAATTAAGGTTGATACCAATATTTACAAAAATTTTAATATTTTTTATAATAATGCAATTTTTTAATCCCTAATTCAACAAATGTTGAGATATTTAGTTTTGATTATAATTCTAAATTATTTTGAAAATTTCGTTTTTTATTTATAATTTTTTCTAATTAAACTTTTAAACATTTAAGGATTTGATCCCATCAATATTCACAAAGGTAATTAAATATTTGCTCTGTATTCACTTTATATTTTAACATTTTTCAGCAGTTTAAGACAAAAATTAAGTGTGCTGTGCATAAAACATGTGGATAATAATAATCGTTTAGGTCAACCAAAACAAAGCTTGACCTATGAGTTTGTTTACTTTGTTTTTGTCGCTTTATTTTGCGGTGTTTCGTACGCACACATAAAATCCTTTTTTGTTCCTTACTACAGTGAACACTTTACTCCCATAATTTTTTCCCACTTCTTTCGCACACAAATTCGTATTTTTGCTTGCCGTTTGTTGTTGTTTTGGTCTTATTTCTATTTTTTATTAACCCAATAACAAAAACAAAAACAAAAAGAAACTGTTTCAATTTGATGCATGCTGCCGCCGCTTTCAGGCAAATTTTTTTATGTGACTGTTTACTTTTTTTACAATGCTTTTTCTATGGGAATCGATTATAATGCGAAAAAAAAAAATATAAATAACAAAAAGTAAAGATACACACGCCATTAAGAGTTTCTAAAAATTACTTAATTAATGTATTTTAAATTGGAATAGAAAAGAAATCAAAAGTAAAATTAGATGAATAAACTTACCAATGTTAAAAAAAAGCCGCAAATTTGGAGGTGGCGGCGGAAAAGAAAGTTGAAACAGATCAAATCTGCGTTATTAATTAAAATTTCAGTTGAAGGCTTATTTAAAGCTGCCGTTGTAAAAATTTCAAGCTATTTAATATTATTTAATTTATTCGCTTAATATATATATTTTTTGAATTTTTTGTTAAGATGTATATTAAAACTCTGTTTGTTGTCATAATAAACTAACGTTATTGTAACATTATTTTAAATTTTACTGTAAAATTCGCTTGAAGTATTATTTCCGTAATTGTATTTTCTTTTGTTACATATATATTTTTTTTGGTAACAATAACGGAATTGCAAAGATCATATAAGAAAATATGTGGAAATTCAAGAAAAAAGCAACGGAAAAACGACACGGTTTACGATTTTCCTATTGACTTTTCCAGCTGCAACTGCACTTTTTCTTTATTATTCAAATTAACACATTTACTTATTATTGATAACAATTTTTAACAAATCTATTCCTTTAAATTGTATATTGTTAATATATATTTTTAATTTGTGAAAAGGATAACATAAAATATTATGAAATTTTTAACCCGACACAAAAACAAACTCAACGCACTTTGCCAGACAAAAAACAACTGCTGCTGCAGAAAACATTTCAAATGTCGCAGAAGAGCATTCATTTCAGTGCTGCCGTATAAATGTTTTTTTTTATTTTTTTGAATTTGAAATGAAGTAGTAGAAAATGATAAAAGGTACTATTAAATTACGCGCTACAATTTTTGAACTGATATGTATAATTCTTTGTTGAAAATAATTGTATTTATTTATTTATAGATTTATTATTTATTGTAGATTTATTTAAAATTTATAACTAAGTTTTATTTTATATAATATATAGTATTTAAAATATTAAAAAGTTTAGTTAAAATATTTTTAAACTAGAATTAAATATTATATGAATTTTTTTTTTTAACTTGTTATACAAAGTGTAGAATATAATAAAGTATTTAAATATTTTATATTGTCAGATAGTAAGATTGTTTTATCATCAGTACAGGATAAATTTTTGATATATAAATATTTTATATTTGTACAGTAATATATATGTTATTGGTAACAAAGAATAATGTGAGGATTCTTTTAAAATTTAAGAAAATGTTTCGGATGTTATTGGTTTTTGTGCACAATGTTACGCTGTGCGTCATCTATATTTCTAAAATGTCTGCTCTGCGAAACAGTTTTTTTTTGATTTGCTCAAACAATTATGGAATGAGATCAAATTTTTTGTAGTCCTTGCATTCCGAAATAAGTAATCGAACGTCACAACAACTTATGTAGAATCTTACAAATATTTGCATTATTTATTATGATTTATTTATTATTTATAGTAGATACTTAGGACAATGTATATTGTTCCTCCAATCGACACCAAGCTGTATGAAATCGTGGCCGATGGAATAGCTAAGTAGCGAGTAGACTAGAGGATATTATGGTGAAGCAAGTGCTGGTGATGTAACATATTCATGTAAGCTATAGAACATCTGGAAAATTTTCATTACAAACAGTATGCAATGCAGAACAATGAACAACACAGAATTGGTGTGACTAGGACATAATGAACAAGGAGACCAGAACCGAAATAAGATTAGAGAAGCAAAAAAAGAAAATGCATTTATCATAAGATGTAATCTTATCTATTTATTTATTTATCCATAATATATAGTATAATATATACATAAAATTACAAATTTAATTCTGCTATTAAAACTATCTAGCTTTATGTGAAGCCAAAAACGTTTTATTCTGAAATAGTAATATTAAAAACAGAAATAAAGTTTTTGCAGCAACAATGACTTACTTCAGGTGTAGTATAAATTAGTTACACAAAGATATATTTTGAGTTTATGCGTGTTAAATGTATTTGCCATATATTTATCGTATTACCATATCTTTAAATCAAGAAATATTAAAATTGATGTTCATACTAAATATACTGATAAACAAATTTTAGTTTTATTTATTAAAAATGTGTAGAGAATTCTAAAATTTTTTTTTTGAATTTTATATTACTGTTGCTGTTATGTTTTATTAAACAATTCAAATAAACGTTTGAAATCAGTGATTTAATAATTTAATAAAAACTTGATGCAAATATTTTATAAAATTTTGTGCAAGAAACTATAGTTCTAAATAAAATTGAAAGACTTAAACCAATTAGCTAAACCTTGTTATTTTTTAGTCTAAATAAAATGTTTATATTGTACTTAACTGTAAATAAATTAAACCAGTTTTCAAAATGAAATCGGTACGCATAGTTAGCTTATGTGGAATTATTTATTTACCAAATATCGGGTATATATTTCTGGAGTTGCCACAATTATAATATATATAAATAAGTAAAATATAAGGTATTTTGTTTAATTAATTTCATTTATTGTGAAGTGAATTCAGAATAACTATGACTTTAATTTAACTTAATGCAATCAAAATAATATTAACTTATTTAAATTTTTACACTTTTATAGTTCATAGTGTATCATTTTAATGAATAACGAACTCCTTTTAAAATTTTAAAAGAGTCTATAATTTATTTCAAAATATAGAATAAATGCTTGATTCAGATACAATATATATACAAAAAATAAAAGCAGTTTAAATCATATTAACTACAAGAAGAGAATATGAAACTAAAAAACTCACAATATATGAATCTATGTATTGCATTAGAAACGAAAAATTTAAATCAAAAAATGTATACGCCACATGCTGCTAAGTAATTTATTCTTATCTAGATTCTTTAATAGTGTGTGTATAACAAAATTATAACAACCCTGTTGAAAAGTATTTGTGGCGTTTGTACTTATTATATGTTGTCTTTCTTCAACTTGCGTATTCGGTTGTTGTACGAGTAGTACAAGCATAGTGTCTAATCAAAAGCAACATCAAAATGAAATTTTTTTTCACTTTAACTTTGTAGCAGCGCGTCGAGAAAACTTCGGAGCAATTTTTTTCATTTTATTAAAAAAAAAATTAATATTGTAAAGTCAAGGAAAGCACAAACAGCAGAATCAAAAAAAGTTGACAAACATAAACAATACAAAATAACAGTGCCGCTATAATTATTAAGTTAATTAAAAGGACAAAAGAATATTCGATTGAATATATTGAATACATAGTGTAAAGTGAAAAAGAAAAAGGTGTACTACTGCTGGTCAGAAATAAGAAATTCTACTTCAGAAATAAATTTAACAAAAACTAAATAAAAAAAAAATAAATAAAAAAAATAGAAAATTAAGGGAAAACAAAAAACTTAAAAGATTAAAAAATTGTGAAGTTAATATATTTTTAGAGTAAACTATTGATAGGATAAAGACCCCCTCGATGTTGAGCTTCTTTGGAGGCATCGTCGCCGCCTCTGCCGCTGCTAAAATTATTGTAACTGCCGCCAAGGAACGACATGGAAAGCATTTGTAGACTCTGCTTTCAACCAGCAGCGGTAAGTATTCCAAGCAAAAAAATAAAAACAATATATATTAATTAAAAAAAAAATATTTAACATAATCAGAAACTTTTATATTTGGGCGCCAGCTCTCTTTACTGTTGAAAAAATGTGTATTTTGTTATTCTTATTGATTTTTCTGGCTTATGATAGGTTTGTAAAGGGGGAGAGTAAGTGGGTGAATTTTATAGTGACAGCAAACAGCAGCAACAGCAGTTGTGGGGTTTTCATTTTAGAGCATCAAATTAAAGGTGCCGGGGAAAAATTCTAAGCACAGTAGTGAATGTGTTATTGGAATTAAAAAAGTGGGAGCCAATTTAGTTTGTGAGGTAGTACAGATTACAAGCGATTCCTGTACGTTTACTTATTGTGTTTTTTTAAATGTGTGTTTGCATTTATTTGTGATATAATAACAAAGACAAAATTTTTTATTATTCACTAGCATCGGACTTTTTTTATAAAAAAAAATAAATTGAATTAATGATGTTTATGAGTTTTTGTAATTTTAAAATACTTTTTAATATTTTTTTCTATATAACAAAATGTATGTACGTTTGTGCTTATAAATGTTTCTTCAGCAATAACTTAGTTAATTTTTTTCTTTTTTTAACTTCAGTAAAAAATTGCTGGCATAAAAAATACAATAAGAAAATCATAAGCAAAGCAAAATGTAAAATGAAAAATAAAAAAATCTCACTTATAAAAACAAAAATGACAAAACTCGCGCCAAACGCTACAAATTAAAAAAAAGAAAAGAAACGCACAGCTACGTTAGTGTTGTTGTTGTGGGTACACAAAACAGCAACACAGGCACCATACAATACACAAGCATACACAAGTGTATTGAAGCAATAACAACGAAAACAAGCAAGCGTCTTTTATATTATTTTATTATATTTCTTTTTTTTTTCCATTTTTTTTTCATTACTTTTATGTTTTTTTTTCGAACCATAGATTTTGTTTTCTTTTAATTTATATAAAAAATTGCAAGCTAGTAGAGTTGCCAATTGTATTATCTGTAGTTGAAATATATAATGTGTTTTTTTTCTAAATCCAGAAATAAAGAATCCCTTAAATCTGAGTACACTTTATAGTTATATCTGGAAAGCCACGCTAAAAAGCAATGTTTTCAGAATATTTAGTATAATGAATTAAAGCAATACTTTGGCGCAGGAGTCCAGCAGTGAATTTACTAGTCATTGTTCCATTTAAAATATAATTGGGAATCTATTGAAATAATGCTTTGGGATATAAGTGATAACGATAAAGAGCGGCGATATATTAATTAATATTGCGCAAGACTTTGACTAGTAATGAAATCATATTGGAAAGGTTGATCATTTACTTGCAAGTCTTAGAATCTTGATAAGAATGATCTGAAACTAAGGAGTCCAAGAGATTACTTGTTATGAGAATTAAAGAAATAAAAGAAAATAAATAAAAAATAGAGTTAAGGACTAGAAACTGAATGGTTGAGAAAAATACCCATATGTCCGTTCAACAGAGATTTTATTGTTCTAAAAGGTGTAAATAAAAATAACAAAGCCTTTACCACATTTGACACATTCCATAAGTGCACTAGGATTGTAGATTTTAAAAAATTGTATTTTACATATAATTGTCTAGTACATGTGTTCTTACTAGCTACAACAAGTTAGGCAACATATTATGTTTCAAACAAGTAGTGAAATCCACTAAATCAACTGTTATTTGTACTTTAGTATATTTGATGATAGATATTGCTGTTGTAGCACATAGAGATCTATTAATCAGATAGCATGAAAGGTATTACAAAGACGTACTGGTCATCCATATAGTTTACGATGTTGACAGGTGATGGTAGAATCAAGGAGGAGATACCTAGCCACTCCACTTTGAAACGGGTACAAATCCGATTGGACTCAAGTTAGTGTGTGTTTTGAAACAGGATCGAGGTGCAGCGATAGCACAAATTGTAAATTGACGTATTCATGCGTCACATGTAACTGTTTAGCACATGGTTATAACTTTTAAAATTGAGCTATGACAGTTCTTGCTGCAGGTGAAACGTGTCGTTCATCTCAGGAGATATTGAACGAGGGCCTATTAAAAATTTTGTAGTAATATAACTATGGTCTCAAAAATGATACTGCATCTATGTGGAAGGTTGTTATTCTATATTTATTTTCGACCTTAATTTATCTGGCTTAATAAAGTGCATATGAATCAATATTTTGATTTCTAATAGAGACTGAAATGGAATACACTGATACAGATTATATATTTAATGCTTTAATGGACATAATATATAGCAACTATTCAGATATAATAACTCATTTGAGTTTTATTTACATTATTCCGTATATTTTTAGAGTAGACTAAGATTAAGATTAATCGAAAAAATAAGTTTCGTATGCTCGCTCTCTACTTTATTAAACCGTTTTCTCTAGTCTACCATTTATATTTTTTGGAAATGGAACCTTTTGAGATAACTTTTATAATTTCTTTCCATTTGATTAAAAAACGGACACTAAAAAGAAGAAGAAGATACTTCCTATAATACGGTCTTTTGTTTTGCTGTGGTGATAATTTTAGATATTCCTACTTCTTCCTATTTGTTAGATTTTGCAAATATTAGTGATATTGTTGAATGTTGACTTTTACACATTCTCTTCATATTCTTAAACTGTTTTTTTACAGCATTGTCTTATATACCTAGGGGTTACACAAACAGAATTTTGATGAGTTTCAAACTATTTTGCTCGAAGAGCTTCTAGGCTTTTCTGTTAGATTTCCCAAGTATTAGTGGTATCCTTTTTTTTATAAAAGCAGCAATATAAAATATGTATTTTTATCGTATGTATAGGTAATAAGTTGGAGTTATTATAAGATCCTATTTAATAAAAGTTATTACTGACATGTTGTTTATAGCACTATTTAAGTTTCGATCGGTCTTTGGGAAAATCTCTAACGAACGATGTATAAAACTATTTCCCGCTCATGAAACCATTTCTTTCATCGACATTTAATATTAAATGTCATGACAATATATGTACCATAAATGTGTACGTATATGCTGAATATGCTTCCTATTTTACTTTGCGAAAGGATTATGTGAAAATGAAAAAAATATATATGCATTAGATGCAGTCCTGGGTTCTACTAAGGATTATGGAAACTAAGAAGATATATATTAGAAGTAGTTTTCTTGTTTAATTTTGTTTACATTGTCTCAGTAATATTTTATTATATATATACCATGTAATAATCACAGACGATTATAAGTACACTTTTTTGGTTAATAAATTTATATTAAATTAATTTTTAACATCTATATTGACGATAGAAACTAAATTCTTAATATAAACTATTCTTTTCAATAGAGAGGTATTTCGAACATTATTATTTTACAACAATTAAATTTTATTATTTTTTTAATTAATTGAATTTTTGGCCGAAACACAGCGGTTTCGAGTATTACCAAATACCCATCAATAGTGGTCTTGGAATTATTTCTTATGTTCAATTATTCGTAAATAATTTTTTGAGACTGTAAGTACCAAGGGTTAAAGTTGTGCCCTGCCAAATTTGAAGCTCAGAGTCATTCTTCAGTAGCCGTAATAAATTTAAATGATTTTTATGTTGTTTGAAGTGTTTGACTAAAAGTGAGAAAATATTCTATGATCAACTTTAAACGCATTTCTTGATTCAAGAAGTTTGGACTAATAATTCTAAACAAAATATTTCATTGCAGTTGTTTCAAGTACCCGGTTATAATATACCTACCTGTGTTAAGTGCTCTGAACATTTAACTGCAAACGGTTTTTATCCCTCGGTTCGTGGAGACGGTACAACTGTTGCAACTACAGCTACAGCTGGTGCAACACAATTGAGTAACGGCAATAACTCTGTAACTCAACAGCAGCAACAAATCCAAACTCAACAAAACCAACAACAGCAGCAACCACAACAGCAACTCCAATCAACAAGTTCTTCCGAAAATTTACAGGACGATTCTAAGGATGTAAGTTGTCAATTTAGCAAAGTTTTTAAATTTTTAACATAATTTTTAGTAACTTTTATTAACAATTTTGTCTTAGAAAATTTTGCACTCGGTTATTTAAATTTATGAAATTGAATTAAATTATGTATATTATTTAAATTTTCAAAAAAAGTTAAATTTTGTTTTTTGAAATTTGTTTAAAAATGGCTTAATTAAGCAATTCTTTATTCTTTTTCTCTCTTTTTTCTTCTCTAATTTTTATTACCAAAAATTTTTTGTGCCAACCAAACAAATTTTTTTCTTTTGCATTTTATTCCCGCAGCAGCAAAACCGCCGCCAAAATCAACAAAACGGTTCGAAAAAAAACGTTACCATGTCCTCCTTTGAATTGGAGAAGACCATACAACATTTAGACGTATTTATCACAGTTCCAAAATCACTTTCTATATAAAAAATATATGTTAATATATAGATTTTATAATATTGTTTTTTCAAAATTTATTGTGAATCACATTTCAAATGTTGGCTTTTCGAAATTGGTCTTAGCACATCTAACAAAACTAAGTTCCATAAGTTCTTTAAATTTATTCAAAAAAAAAAAAAAAAAATTTAAAACATAAAAAAACATTTGCAAAATAATTTCAACATTTGAAATGTTTTGTTTAAAAATTATTCGTTGTATATCATTTGTTGTTTACTCAAAATTTGCTTATTTAATTTAAAATTTTTTTTATTTTCTGAAGAAAATGTTAATTTATTTTCGATTATTCCACAGGTTGATTTAATTTTCAACGAAGAGGGCTCCTGTCCTCTCTGCAACAAAACATTTTCACGTAAATCCTCGCTTTTGACACATATTCGGAATCATGCAGCCGAACGGAAATATGTTTGTACATACTGTCATAAAGGTAAACCCGTGAACTATAATAATGCAGAATTAATGCATATAATAACAAAAGTTCTAATATATATTTTCATTTATTATAGGATTTACTCAAGCTGCCAATTTAAGAAATCATGAGCGCATTCATACAAATGATCGACCTTATACTTGCGTCGATTGTGGCAAAACTTTTACTCAGGTTTGTAATAAATCACTTTTAGTCTTATTTGATTAATAAAATAATTAAATAAACAAATACAAATTAGCTGGCACACTTAAATTGCTCATTAGTAGATTTATCTAGATTTATTTCTAGATTTGAGCACACATTGGGAATAAGGATAAGCTACTGTTTGGCATGTGGCTATCTATGTCCCGATCTCTTCATTTATTAGAATGTATCTGTTAATAGTAATAAAATATTATATGAATTTACATTTTTTCGATAATATTATATAAATTTGCATTATAATGAGTTTTAGAAATAATAAATTTTTTAGAATATGTTGAACTATTTATTTAAGTAAATAAATTACATCTGTTTTCTGATAATTACATTCATATAACTGATTTTTAAATAAGTTTTAAATAATTCATTTGTAGCAAACACTTGCAAAAAAATTAAAAGTAAAAATCATATACCACAATCAGATGCGATTTCAATTTATTTATTATTTAGGAATAGTTGCAAGAAAATATTATATATCTGTTATTTATTACAGTTAGAAAAGATTCTAATGAAATTATTATAAAAATGTATATTATATATATTATACATAAATTATGTATAATATAGTATATTATATATAATATAGTATATTACATATAATATAGTATATATATAATATAGTATGTTATATATAATATAGTATGTTATATATAATATAGTATATTATATATATACAACATAGCTTTATTAAAAATATAATTTTATGATATGTATGCTTGAATACATTCGGCTGTCTCGAATGAAATGCATTTTTAAATTTCAATTTTCGAGCAGCTGAGACTGCTTCAAATATTGGCACTTATTTAAATGTTGGTTTCTAAACCTCTAATGTTTCTAGTTAATCAGAGTAAACCAACAACTTCACACATTAGCAGTTAATATAGATAAACCTAGAAAATACTTCAGAGGGGTAAGAATAAATAACATCTCTCAAAAACTCTTTCCATTAACTTTTTAGCGTCAAATAAAATTGTTCTTAAATCAACAGGTTACAATTATACACCTAGTTTTTAATATTCTAATTTGTAACTCATCATACGGCAAGTTACCGTAATGTAATTTTTTTTAATTATATAAATATAATATTCAAGTTTAATAAGTTTATGATGTCCGCAGAAAATATGAATATGTAATTGATTGTACAAATTAGTTTAAACATAAGCAATAAACATTATATTGGATGCGTTTGTATGATAACAATATGTGAAACAGTTATGCAAAGTGATCGAAATGGAGTATATAATAACTTTACTTTGACTACAGAGTTTGAGTTCTTTCAATATTTTCTTTATATACTTTAGTTTTTATATTTTCGCTTGAAGTTGAAGTTTTCGCTTGTGCAGTAAAAAGTATTCTGAACTAATTTATGTCGCGAAATAATCTGTTTATTCCAACGGAATGACTAATCAGGTTGCATATCTGTGAATGGCACAAATAAATACCTAATTGGTATATAGCTGTATACTACGAGGTGGTAGATTGGTAGGATGGTAGGATACTTCTTAAATACATTTTACTTTTTATACAAAATCCTCCTTCATACTAGCTGTTCTAGCTTCCACAATCGAACAAAATAATCGCATTAACTTTGTTTAAAAAAATACATAATTATTTAAATCTTCGTTGTCTTTAACTGAAAAGTGAATAGATGCAGTTTACTGTTATTGTTTACAAATTATATAAGATTGCTATTATTATATTTATGATAGCTATTATTATTATAATTTAAATTATAATAAACTAAAATATAATAATACAATAATATTAAATTTATTTTTAAACAAAAATATTTAATAGTTTTTAATTTGCTCCAAACTATTTTAAGGAAACTAGAAATTGTGCAATACGCTAACAAAACATATTTGTTTTTTTTTTTAGATAACCAACCTTAATAATCATCGTCGCTTGCATACTGGAGAACGTCCTTTTGTATGCATTGAGCCAGAATGTGGACGTTCGTTTGCACAGGTAAATAATTCTACACATATATGTTTTCAATCATTTAGTTAATAATATGATATTTTTTAGGTTACCAATTTGAATAACCATATGAAAACACATCATAAAGTTCAGCAATATTGTTGTAATCAATGTCCGAAAAAGTTCACGCAGGTTACCTCACTAAACCAACATTTGCAGGCTCATGCCGGAATAACGGGTTATTATTGTCCGCGCTGCCCAGAGAAGACATTCAAACAGCAGTCGCAATTGCATACACATATGAAATCGCACGGATTGGCTTTTCCATTTGAATGTTCAAAATGCGACGAGAAATTCCTGCAGCAGGCACATTTGGATCAACATTTGAAAATGCACGATGAATTTAAATTCAAATGTGATATTTGTCCAAGCTCTTTTAATCAGGAGTCGTTGCTTAAGAAGCATGTGCAACGACATGTAGAGGGAAGGTGCTGGCCATCTAAGTTCGAATTATAGCAGCATACTTAAAAATTAAATTGAATTTTGTTTCTTTTTCAGATACTTAACATGTCCTGTGGCTAATTGTAATGAAGCTTTTGCAGTGCGTCAACATTTATCAAAACATTTATTAACAAGTCATTCGCACAATGAGCTACCACCGCCAAAGCGTTCAAAGAAGTCAATTACATTACAACCACCTCAACAACCGGTAACAATGATTGGACAACCTCTATCAATACAACATTCGACGGGTCAACGTATGTTATTTAGTATATGAATTACTATAATTATCCTAATATTGTTTTTAAGTAAAACGTACACAATATTATATTTTTTAATATAATTTACATATATATATTTTAATTAATTTTTAAGATTTAGTAATTTTATAAATTTATCTTTAATATCTAATAATATCCATGTCTTTTTTATTTTTTAAATGCTGTTGATTTTGTTTAAAATTAATTTTAAATTTAAAATAATTTGTTTTTAAATTTTATATAATTTGCATTTTTATGCAAAATTCAATGCTATTTGTAATTGGATATGGTTACTTTATAGTTAAATAGATTATTTTATAAAAACTAACTTTTCACTCTTTTAGCTTTGCACAACTCTTTTTTGTGTTTGATTTAATTGATTCAAATAAAACTTACATATGGATATATTTAAACTCTTCAGTTTGTTAATTAAATCTGATTCAATTTTGGTTAAGCAAATAAATTAATACCAAAATATTATTCAAAATTAAAAAGTTATTTGTATGTATTATATAATTTATATTTATTAAAGTTATACAAACTAAACCTGATATATTTTAATACGTCATTACAGATAAATATAATGAGGATTTGAGCCTTTTTTTTATATATTATAGAAATTTAATTATTTATTAAGTTAATAAATTAAATCTTATGTTATATATTTCTATTTTTTTTTATTTTTTTTCTTTATAATTTTATTGTTAAATAAATAACAATAACAATTTTTTATTTATACTGATTTTCTATTTATACTAATTTTCACTTAAGTTATTTATGCAATTATGTATTATTTTATTTGTACAATTATATGAAATATAAGAAAAATGTTAATTCGATATTTTTTTAACAGTTTGCTAATTGATTATTGTTTTTTTTGACATTTTTTAGGTTTTTCATTCTTTGCTTTTTCAGTGTTTTATTTTTTTTGTGATTTTTTTTGTGCTTTATTATTTGTTTTTGTTTATGTTTTATTTATGATTCAGTTTCTTCATGTTTATTTCTTCTTATGTTATAAACATTGTTCTTTAATTTTTCTTATTTACTTCTATAATTTTATTATACTATTATAATTTTGTTATACTTTTATATTGTTTTTTGTTTATTATTGTATTTTATTTATTTTTTTCTTATAATAATATTTGTTATTTATGTTCAGTAAAAAATTGGTGTTCATTCTGAATCAGTTAGAAATATTCTTGTTTATTTTTACAAATATTTTTTTATTTAGTTTTATATCCTATTATTATATATTTATTCATTTTCTATTTTTTAAAATTAAAAATTTTTTTTTATTCAAGTTCTTTGATGTGATTAATATTTTAAAAAATAAGCATTTTTTAAAATAATCTCTCTAAAGTTTTATGTTGCTTATTTATATGACTATAAATTCTTTGATTTTTTTGTGTATAGGATAGTCAATAAATTGATATATAAATTAATCTTATTTATATTAAAACCTAATATACATATCTTTATAGTTTTCTTATTTTAATTTGTATTAAGTTTCTTTTTTTTTAAATTTGTTTCTGGTCTTTATTTAACATTTTTATTTTGTATTATTATTTTTATTTTATATTATTATTTAATATTTTTATATTTATATTCATTTTAAAAGTATTTTTTCGGTGTTATGTTTCGTATTTATTTATATTTTTGCTAACAAAAAATATATTAATATGTATTTATTCATTAAAAATATTTAAAGACTTCATTTATTGTGAAAATATAATAATATTGTCGAAATAATAATTTCATTTAAAATTTTTTTTTGGAAATTCCAGGTGGTCGTCCGCCAAAAAATAAGAACAAGACACAAAATGCGACCACATCATCTGCAATAAAAATTGAAATTAACGCACCTTTGCATAATCAACACGTGATCAGTAACGCCAGTGGCCTATCTATACAACAACAAATAAATCAGCATATGCAGCAACAACAACAATTGCAACAACAGCATCAGCAACAACAACATCATTTAGGACTTGGTAATCCAGTTAAAGTACGTTTCATACCAACCAAGTAAGAGTAAACGTTAATAAATTAGTATATATTATAATGAATATCCTCAGAGCAGGGTAAGTACATAAACACACAATTAATATTAAAAACAACAAATAAAATAAAAAGGATAAAGTAAATTATAAAAAAAAAATTTGAAAGTAAGATAAACTGAGAGTGCAACCGCAAAAAATTATGAAAAAAATGAATTATTTTTAAATAATTGATAGTTTAAACATACGTTTTTAATATAGATTATATAGAAGTAAAAAAATCGTATTCTTTGAGCTCACTCTTATATTATGATGTTATGGAGAAACTATATAAATACCTCGCGGTATTCTGAAATATGAAAACTACACACTTAAAATATTTATAAATTTTTTTTAAGAACAGAAATTAAAAATTATTAAAAACTATTCATTTTTAAAAATGTGTTTCAGCTTTTTGGTAGCATATCACAGTAGGTTTTAGTGACCATACTAGTAACCATACTATTAATACTTAAATAGTTTTTAGTCCTGTCAGATATATATTACAGTATATACATGTAACTAAGCAAATTTATTTAAATTAAATAAATTGTTTTAATTATACCATATATTGTTATTTGTGTAAGGAATTACTGACTGCTTAGAAGAAAAACCGTATATATCTAGTAATATCAATAAGTAATTCAGTTTATTATTGTCTTTCTATTATAAAAAAAAACCTTCCGGGTTATTTTTATTTTATCGTCATAATGCCGTCATGTAATGTCATGTCATTTTTATTTTAATTTGATTCCAATCAAAAAAGAAAATTAAATACTAATTTTAAATGTTGGGATTTCATGAAGAAGGACAAATGTTATATTTATATGTAATTCTTCATATATAACAATATGTATGTGCTTTTAATATACTCTAGAAGAGATCATACATAGGAATATAACGGAAGTTGAGGAACTAAGTTCGCAGTTTCTAGTTTCTATAAAAAATAGTAACTTAATTATTATATTGCTTAAAAACAAAACTATGAAATTGATATAAAGTTAAATAATTAACAATTACTAATGTGAAACTACTAATGTTATTAATTCATTAATTGAAGACTATTATATGATATAATTAATGTGCAAAAATCATTTGTAATTACAGAGCATAATTTTTTATAGTAAAATTATTAATTCATATAATTAAGTATAATTATATATATAGTTTCTTAACTAATTTTAAGTTCTGTCATTTACAAAAATTATGCATTGATGTACATGTATAAATTCTTTAATATCTTTTACTGAAGATAAAATGTCAATTCAGCAATACCAAATATCTTTGTATTAAAAATGTGTCTCTAGAAACTTTGTTGAAGTTTTCACATTTTGAGAGGATTATTAGAAGAGTACAGTGACACAACAACAAAAAAAAAAAACAGTAAAACTGGTTTCATTTACCTTTCAGCATAGACAACTTATAATGCAACATGTAGATGTCCAATGTCATATAAAATATATATCCACTAAAATACGGAATATAACCGTTCGATTGCAGTTCAATATACAATAACGTTTCGTTCTTGATACGTATACATAACTGAAAAAAAAACACATATTTAAATAATGCAAAAATGCAAGCGTAAAGTTCGTCTATTGCAAATAATCAATGTGCTAAACTGCACTTCCTAAAAATAATTTTCGCCGAGTCGAGGAATCAAGTTTCCATTATCTATGTTCTCTTGTACTTTACTAAAACCAATACAATTTTTGGTCAGTGTTTTATTTCTTTCTGGTGTTACGAAAGTCATATTACATAGTTTTTTTTCTCAGTTTTTCTTGAACGATGTTGCCTGCTGTTCTGGAGATTTTTATATTATGCACTCCGAGCAATGCTAGAATCCAGGTTACGTGGTGTGTGCCGAATTCATTTTTACTTCATTAAAAACTCTGACTAGACTTCTTAATGAATTTGTAACATAACTGTATAAAAATGAACTAACCTTAATTATTATATTTCATTATTATATAAAGAATATTTAGACATTATCTGACTCGGTAAATCATTAACTCGGTAATCGGGAAAGTGAGATAATGTAGTATTAATTTTTGAAATAATTTTAAATCGAGTGAATTACGTGTCTGCAGTTTGAAAAATTACCAATAAATTTAATAATTAGAAATGCTGTTCTATTTGGAATACACATATATCCTTAATAAACGAAAGAATACATTACTTATGTACAAAAATATATAGAATCAATTCTAAAGTCTATTGAATATTGCTTAATTTCCTTCGATTAATTTTAATATAAAGTGAGCTTGTTAATTGTTTTCGAAACGTTAGTTGTGTATATAATTATTTTATCCAAAAACTATGTTGATAAACTAAAAAATAAATTAAAAGTATAAAATTTTTTTATTATACAGAAAATATATATTAATTCCATGAATTTAAAAAAGGAAACTTAAGATTTTCATAAAATTTTGTTGATCTTCGAAATTTCTTATAAATTCTATATATAAAACGTATGTAAACGATCAAAATATGTTTAGTAATAAGCTAGTTCGTAACATATCTAAGGAAAGAAATTAAAGAAAAATATTTACTTACTGAAACATTAAAAATTATATAAAAAAATTGTAAATACATACATTTTAACTTTATAGTAAAATGCAATTATATTTTGCTTTTAAATTTTCTATTAAATTTTAATATTTAAAAATATTGAATAGATAAAAAAGCATATTCTTGAAATCTTAAAAAATGCTGTTAAAATAATATAAAATATATATTTAATATTTAAAATATATATAAAACAAAAAATTAATAAAAAGAAAAAAAAATGAAAAATGCAATCACTAAAAATTTAAATTTTTTTAAAAATTTATTTTATAAAAGATTATTTTATTACAAATTATTGTGGTTGGCGCTATTTTATAAAAAATGTAAAAATTTTTTCATTACCTCAAATATTATTGATTTATTGAAATTTTGAACCGAATTATTTGAGTCGAATTATTTCAGGTGTTAGAGAGTAAAATGTTTTTAAATTTTAAAGTATAAAAATTTTTATTTATTATTTTATCAAATCTGACAATTTATAATACCCAAAAGTGGTAGTTTTATAAAAAAAAATATGAAATAATTGATTGCATTTTTTAATTGTTTAAAGAATATTTATTATTAAAAACCTTAAACTCGATTATAAGTACAATTTTATAAAAAATGTTACAGTTAGAAATGATTGGTCAAAATCTTCATCGAATTCAAAGTTTGACTTTATGTGGTTTACGTTTAACAATTTAGTACATCTTTACTATTGAATTTTATCTACATTACATACCTAACATTATAATTGCTTTAAATAATAGAAAAACAGTTTTTATTTTTAAATACCCAGTTTGATTCAAAATTTTTTGAAGTTACTAAAATTGTATAGACATCAATAATGCTTTATATACACAGTGTTAAGATAACAATATAAATTAAATATAATTTAAAAAAATGAAAATTTTTAATTTTTAAGTCTTCCTTTACATATGAAATCCATATTTAAATAAATTATTTTTTCTTTTTTTATATATTTTCATTCAACTTGAATCCTTCAATTTTTACAATTTTAAAATAAAAATTTTATTTACAATTATTTCTGATATACTAAAAAATATTTATAAAAGAGAATATATACAAAAGATTAATATAAATAAAATAAACTAATTTTAAGTAAAATTTATAAATATTTGCGTAAATTTAAATCTAATCTAAAATTTAATACAAACTTTATAGCAATAATTATAACACATAATTAAAATAAGAACAGTCAACATGTTTTTAATTTTAAAATAATTCAAAACAAAAATACAGAATTAATTAATTGTATTTAATTTATTGTTGTATTATTTCAACAATAATAAAAATAAAATTTTATTAAATGGAGTTTAATTAATGAAAGGCGTGCACTAAATGTGAATGTTTTATGACATTATATAAAAACAGATAATTATAGATTAAATAAAATGTTTAAATTGTTATTGTTGTCAAAATTCGAGTGAATCTACCAGTATTTTGCTTGGTGGCACACAAGTGTCTACTGGATGTAGATTCGAGTATTCCTGGAGTTTTACGTCAACCATAGAACTGTTTGTGATATAACTGAATTTTTTTTTATAATTCAGTCACAGCTGCTTTGTTCTAAAAATTTTCACTTAGTTCTAATTTAGTCTAAACTAACTCTAAATTTGCTTCAATACAGAAGCTAATTTGAAGCGGTAAAATAAATTAAGTGACTTCAATAAAATAATTTATAAATTTAAGTTTTTTTAAATTTAATTAATTTAAATTGAATTAATTTAAATTTAATTAAATAAATGTTATTTGCAATTCAATTTAATTACTATTATGCGTGTTTCTGAAAATAAACATAAATAAAATTTTAATTTACTATATTCATATGTTCTTCATGAAACAAATAACAATTTATTTAACCCTGTTCTTTTTCGAAATTTCAAGAATATAAAAATTCGATCCTTTGCGTAATGCAACACCACCAATGTATTAAATTACTGTTCCGGGAAAATTCTCGCCCAGCAAAGTCAGAACAGGACATTGTTATGTGGCTTATAACACCATCTTCACCTATAACCTTAATTTTACGTCAAAAATTATGGTAATTATGAGACTGTATTGGTCAGAATCGAGTGTTCATGTCATACCTTATTTTTCAAAAAAGTACAGTTTCAAATCAAATATCACAGAGATTTTATTTAAATTTTTGTTCACAAACAACTTCTGACAGATGACTGGTATATTCGTTGAAATTTCTAATAAAGGTTCACAATGCAATGTTTATCGCTATGGAATTATTTGCTTCTATAGTCTCTTCGATGCTTATACGCTTAATAATTATTTTGTGAGAACAAGAGAGTAGAGTTGTCATTTTTTGTAGAAATTAGAGACTAGCAAGAGACTTGCGGTTTTTTGTTGCACTTTGGAGCGATGGAAGCGAACTTGGATGACAGCTATCTTTGTCTCTTTGTCACTGAGACAGTACTACCAAATCAAAATCTGATTTTTCCAGGTAAAAAGTTAGAAATGAGTGTTGAGATATATTTAATAAACGTAACGTAACCCACATCTCATACTTATCGAGCAGACACACTCTCGTTATGGATACTAAATTATATCAAGATCTCACGTAAACATGAGATTTAGTGAAACGAATTTTTTGTAGAAAATATCATCATAGAAACAGATCAACAGATTTTTAAACTTTTCGCGACAAAAATTTTATTTCTAGACTGAGCTTAGTCCATTTTATGGTAAAATTTCTATTATTGCATACCAACAGTTGATTTAAAATTTTCATTCTTTTTGATCAATACAGTTTTCGGATTGCTAAACTTAAAGAGATAGTTTTAAGTTTGGACTAAACTACGTTATTCACCACACCGTAAGTTGAGGTTTTAAACATGTAGTAATGATGTCTCTTACTTTTTGGGATCAATGCAAAAAGATTGATACTCCTTTCATAATCATATATGTTTGTTAACGAGATCTTTGTTTAGTTTTATACTTAGTAGTATTGAATTGTTTAAACTGATTGTGTTTTAATCCGTTTCTATTTTAATTTCTTGACTATTGAAGGAAATCTATTGGATTCTTAAGAGTAAAACTTGTCTTTTTATAATTTAAATATTACGAAAAATTTATGAATAATTTATAAATGGAACCGCACTAGAAATACTTATCAAACATTTTAGTTTTCTACTGGATATGCCTAAAAATTTCTAAGTCATATTGATAGACTAGTTTGAATGAATTTGACTCAAAAATTGCTTTAATGCCAGCAATGGTTCTCTTCCTTTCATAGTTCTGCGCCACGCATTGCCTTTCATTATGTCCACAGAAATAGGAACGCTATTCTTCAATTAAACGCTGCTTTTTCTACCCAGGTAAAGGTGTTTAGTAACTAATATAAACAAACGAACAAATTGTTTAAAATTGTTACTTCTTTACATCACCTTAGATTTGATAGATGTCAGGATTAATAAAAAGGCGTTTTTATACACTATCATATGTACTAAATATTATATTAGATAAAGCAGTTTTTTTCTTAGGAACAGTTTCTGTATCTGAACATATTTGTAAAATCTTACTGGACTGCAATTTTATAACATAATTACACACTTTAATTTTAAAATGAATTTTTTATGGTTCTGTTATTGATTGCGCATACTATTCCATAGCTATGAACAAAAGTACTGACCACTCTAATATGAGTTAGTTATTTATTTTCATCTGTTGTGTGACAAAGGATTTTACAATTACCGAGAAAATGCTTAATTTAGTGACATTGCATGGAACAACTAAAGGTAATGAAAAATGTACTTGCATATGACTGATGGAGCAAAAGCTATGACGGGCAGTGATAGGATTGGCAGGCAAAATGGTACTGAATACCCGTTAATTCATCATACACCAAGAGGCCTTATGCGGAAATTCTTTGCTACAAACGAAACGGGAAAACCAAATTTTGACGCAGAGAAAATTTTGGATAGTGCTTACTGCAATGTTTTGCTTTATTTCTGAGAAATGAAATCAAATCTGATACGTCTGAACTAGAAAATAAAATGTAAGATCCTCATTTTCTGGCTGTCCTTGCATTTTTAACTCTTAAGTGAATTAAATTTAAAAATGCACGGTAAACAACATAACATAGCCAACTTGTATGAATATGTGAATAGGTTTAAAACAAGCTTAAATTATTCAAAATACCGCAACTAAACCGGTATATTTTTCTTCTTTTGAACCGGAACAGAAAAATCCCTGTGTATAACTTTACATAAAAAAATATGAGGGGGCGTTCAGACGTTTGACACTTTGTTATTACACATTACCCAAATTCACTTATTTATTTCTATAGTTAGTTAACTTTTTAGTGATGTTTGTAAAATAGAAAAACAAGTTCTTGCTTTAGTATAAAAGGATATTTTTTTATTTTTAACTTTAAAAAGGTGGGATAGACATTTAAAAAAATAGAATACTCAAAACTGGATGATAAGCTTGAATAGTTTTAATTATTGGTTAGGTTATAAAAGCTGCCTAAATGAGCTCATCATAATGTGAATGTTTCTTCATTAATTTACATGTGTAAGTGCTAAAATGCGACAGTGTGAATGTACTATTACTGTACTGTATTAATTGGGTTCTATTTTAAAAAAGAAAAAAAAATATTAAGGTATCAAAGAAAATTGATCAAGCAAATCTTCTTCGTAGATAATTGCCTATGACAAAAAAAAACAAGATTTATGAAACATATAATTTTAATTGGCAATTTCTTTTAATTTCAGGATGCTCAAAAAATAAATGAAGAATTAAAACTAAAATTCCTACTATTGAGATATATATCAAGTCAAAAAAGTAAACGGGTTTATCATATATAAACCAAAACGGAAAAAACAAACTAACAAAAAACCAAGTGAAGTTTATTACTTTCAGGTACTGAAAATATTCATTATTTTTATTAAAATATTTGAAGTCTAATATAACGCATATCCAATATCAGAATAATTTAAATAATGTTGAATTTAATAAATTACAAAATTTTGTTATTGATTATTCTAAATAAGAGACACTTTTGTCTCTTATATTCTTAAATAACAAAGAAAATAATAAAAACAAAAAAAAACCTAGCAATTTTACTGGATATTGTGTTCGATAAGAAAACTGAATTTACGTAAGGCCTCCAGAGTCTTTTTTATGGTATCGAACCTTTTTATTTAAAACCACTAATATCATCCATTCTAAAAAGCGGCAATTTGCCTCATCAATGGATGATGTGGGTACAGGCTCCGTGAGAAACTCTTTTTTAACTGTCCATTTAAATCCATTTATGAGAGTGACTGTGTCACTTTCGGAATGTACTTGTAAGTGCTTAAAAGGATAATTGAGCATATTTTCCCCTCCATACGTTATTCTTACATACATATATCCAGCCAAAGCTAGTGTCGGCCAATTTGCATTCTTACATGCGGGATCGTTACGATTGATAAGCATAAAGTAGGGCCAGTTTGTTGCACCGTATGTCTCGACTAATCGGTTGTACTGCTCAAAAAAAGCAATCCACTCATTTAAGATTTTCGGGAAAATATGACTTTGATATTTGATTGGTGATTTCCAGAATTGATAAATAAAATTGAAATTTGTACAGCAGGTATTGGCTAACAAGATGCGAGTTTGATCTATCATAGTGTCAGAACTGATAGTCATGATGTTAGGAAAGAGCAGCGACCCAAAGCGTGGGTAACATTGAACACTACGAGTTAAGTCTTTAATATCGTCAAAACTGATGAGCGTTGCACATCTTTCAGGAGACAAGTCCTTTATTTTTGCAACCGCTGCCATAGCATTCGACCTCCAAGAGACAAACTTATTCCATTGAGCAATATTCAGGAAGTTCTTGTGAGTGGATAATAACAATAGGTGGTGAATAATGGTTAGCTCATTTCGGGACCATTGAAGGTGATCCTCGATTCTTATTGGGTAATGTGTTGAGAGATCCTGTCTATATACTTTTTTTAAAAGTGAATGAGCTGTGACACCATTTATATTGCCTCTGATCTAAATCTTCACTATCAAGCTTTGATTTTAAGGCTTTTATTGTCATGAAATCCATATCCATATTATTTTCATTAACAGGTTCCAATGTTAATGGATTTGGTATAAAAACTTTATTTAATTGGGTACGAAGTGGGCTTAAAAGTAAATCAAATCAAGCATATAGCATGTTGATATCAAAGATTTTAACTACTTGGTTTGTTGTGGAAGAAATATGAACACGAAACGGTAATCTCCTGATTACGATTTGGTGTGCAAGGTGTTTGATGACATCATAGGAGTGTATTTCTTTGATGACTTGACTCCCTGCATACGTCCTCCACCGTATATGTCCTTATATTCGAACTTGTGAGTCGATTTCAAAATCGCAGCAGTTAATGGACTAACAAAATATGATTGATACCTCTTATCCAGAACTACTTCAATATCTAACTTCTGGCCGGTAGTAGGAGCACGTATGATCCAATTGTCATTTTTCTTTTCAATTGAAAAGTCTGGTTGTCTGGCAAATTCCGCAGCAATGTCGTCAGAACAGCATCCTCTCCATTTCCCGTTTAACATTAGCTTGTGTGGGCTCATGGTTGGGGTTATTCATTCTCATATATATACATCTTAATATGAGCAACTAAACATGGTTGGTACTATTCTAATTGAGAGCGTTTTGCATTTATCGGTGGAAAGAACGTCGCAGCTGGATATGACTTGGCATCAATTTTTGATGGAATTGTAAGTAGATTTATATTTGCATTGGCCATTTTGATTCTTATATAATTAGTCCAATTGGTTCAGAATTATTGAAAAAATTTGTTTAATGATGTACTTACTCTACCAATGATGAACTTAATTAAATAATAATGGTTTAAAAAAACTGACTTCTTTTGCTTGAAAAATTATTAAAAAACAACGAAGAATTTGATGGAACTGCACGCGCAAACGTTTGAAAGGCAACAAAACAAGCTTTTTATTAAAATTAGGAAAATCGTGATCAAAACGTCAACCGAATATTTTACATCTAACATAAAAAACAACATTTTTTTTACCTTATCATATATCATCTTGTATTCTCCATTTAAAATCAAATTCAGCTGACATTATAAGAAATGTCATCTGTCATTCTTATTCACAGTATTGCCCCTATTGAGATTGAATTTAAAATGCGGTAGTCATAGGGTCTAAATTTGTCAATAGGATTTCTGGTATGCTGTGGTCGGGTAAACGGAACAATTGTCGTATAATCGACCTTAAGATAGTTACAGTTTAGAAAACTGTTTTAGCTTGAAAATTATCGTAAAATATTTATATCTTATATGTGTTAAACATTTTTGTTACTAATCGAGATACGATAATTTAATATATAGCTAACTTTGAGTAAATATATATTTATTTAATTATTTTATTTGTTTAAAATAATACGTCGTTTCGTTGAAATTGCATATTTTTGTAGGGCATAAATTTAATTATATTATATACCGAACTGCTGGTAATAAGACAATGTAAAGCAAATTTTGAACCAAATCAGTTTTGTATCGGAAGCTCAGATATTTTAATCTAATTGAACCGAACCACTGTGGTTCTGAACCGCACTCTTGTTGAGAAGACTAGGTAAATCAGGTGTTGAATTGAAACTATATTTAGATCAGTGTATCAAACTACTTCACATCTCTACTATATTCACATATATTTATCCAGACAAAATTCTATTATATTATATTCATAATACAGAATGAAGATTTGTGTAAGATTACGATTAAATGATTTTTGTTGTTTTTTTTTCTTGACTGAACTTTTTATTACTGTTTGTTTTTCTTGTCGAGAAAAATTTAATGCCAATCAATCATTTAAGAATTCAATTTTAAAATTTTTTAAGCTAATAAATGTAAGTATCACATTTTGGCGTTTTAAAGGAAACATTCACAAAAATGTTTTCCGCATAAATTCTAGCAATACAGTCTATATGATACTACCACCTGCTATGAAACTGTGCTTTGGAATAAGTAGGAAATTTAATATTTTGTGCTTACTGCAGTCTTAGGGTAGAGCAGTTTTTAATATGATGGACGATTTATAATTTAAAATGAAATTGGCGCTACTTCCTTTTAATTTAATAATACACATATACTCTATAAGCTGCCATTGTCAGGATTAAGTTGTTGCTTTCAAAATGAAACTAATCTGATTTTGTGGTTCAGCAAAGGGTTTCATTTTGTTTATTAGCCATTTCTGAAAAAAGTGTTTAACAGCAAAATGCAGAAAAAAGGACAATTAAAGTGCGTGATGTGACAGAAAAAATGATGAATGAGTTACGGGGTTTGCGGTTGAATATAGTTCAGCTCCCTTCTTCTATATGCCACCTGCCTTCAATGCTGCATTGAAATGGGCGTTCCGCAGTAGAACGTAAAACTTTATTCTTTTATTAAAAATTGTACATAATCCTAGCTACAACATCCTTATTTCTTATACGTTGTTTTTCATAATAAGCTTGTTACCTGTCATCACCTTTTTTAAATTTTCTTTCTCCTTCATTAGGTTTTATTTGCAAAAAATCTTTTTTAATGAAAACAAATTATTACCGCCGCAGTTGTGGCTTTTCAGAGTTCATTTTTTATGTTTTTTATGTTTATGGGAATTTTATTAAATATTTAATAAGTGAATGTGATGATTTAATTTTCAAATATTATAATATCTTCTTATCTTATTATAGTTTGACTGAATTGATGTGTAATATTTGTTTTCCTTTCATAATGTATATATCTGAATCATATACAAAATTATATTATAATATTTAATTTCTTTATATTTAGCATTTAGTCATTAGTAGTCTAAAAAAATTCAGTGTTTGGTTGAGATAAAAAAAATAGTGAAATACAAAATTTATCTAACATATTAATTGAGGAACTAACTACTCCATTCAATAAAATAATTTGATAAGATGCAAGGAGTTAAGTGTCCCGTTATCACCGAATCCACTGATAATCACGATCATAAGGTATACACTTCTCGTAATGGTCATAAGGTGCTTTTCCGTTTTTCGAAAGTGGGAGTAATGTAGCGTTAGCATCATACATCACAGCAATCATAAATTTAATTTAAATGTGTTAACATTAGAAAAATTAGAAAATTTAGTTAGAAAAAAGTAAGTAGTTTCCAGTTTTCGGCTCAATAAATTGTCAGAACATAATAAAGTAAATACTTGCATAATATAGTTATATAGCATTTGTGCGTTTTACTCTGTTTTAGTAAGCCACAGAAAGCTGCATCGGAAAATGAGACCTCACTTTTCATAGGAAAGCAATCAATAACTATGATAAAATAATAATTGCATTAAAACTAATTTCTAAAATTTTAGCAAAAAACATATATAAGTTTTACGAAAGCTTTTGAAAGTAAAAAATATTGTTAAGCTTTTAATGGGATGTACCATCGAGGAGTTTTATGCTCCATATTTTTTTACTGATCAGATCACGTCATGAATATTTCTACATTTCTATATCAAACTGCAAGGTTAGGTATCAAATCTTTATTCATTCGATTTAGGATTGCCAAAGCACTTCCTTTAGTCCATCCTTTATACTCTCTTCATAGTTAATATACTTATTCTGACTGAATCAAGATGGGACTTTCAGATAGGTAGAGTGTATATTATTGCCTAGGACTGCGAACTACTAGAGCAGAAGCTTTTGTTTTCATTTGAATTGATAAATGTCTCCTGTGTAGTTAAGAATTTGTTAAAATAGAAAAGATAATATCCGAATACTCTGGTCAACTAAACATTCTCTGGTCAACATTCTTTATTATTATAAAGATTATAATATTATTTAATTGAGTGTGAAAAAATGTGTGAAATACAACGCCTATAAATGGACAATTAAGTGTATAATCACATAAAATGAATCGCCATATCGAACTATATTTTGTGATAATTAAATTAACTGATCTATAACAGTTTAAACTTACAAGCCGATAAGCCTCATCAATATGAACCTTGAGCCCAAATTGAGAATTTTAAAATTTTTTTAGCATTTCGATATGTTTTTCAAATTCGAAAACCTTTTTATATTACTAAATATTTATATAAGCTTGAACTAAAACTTAATGTTTTTATAAAATTATCATTTACATCTATATTTATGTATTTTATTATTATACCATACCATTTTTTATTAGTAATACCATTTTCCACTTCTCTTGCAGTTCACAAAGAACGAAATTTATTCACACTAAAATATAAGTTTTAAAATGACTATGTAAAGTTGATCACTAAAAAGTTTAACACTTATTAAGGTATTCTTAGGTCCATGTTATATAGAGCGTCACGAGCATCTCAAAATCAAAGTTTTTGTTGCTTTCAATGCAAACTATAAAACAGAGTGAGAATAAAAAATAAATGTCGGTTTAAATTCAGTCATGAGAACCGAGGCTATCTGTGCCTCGTTACTCAGTCAAAGCCATACATACATATGTATATATTTCTTTAAAAATTTACGCAGAACGAAAAAGTACAAAAGTTTTGTATTTTAGTCATAGCCCGATTGAACCAATTTTGACGTGCCTGTGACACTTAGCATAATATGGGCATTACAATATGTTAGAATAGCTGACTGTCTTGTGGAATTTCTATTGCTTACTATATAGCATAACTGACAAAAATCGTTTCTCTTATTTATATATATTTATATTTATATATATTACTTAAACTGTGCAAAAATGTTAATTCCATATTATTCTAAAGTTTTTGTTTTTTTTTGAGAATATTAACTTTTATTTATTAACTTCTTTTATCAGGAGAATTCCTAATATTCATATTATTAGTTTTAATTTATTGCTTAAATCAGTGTTCCCAAATTTTTTCATTCAAATTAGAAATTTAAGTTCCTTATATATATAATAATATTATATGCTACTGTATACATTCTATAATAATAGTACCTTTTCGGAAAGCACTGAAAACTATATTCAGAAGTTTTAAGTGGTCCGTTGAGTATAATAGGAGAAGCTTTAGTTCAAATCATCTGCATTAGGAATAGGAATCGACGGGGTTCTAGCTCCCAACGAAGCGGAATCCCGTTAATCTTTTGTGCTGCAACAGACCTTAACCGAACAGAAGACATTCCGCCTTTAAAATGAAGGCTAGAATATCGGCCGTTGAGGGCCTCCTAATGTCAGAAGGGAAGAGTAGTTCTCGATTCAGTGATCTCATCCTGTCCCAGATCAAGGTCTTTCTCTTCGAACAGACCCATTTTCTTAAGGTGATAACGCAGTCCATGGTGACCCGTTAAATCATCTGCATTACTACAGATTTGTTTTAAACTACCATAAATTTTAATGAAAAAAGTATTAAATTCTTTATTAAATATAAAAAATTTCCTATTTTAATTTTATAATATACATATATTGGACAAAAATGATTATGTATTGTAGAAAAAGGGTTTAAAAAATCTTTTACGTTAAATCTGTTTAAGCAAGAAAATGATTTCATTTTATTAAAATCATTTAATTTATTTAGCTTGTTACATAATAAAAACCATCCACCCACATTAAAGGACGTGCTTGTCTCAGTGCGCCTTGCTCGGAACATATTGACTGTGAAAGGTCAATTAAATTAAAAACCCTAAAGAGCTTGTGTCATGACAAAGAGAAAAGTGTCTATCTAACAAGCATTAAGATTTGCTGAACAAGCCTAAGAAATTGTAACAATAAATGAAGATAGAAAAAAACTTGTGAATTGTTCAAAGGATATTACACAAACAGGCACAAGAACAAACCTGAACACCAAAAGAACCCTCAGCAAAAAATTGTACTAATCTCGTAAGATTCATTTCAAACCGAAAGCGATGACAAGTTTCAGTAGAAGCAAGCGCTTTAAACAAAGCACTAAACGTATTTGGGCGGGGGTGTTAGTGGCATGCGCTCTCATGAATGTTAAATGTTGCTGTAAAATCAATGTTTGCACATTTATTTATTTGTGCACGTCCGTCCGTCCGTCTATCCATCCATCCGTTCATCTGTTCATCCGTTTGTTTTTACAGAGATTTCAATTTGTGCGCAAAGTATTTATGACTTTTTGTAACAATTCGGCTTACCCTAACCACATAGCCACCCCCTTGTGGGTGTGCATACTTTATTAGAATTGTGTTAACTATTGCATTGCGTTAGTTTGTGTAGCAAAGGACTCCCCTATGGGAAAATTTTTACAACTTCATTTGTAAATGTTGTTCTTTACATTTTGAATTTGTTGACTTTTGTTGATTATTCTTGCTGTAATTTTGTTATAATGTGACATGATGGATTCATCAAAATCCTATTAAAAATCTAGAAGTTTGTGTAATTTGCACACATACTCGTACTTAGTATTTAACATTTGGAAAACATGGCTAAGAAAAAAATATGAGACATTAGCTTGGCTATATCATATAGCCATTATATGTTTTTATACTCAAAAGTTAATAAAAATTACACTATATTTAAGTTCTATGGATTTTAAATTCATTGCATAAGCTTTGTTGAAAGCATAGGTGGGATAATTGGTTGATTAACTGACAGAACATTATAAACTGAACTTCCTCCTCAACAAGATATTTCTATCTTACGATCTTACTTGACAGAATGTCTCTTTAGATGGGAAGAGGAAAAGACGTCTAAACAGATCATTCTGACTTTAAGTTGGAATGGTTTCTATGCGGTAATGGATATTACAAGAAATTTAATGAAAGGCAGTGCTTCGCTGCAAATAGGAGCCTAAATCTACTTATTTTAAATTCGTAGAGAATTAGATACGTGCTTATATACTATTTTCAAATTTAAAGGAAAATTACAAAATAAATACTTGCATCGGTAACTGAAAGATCATCTTAGGATCTGGTTATTTTAAAAATAAAAAAATTTTTTATGAAAAAATTGTTAAGACAAAAGTGAGTACCATACCCTGGTACTCATTGTATGTTTCTTATTACACATATATTTTGCATTATTGACAAATTAATTATCTATTGTACGCATTAAAAGAAGCTATTTTTACATTTATACATACATAAATTCTTACAAATGTTATTTTTTGAGCATTCAAAATTAAAATAATTTAGTAAAAACTTTTTATTTTAGAGCAAAACCCATGCTACAATGATTGTACTTTTTATACATCCTTATACATCCTTAAAGTTAGTAATACATAAATTATTTATTTAACATATTATATTTACATATGAATGGTATGTAGCATAGCCAATAATTATATTAAGATTTGATTAACAGGTTAGGATATACCGGCGATCCCAGGGGATCTACTTAGGACTGTAGATCCTTAAAAACTCAAGGGTTAGAACCATTTAAACTTTTGGCAAGGCCTACGATTCTATTCAGAGAGAGGTCCTGAAGTTCGCCAAGATCCTCAAAAAAGAAAGTCCCTAAAATATTAAGGCGGCGCCTCTCATGTGCGGGACATAAGGAAAGCAGGTGGGAGACACTTTCATTGTTTTGTTATCCTAAGTCGGTAGTTAATGTCGTTGTCAAGAATAGTTAAATATATGTATTTATATTTATATAAGGACCCTAAAATGAAAACGTACCGGCATATCAACTATTATTAATAAAATTAATAAATTTCACATAATATCGGGTAATACAAAAAATATATACAAGGTTTTCAAGTTATTAAACAAATATTATTGATTGTATCATGTCAACAACCGTTTTAAAATTTTTTGTATTATGGCTATAAATAAATCAATTTGTGGCCAAATAAATTCTACTTGGAAAAATATCACAGCGATGCTTGTAGGAAATGCAACGAGTTGGATGCAAAGGAAACTCTGGAGCATCTAACATATTGTGTAACTGTCCGGCTCTTTCGAGAATTCGACAAAAATATTTGGGGTCTGCCAGTTTTATCGGACTGGAGCACATACCTCAGGTTTCTGTTGCATTCCTGATAAAATTCGGTAATAAAACGCGCATCCTAAGCGATGCACACAATCGCTAAAATAAGACTCTGATCTGGTACGCGTTAGGTCTGTCAGCATAACCTAATCTAACCTAGTTTAAATATTTGTTTTGTAAATATTTGTATTAATTTTCATTCTTTTTCGTATTTAAAACAAATACAATTAGTACTAATCTTACTCCTTTTTAAGATATAAAAAGTAACCGATGATTTATTAAATGAATAAATTGAATCTAATAAATCTTTGGAATATACTTTTATATATCTGTGCGTTATGTTCACAAGATAGCTTGATAAAATAGCCGATAAAAATTCTTATTAATTTTAATTCCAAAATTTCGTTGAATAATTGTTGTTGAATAACTCCACTAATTACGAATTAAATGAAGTAATAAAATATCATATATTTGTTCATAGGCCTTTCACAACTGTAAGTATTGTTAAACTCTATTTTCTATAAGATGTGAAATAAAATGTAGATATTTATATTCTATCTTAAGCATATTGCATACCTCCTACTTTTTATATATAATGGAATGTATAATTTTTTATTGTACTATTTTTATTATTGTACTATTATTATTATACTATATATGATGACGTTTGTACTTATGTACAAACTGAGGAGCATAGGCGTTTCAAGCAAATTTGTAGATTTTATTGAGCAGATTTACGAGACGACAAATTCGGTAGTTTGGAACGGAAGCGAAGTATCTAACAGTTTTAGCACAATTTCTGGTGTCAAACAAGGTTGTTTGCTTTCCCCCCTTCTGTTTGCGTTATATCTCAACGACTTACACGATTATTTGGACGGTGGTTTGCAGGTGGAAGAACTGAATATAAGGCTGTTGTTATATGCAGATGATATAGTCATCTTGTCCGATGATGCAGAAACGCTACAGAAAATGATATGGAATCTTGAAACATACTGCGACAGTTGGAATTTAGAGGTAAATTTAGCCAAATCGGCAGTCATGGTGTTTAGAAAAGGCGGTAGGCTGTCTAGTAGAGAAAGGTGGACATACAAAGGGGAAGTGCTTAAAATAGTCGCTGAATATACATATTTAGGGGTAACGCTCACGCCAAAAATGATATTTAAAAAACACCTGGAAAACAGGAATATATCTGCAAAATCAAGCATAAATGCCACTTGGAGTACGTATTTAAATAACGATAAAATTTCAATCAGGGCAAAGTGGCAAATGTTCAATGCTATTTGTAGAGCCATACAAGGCTATGCGGCGCAAATTTGGGGGAGTGACATGTTTAGCGAAATAGACAAATTACAATGCTACTTCTTCAAAAGAATTTACAGACTTCCCAATTTCACTCCAACCTACGCCATAATGCTGGAATCAAATATGGAAAGCGGGCATTTGTACACAATGGACTTGCATTTAAGATACGTCTACAAGACTTTGTTTGAATATAATGAAAGGAGATTGCCAAGAATATTGTCACAAAAAGTTCTGCAAAAAAATGTATTTTGGGCAGAGAGACTAAACGTTTTGGGAAATGAGTCAAGCCTAGTTTGGAATGATGAAACAACAAGCCAAGAATGGAAGAACAATAATTTCGTATTATTAAATCACTTAAAAGTGGAAAACAGAGTAAAAATGTGGCGAAAAGCATTGAGAAGTGAAAGCCGAATTTATAAGTACCTAGACCATAACTTGGGGGCTCAATATTTTACAGAAAGCTTCAGTCGTGCGCACATAATGTGGATTTTTAAGGCGAGATGCGACTTAATTCATTTAGATGGCAAATACAATAGAAACTGTACACTGTGCAATCTCAATGAAACGGAAAGCATACAGCACTTCTTAGGCCGCTGTCCTATATTAAGGCCGTTTAGACGAATTTGTTTTGAGAGAGAAACGTTAGTGGAAGAGGAAGTAATCAATGTGCTTAATGGGGAAAATGATCCTAACTGGAAAAAATTGATTAACTATATTACTAGTGCTTTAAAATACAGAAAACTAATTATAAATGAATTTAATACTTTTTAATTAATATTTAAAAGCATATACAATTAATTTAAATTCTGTATAATTCCTTTTTGTATTGTAAATATAAATTAAGTTTGTAAATTTAAATTTTGTAAATTCTTAATTTTAATTTTGTAAATTTTAAATTTTAATTTTCTAAACGTTATGCAAGAAAGTAAATTTATTTTAAACCAACATCTCCGACAGACGACTATAAGTCATTGTCGTATTCTTTGTTTGTTCAATTCAATATTTTTAAGTAACTATAATGTTTTTAGACTTAAGGCTTATTACTTATTTATGTTAAAAAATTTTTTTTGAAATTGAATAATAAAGAATCTAATCTAATCTAATCTAAATGACGTTGAATTTATGTACATTTTTCACAACTCTAGAGTATTTGTATAGAAAATTGTTTTTGACCGGAAAATCATGAAACTGTTTCTATTGCTGTCTTTGATTGTTGGTCAAGGAAATGATTCTTTTATTTCCACAGAGTTTTCTCAAGTATTTTTTAGCTCATTTTTTTCGGGTCATTCGTTGCCGGAAATGTTGCATGAGTATGACATCTTTTGAATGTGTAATAATCCTTTTTTATGTGCTCAATGTCATATACATATAAAGTTACTCTATTTTGTGTATTGCTTAGAATAGAAGAAAATAATTGTTTATAAGTCGACAAGCAGTAAACAGGATTTTCCTCCAAAAGTATTAACTTGAATTAAATCTCTGCAAGAAAAATTAGTTTCTTTTCTGTTCTTTTGATAAAAAATTGTTTTCTATTTTTTTTTATATAAAATTGAATTATAGTTTGATTAGCATATCATTCTTTAGTATTAACGGAAACGGAAGTATGGACTTTCCTATTTAGTTTACCACAAAAGACGACTGGACAAAGTAGAATAAGTTACTGTACATAACATATTTGGGGTAAATTTTCTTTTTCAATTTGTGAACTGCATGTTGTTTGTTTAAAATTTGTCTAATTCAGAAATTAACTGAGTCATAGGTCAAAATCACTTTACAGCACTATTAATGTTAAATTTCTTTAATCTTTTTGCCAATCTAAATACATCATATACGTTTCTCCTGATATAATTCCAATCCTTGACCATAACAGTCAACATCATAAATCAAAATAATTCATATGATGCTAGCATATGGAATCAATAAACTAAATTTCATTAAAAGTCAAACCAAAAAACACCTCATATTTGTGACGCATTTAATGGGTGGCAGAACCCATTCTACTATTTTTTAGAGGAACTCTCATACGTGAAACCATAAAATTATTATCTTCAGTTTCCACTTAAATGCACAACACACTTATGCCTTTTGGTGGCCAAAAATAGCCACTTTGCACAGAATAACAAAAAAGTTATATTGTATAAAAAAAAAACCTATAATATTTCCATGATATTCAATATGATTTACCCACCCCGAAGTAGTGCCAAATAAATCGGTAGCACGTTTTACGGTGTATATAAATCATAACCAAAATATTAATGCTTAATGTCCTTATAAACGGATTATGTCTTCCATATGCTTTGTCTTGTTTATCGGCAGTTCAAAGAGCGAATTTGTTGGGCGATTTGTAGAACATTGCATCTAGGCAGGTTCATTGAGAGGGTGTCTCTATTAAATGGAATAAAACGTATTAAAACTACATTTAAGTGGTATAAAAATGATGTTAGATATTAAAAGTAACTCTTTAATCAAAATATATCTTTTATCCAAGTGAAATGTTTGTTTATTTATTTTGTTATTCATTTTGTAGTACATTTTATATTAAAGTATTTTACATAATTTGTTAGTAACTTAATAATATTTAAGAGATGACGGTATGAAAACTAAAATATAAAATCATATTGAGAAAAAAGTGAAAGATTTAGTCAATTCTTACCTTCTAAGTGTTACCGCCTAACACTGTATATATTTAGTAGGTGGTTGGTTAAATAAATATTAGGCGTTGGTTCATATAGTATAGATGAAAATTCTGTGACCTTTTTATATAGTACTGCATTAAAGTACTCAACGTCGAAAATTGGACATAGACTAAAAAATGAGACACCACTGGCGCGACTTTCGAAATAACCACCAAGAAAAAAACTAAATCTTCCAAAAACTACAAAGATACGACCCTACTGAGCAGAGCTGAAGTTTTCGTCAATTTTCCTTTTTGGAAATTTTAAGTTGAGCTATCATCTCAACAAGAAGGTTCTATATAAGCCGAATTCTTTGTGACTGTCCGGCATTGAGATGTCTGATACATCGAAAGCTTATATTGTGAAAACCTCAAAGCGATGTATTCTGATCTTTATTCATAAAAAATATATTTATTTTTGTTGGATTATGGACAGTTTTTTTTATAGAACAATTACTCTGATCGTTGCGTTCCGCTTAAAAAAATCAATTTCCTCCAGTTTTTCTGTTAAATAAAATTAAAATTTCGTAAATAAATTGAATAAAATTCGTTCAAGTTTTATTATTTCCTATATTTATGGTGGTAATAACGTTTTTAGAATGTGATTTTACTTTTTCTAATCGTAAATTCTTAAAATTCTCGTGAATTTCATAATCGTAGGAATTCTTTCGAGTGAATTAAGGTTTATAATTTTATTGATTTCCAATTTTTTGTTTAATGCATTGGTTCTCAACATTTTTTGGAGCAAGGACCACTATGATAATTTTGTTTTTAGTAGATACCACAAAGTTTAAGAATAATAAGCTGTAAGATTATTTTAATAAGCTGTAAGATTATTTTAAAAAGCTTTATGCATCTGTAGTATAATGTGAACTGAATATATGTATAAGTACATAGGTTCATTATATAGGCTATAAAATAGGTCTATTATTACAGGAAAATTTTTGTACTTATTTTGTAATAAGTGAGATCTTTGTGGACAAGCTACAAGCTATATATCCATACTTATTAAATTTTATTCACGAACCATTTTTAATCAGCTCCTAGATAATAGTTGTAACATTAGACGTAATAAATATGCCCGTACACACTGTATTTTCTAAACTAAATAAAAATGTCAGAATTTATCTGTGGATTAGAAATACCTGATTTTGACACTCATCTTTCCAATATCTTGGAATTGCGCTATCAATAAGCACAAATTTAAAGTTGTGAAAGACTTGTTCTGTATACAAAGTTAGTATTACGCACCATTTGCAAGATCATGGTATTATTTGCATTAAAGGTGATTCTCTATATCGATCGAAGAATGAGTTGCATAAATTGTATCTCAACATTAAAATAGTAAAATGAATAAAAACCTTCGAGCTACGAGGGATTAAGAGCATTTGATCATTTAAATAATTGATGATCTGTTGTAATACTTTATGATCTTCAGGCAGACAATTAAGTATATGTTTGCTTTCTGATGGAAATGTAATCCTCATTCCTCATACATGAATTTTTGTAGTTAGAATAAATTTTTATTATTGAGTTTTTATCTGATGACGATATTTCCTTTCTTATTTTTTTAGTGCTACGATATTTTAAAATTTGGATAATCCAAACTTTTGATATTTTAGGTTTTCTCTAAATAAATTTTTATTTTTCTACACTAGACAGTATAGTAGACTATTACTTTTATCTATTATCATTTATAGAATATACTCTAACTTTCATCCAATGCAATTTTGTAAGGCCAATATTTGTATATCTTTTTATATATTGAAAGTATTAATACTATATTAATGTACTATATACATATCTAAATATATTTACATAACATAATTAAAATTCTATAGTGAAATTTTCTCTCATAAAAGTAATAAAATTAATACCAAAATTAATGTAAATGATTGCATATAAAATATTAATATATCATTGTATTTCTATCTTGTAAGAGTAAGATAAAAAATCATTTTTTAATTTTTCTAATAAAAAATATATTTTATACATAAAATTTATTTCGTTAGCAGCTCATAATGTTCAATTCAATTTGTTGTTGTTCGACAATCGACTTTAACCTTTACGAAATTAATTGCTCTTGGTTTATTAGTAACAAAATTTATCATGAGCAATAATCACTGGAATAAGTAGGAAAGTCTTGAAGACGTAGAGCCCCCTGCAAAGTTATAAATTACTAGCATAAACACATAAATCAGAAGCTTAACAACGAACAGCAGCTCATACAATGATGTCAACTTGTAATTGAATTGATTGACAATATTTTATTTATATAGTTTTTTATGCTTACTCCATTCCTGGTCGAACGGAAAGAAGTTGACCCTCGATAAAGACATTTAATGGCAAAATTTGTTTAGATTAGCATAGCTTACAGTCATAAAAAATGAATGAAAAATAAAAATACTTTAAGCGGAAAAACAAACTTCAATGATGTGATAAAAAATATATGAAAGCACCGTAAAGAACCAAGGACATAGTGTAAAACACTGTGTGGGGTTGAGATAAATCGCTACTATGTATCTAACAGATACTCTCAATAATACGTTTAATGCTCATAACAATTTTGTTAAAAAGCAACAAATTTGCAAAATAAATATGTAGGAAATATCGAGAGCAATATTGACAACAATTGTATAATAAAAAAGATTTACAAATAACAATAAGGGCATTGAAGTACAGGGGATATACAAGGGTGATTTTAATAATTGCATCATTGCTATATAAATATTATGATAACAGTTTGTGCGAATTTAAAATAAGCTTAAATTTCATAAATCCAAGTTAATTAAGTTTGAATAAGTTCAACTGTTTTAAAAGGATAAAAAGGGTTTAGTGTATCGTTTCATTATTAAAGATGAAACTGTGTGAATCTCTCGCAACAAATTTGAGAACAGCAAAACTTACATTCTGTAAGTCACTTATCGTATTTACTTTTTTATATTGATTAGAACTATAGGCGCTAAATCAGGATGATAGGGTAGAATAGGATTAGGTATAATTTTGCAAAAAAAAATCTTTTCAAAAGACTGAACAAGGTGCAGAAGAAGAAAATGTACTTGGAGAGAAGAGAATAGGAATGGTTTGTGACGGCTTACTATGTAACTTCGTGTTTCATTGTAAGAAATTTCGTTATACAAAGATTTTGTGATGCTTAGTTAATTTTTCAAAATATGTTGCATTTCTGAATTTAGGTTGCTTATATTCGAAATCATATTTAATATATAAACTATTCTAGATTTATGTGGAAAATTCTATCAATCAGTACTGTGATAATATTCGATATCATCGCGTTTTAAATTAAGACATAATATCTGCACTGAAATATAACTAATTTAATTAATATAACGAAAGAATATAAGAATTCAGTAAAATTCGTAGTAGGTGAACTGAAGTCACCACTGCCGATTAAAAGTATTACATCTAGCAACTGAAAAACTTTGCATGTTAACTATAAGAAAAATCAGAACTATTGAGATACAAAAGTTCTTGCTGCTGTTGTTGTGATAGTAACGCACTTAAACTAATGAAATTGTTTGTTAAATGAAATGTAAAAGCCAAAAGTCATTACACTGTGTAAATAGAATTAGCGAAAGGGGAAAGAAGTGTGTAGAGCAATTGGTTAAAGCGGAAACGGAAATAGCTAACTTTAAAATTACAGTTTAAAAATCAAGCTCATAAAATTTGAAAAGTCTCATAAAATGTTTTATTGGAATTTAAATTATTTCTTGGGTGTGGGTAAAAAGGTTTCGATAATCCGCAAGTGCGTTAGAGCTGCCAAATTAAAATCGGCTTTGCTACTGTATCTATTCAGAATAAATTGGAGTTTGAAAAATAAATCGTTTTAAACAATTTAAAAACACTTGAAAATGTATATTTGTGGGCAGCATTGACGTCTTTTTTAACGCTAACGATTTCATTTGAAAATATTTTTTGCTGATTTGAGTACATCCGTAACCTTAAATCCTTATTGCTGTATTTCCATTTATTTCCACTGGTTCAGCTGTAGGCTAACTTTATTTGTTGATTTATATGCCGGAAGGGTTGTTTAATTCTTTATAATATGTTTGCTTTTAAATTTGTTTAACTTTTGGAGTTTAACGACTTTTTGGTATTGTTCAATGGCAGTCACTCCTTTCTTTCTCTTTTTTCAATTCTCTTTCGTTCTTCATTCAGTTATAAAAATAATTTTGCATATTCTTTGTTTTATTAATTTTTGTAAAAATGTATCTTCTGCTCTTATTGTCATACTTCCGGAACTTAATGGTCTGAATCCTTTTTGGGATAAACTTACAGTTAATTTATATTTTAGTTTGATTACCTACTGGATTATGCATTTTTGGGGTAAGCAGTAGCTCATTCCTTTAATCAATTATTATTTATTTTCCAGCCATTTGAACGTATTTCGGCTGGATAGAAATAATTGTTTTGGCGCTTAAAATATAAATTAAATATAAATCATTTTTGTATATGAGGTTTAATTTATGATTATTAGCAAATTTATTATTACAGCAATCCCTCCTAGCTTCGCGTACGTTTGCACTTATGTATACGGGGTATACGGGAATACCCCTAAAACGCGTTTTCTTATAACGTGGAACCAATCTACCGCGTTATAAGGGAATTACTGCTATAGGGCAAAATTTAATTAAATTTGCTCACTTTTTATTAAAAATAGAAAGTTATTTCTTAGATTTATAATATTCTGAATAGGTAGCGTGTACTAACAAGTTTTGTACTTGTTGCTTCATCTCAAAAATTCTCTTTTGTTTTTATGAACAATGTTCTGAAGTGCAAATAAATACTACGATGATTTCTAGTAACTTTTTTCGTCGATCCTTGTCCAGTGCTTGTGATAAATACAAGAAACAAATATTGCATTGCTGTGAAATAGTTGTTTTTAAAAAATAAAAGGTTATTGCATATTATTTATAAATTAAATTTCATGGATCTAATGATGAAACTTATGGACAGTGTCAGTCCAAAAGTAAGTGATTGGCTTATAACGTGTTTATACTAATTTAGTTGCTTAAGACCATTATGGACCAGCAAATACTGTCGCCACTGACGACAGTATCAGTTTTCAAAAAAGTATATGGTACTATATAATAGTTCCCAAAACAGTGAGCTTGCTGAGACTGTGATTTTTTAGGGAAATATTGCATAAATATTGACATGTGTTTGTTGACCTATTACTAAAAAAGCATTTGCTAATCAATTTATAAGGTTAAAGGTCTCTTGAAATGGTTAAAGCAAAATAAGGTAAACTTTTTTCTTGACACACCAATATACCACAAGAATAAAAGAATTATGGTTAATAGTTTTTAGATTGCAATGAAATGTTGTTAGTTAATAACTTTAATTATTATGGACCGCACAATAATTCTATGAAACATTGCTGGATAAATAAACTGATCTTTTTTTTTATCGTTATACTTTGTTCAAGCTGATTTAAACAGCCATTACATATTTATCTATATTATATTTATGTTAGCTATATCCTGTTTTCCTAAACAATTTAAAGTCTGAAAGCTAACGTTCAACGTTTAATTTCGATACAATATGTTAGAGCTCGAGATAAAGTACGATATTTTTTCCCATTAAAAAGAAATGATCACTTATCATACAAAATTGGTTAAAATTCATTGTTTTAAAAACAATAAAAGTAGCATCACCAATAGCACTACAACTTCTGAACTAATATTAAACTGTATTGGTTTGATGATAAACACTTGCTTAGAAATATAAGGTTTTCAATAGAGGTGTCATCTACAAGTCATCCTTGCGACATTAAATCAATGTATATTTCATTACGATTAAAACTATTAATATAGTAACACAATGGTAAGTTTTCTAAAAAGTAATCCTTTTGTGACATGACAAAGTTTCATAAAATTAGGGATACGTAAATCGAAACTATTAACGTTGTAAAAATGTACACTTTCACATGACCTTTCTAGCTAATTTACGTATGAATAACAAAGTACACTTTAGCCGCCTAGAAATATTCTCACGCTTGTGAGCTGCGAGAATCTGCCCCCAACACGGGCCACATAGGTTATGAGTTCATGTTTAATGAATCAATAAAATAATGTAAATACAAAATCACAACTTGTGAAAGTTAAGTAAAAAATATATTTTCCATTAGTGAATAACAAAAATTCTGCATAAATTTACATATTAAAAGAAACACAAATAAAAAATGCTTTTTAAAAAAGTCAATAATAAAATAGTTCATAAATTTGGATATGCACCCCCGAGCCCTTAAAGTACCATATTACACACATTACTTTAAATATCCTTTCAAAAATCCATTAGGGTCTCAAGTTAAAAGCACATCAATGGCACACAAGTGAGCCAAAATTGTAGCTGGTGTGAAGCATGCAACCAACTAATTGTCTACTTTACGGAACACACGTGGGTAACCGAATGCTTTATTGCCCTCGGCATGATAGTCATCAACGTGTAATCTATTCATATAGACTCAGTTCACATATAGACTCGGTGTTAGAGAATGCTTGGGCAAAGGTGGCGGTGGAGGTGTGTGTGTAAATAAACTCAAATAAATAAAATCATCAATAACAAATTATAAGTAAAAATACGCGTTTATAAACTCGCATTGTCTCACATTTCAGCAATTCCTCATATATTTGAGATCTTCTTGATATATCCTTCAGCTTACCCCTTTCATTGTGCGCCGTATTGTTATTCCAATATAATGACTTCCGTTTAATATTTAGGCGCTGTTGTTGTGTAATTGTCGTTATCGTCGATAATATTGCGCGACTGCTGATGCATTTGATTACAACCTTTGTGTGGCTGGAAAGGATAATTGCGTGGGATATCCTTGTGAAGTAAAGGGTTGTATTTCTGTATTGTATTTGCTATCAATTAGTTTCTGTATAATTTTTGAGTGAGAAATATAAATATTTACCGATTGTTGTTGAGGGTTAAACAAAAGATAAACAATAGAAACCTTCTTATTGTTTGTTGAAATGTTTCGAAAAATTAAATAAGAAAGTTAATTATTAATATTAAACATATCTTATAAATAAATAAAATTACTTAGATTACTTAGAAATTACTGAAGTATAAAGTCAAATTAATATATTTTTTCAATAATTAGCCAAAAATCAATTCACAAAATTAATTTTTGTATTGATAATAAGTTTAGCTTTACGTCATGGATCTGTTTTGAGGTAAGTATGATTTTGGAAAAATCTGGAAAGGTATAAAATGAAATAAAATATAAATTCTAGTACAAATTCTTTTGTATGTAAGAAGGATTCGAACAACAAAAATTTTAATTAATTTATTGAAATTTACGCATCGCAGTATCGAGTATTGCCAAGTACTCATTGTAAGTGATCTTAGGAAATATTCGAAATCTTATTAAATTACTTTATAGTCCGTATATAATTTGTTGTACTTTGTATGTTTTTAAAATCCAATAATGCTATCTTGAATTTTTATTTATTAATAACATGCGAAGAGAAATATAAAAAACTTAAAATTGAACAAATATTGAATGGATGTAAATCTCTTCTTATCTTGAACACGAATCTCTAACATTCGACTCACAGCAGTAAATGAACAAGAATAAAATGGAAAGCCATTATACTGTCCTTTGCATATAAGGTTGTTGCATCAACAGAGTTTTTCAAAAAACTATATATAATTTAAGACATCATAGAACACTATGAAGAATGTAAATCGAATAATCTCATGCCTACGATATGGTTTTATCATTATCATCAAGATTCGTCTTACCACTGATGTTAGTGTAATTTTAACTATTTCAAAAGTTCCAAGAATTCCAATTCCAACATCACTGATGATGGGTATTTGGCAATACTCGAAACATCTGTATGGTCAGCCAAAAAAATATAGATTTAAAAATATAGAAAGATACCCTTAATCTTTCTAAAATACAAGTTCCGGGTCCCATGGTTTTCAGATTCGAAAAAGATTCAGATTCAGCTGCAGATTCACAGCAGCTGATTTAATGACTTCAGAAATTTCTAAAATTTTAGAAATTAAACTTAGAATTTAAATTTCTTTTAGCTTTATTATAACTTTTGCCTTTTCTTTTCAACCTGCTGTTTTTACCTTATGCATTATATTAAGATTTAAATATATGGTAAATAGTCAGTTTCTGGTTAAGAAGATCCTATTTTAATTAATGACTAAAAACTCTTGTTAATTATCAGCTTCATTAAGATTAATTGCAATAAGTCGTCTTACCTTGTGTTGGACGGCACTAGATGAAACGTGGTCTGCGAACACTACACTCTATCTGTTGGAAAGGATAGAGAAAGGATGGAAAAATTTTTTAAACAGCTCGGTATTTGGTATGATATAAGGTCAGAAAAAACGTATAACACAGTTAAGTGAAGAGTTGTGTCTGTAGAAGTGGTATATACGTATGCTCTACATTCCAATTGAGAAGATAAAACTTTTGTCACAGAGTTTTTAGAAGGGTTTTGTAGTAAATTCCTATTAGTCTTTAGTTCACTTTATAAATGAAAATTATGTATATATTTTATATGACGCAGCTCATTTCAATTTGTTGTGATTTTAGATAAGACAAACCAAAACCAATAAATGATAAGCGCCATAGGCAATATATTAACAACTACATGTATTAGGAGTGCAACGTGTTGCACATAAAATCACTGCTACACACATTGGATATATGGACATTAAGCCTGTAGTCATATAGATAGAGGATATGTATGTGCAATCCACTGAAACGATTGACGCTAACAGATTACTAGGAAGAAATTCAATTTTAAAAGCAGCTGGCACGTGTCCTTATAGTGCTCAAAATTGTTACATTTCCAATATGTTTTTCTAGTATTACTTGTGTTGGTGGTGTTGATTCTTAAATTTGTTGTTTGTTCGTGGGTTGCTGAATAACTTTTTGATGTCATCGTACATTCAACGAACTATATGAAGTGTGTTCTTAATAAGTTAAGTCTTCTCCCTCAACAACATTTAAAATTGCTGGCCTTTTGTTTCATATAAAATGTTTTTCAATATTGATATGAATTTTCCATATTCTTTCGTATGAATAAAAATGCTGTAAATTAAGCAATAAACTCGTAGAGAAATACAAATCAGGGGGAAGATACAGGAACATTTCAATTGTGTTATTGTGTTGGCGGCAATTTGAATTCGGTTGTTGAGTTGCTTTCGAAGACACGGAAACGGAAATGCACAACCACCGTGTGGCGTACGCACCGACTCGTGTGTTACCTCCGCTGTAGTGGCTAAAAGGGCGTGTGATTGACTTAATTGACTATGAAAATGAGAAGTTACTGTGAATAATAGAAAGAATAACGAAAAGAACATTACATTGCGCTAATATCGGAGAGGTTGTTTTAGAAAACCGCGTTTGTGGTATGGTAGACAGCGGCGAAAAGTTAATAATAAACGCCCTTTGGCGTTAAATAACATTATTAAAATGTAAAACATTTTAAAGCCTATTAAGAAATGGTTTATGTTTGCCATTTAACGATCTTGGCTAATTACATGCGTCGTACGCTTTGTTGCCCTTTCAAGGGGATACACTGTGTAAATGGTAAATGCGTAACAATTGAAAGTTTGGAGGACATTTGTGATTATATAAAAATGCAAAGAAAGTAAAGAAATTGAGTTTATATGGCATCAAAAATAATTTAATAATTTTAATAAAATTATAGGAAATGTTAAGTTTCTAAATAATAAATTTTATTAAAGTTTATCTGACTATTTATTTGAACTAGTATTAAAACAATAATATCTTTTTTGTACTAAAAAAGAATTATCAATATAATTGATAATGGGGGGCTTTTGCTAAGGCCCCCCAATATATAAAGCGATTTGTTGAATTTGTGAAATATGATATAAAATTTGTAAATACACTACAAATATCAATAACTTCCGATGACTTTACTTTCTTGTTAAGTTATAAATATATTTTTTCTAAGAAGAAGTTTAATTAGTAACAAATAAATACTTATCAATATAACTGAACACTTTTCAAGCACTGACAACTTTAGCCAGGGTTAATTTAATATTATCCATAGTTTGAAGCTCTTACCAAGAAACGTTGTACGCTAATTAACACCTATATTCTCTAAACTAGTTAAAGTAGGATATAATTTTCAATTATCAAAAGTTATAGTCTATGCTCTTTCTTGTAAACCTTTTTTAGTATATGTATTATACTATCTTCTATATTAATAACTTTAATTGTCTTCGTATTATAAACTAGAATCAAAATTCTATAGCAGGTATTCATTGCCAAAGCAATTTCTCTTCATTGAAAATAATAGAGTTGTCCCAAATAGTGATACGAACAAATTTGGCTCCAGAAAAATTGTCCAACCGAGAGGATTATCCGTTTAATATGTGTATTGGTGAGAATAGATTTGACTTGCATTCTTAAGCTTACAGTTATTGTCTCAAATTATGGGTTACTTTATCCAAAACAAAGTGCTTAAATTTATAGAAAATTCAGTTTGGTGTTTGGTATTGCCTATATAAAAACAATTAGGATTTTTTTAAGGCAAGGTTAATTTTAATAACGGATAATTTTGTTTGATATTTTATGAAGTTGCATCTAAAACATGATTCAAAAATACTGACACAAATAAGTTTTGCAAATAATCTGATTATTTCAAACATAAAGCCTCAGTACTTTAAGCAGAAGGTGATCATGAATTTCGTTACAAATCTATTTAATTGTATTAAATGTATATTATTATGTTACTTATATCAGTTTTCCAATTTGTCTGTGATATCCCAATCCCATTATTTCTATTATTATGAATATGTAATATCTATAAATAGTTATAACAATCGCAACGTTATTCTTTACATTAATCACAATTAATTTTTGGCTTAAAATTTTTTGAAAAGCTTTAATTAGAATTGATAAGTTAATTTATTATTGATTCTTTTTTTAATAATTTTCCCATAAAAATGTAATAAAATGTCAATCGGAATTAATTGCTCAGTTTTGAGTGTAAAATCCAAGAACGCAATTAAAATTGCCCTACAATTGCTTATCGAAAACGTTGTTTATTATTATTTTTACAAGTTTTTTTTAAATAATATAATTTTTTTTTTTATTAATATTTATCGAATTACATTTTAGGTCATCAAAAGAATGTTGTTTGAGTTTTCTATAAAAATATTAATGTTTACTTAAGGTATATTATTTACACGACATACATTACACATATATTCATATATTTACATTAAATAAATACTTTATCTGATATCAATATGTTCGATTTATTTTTATATTTATATGTAAATAAAAAATATTATTAATTGTTCAACAGTAAAAAAATTATTTTTAAATGTCAATTAAATGATCAATTTTTAATTTAAGTACATTAAGATGTATAAAAGCTATTGCAAAAAAAAAAATACTAAAAAATCATTGGATGTTATCAAAACCACTCGGATGGATATGTTACTATTCTGATGTGTATATCCGTTGCTCATAAAACAATTCGTTGGTTAGTGTAAGTGACATACAGTCTAATCTGAACAAAATTGTTCATTTAAGTAAGCATCCTTCTATCGTATATATTTCTCAGCACTTTACAATTGTAAAAATTGGGAGCTTTTTGATAAGTTATTCATGAATGAAAGGAGTTCAGTAAGCTTTCTTTCAAAATTTAATAAAAATATTAAATGTCATATGATCAATATTTTCGTTGCAATTCTCGTCAAGTTAAAGTATTCTGATGACAAAAATGTTTTCTATTGTATGTTGATCCTTTTTTCGAGTCAGCGCAACTGGGCACTTTTACTCTTTACTCTTCGTTTGTGCGGATGCACCAAGGCACTTTAAAGATCCTTCGGGGAGCCTGGCTTTGAGCAACTTGTAGCTTCTGTATAGTAGAGTCGGCAGCTTTGTTATACGCGACGCACCCATAAAGTGATGCTGGTCTAATTATCTGGCTATAGATCAGTTTTCTGTTCTTCGCGCTAAGGTTGTTGTGTTTGAAAAGTGGTTGGAAAACTGCTTCTTTTGACTTGTATATGCTTATGTCCAAACTTATTATGTGGTTTCAATGTTCTGATCGCTATTATGTTTCGGATTTCATAAGAAATTCATTATGCCACATTTGAAGTATTCTGATGAAAAAAGTTTTCTATTGAAAATAACATTAAGAAAGTCTAAAAGTACCGTCCTGAGATCCAGGATTTTATTCTTCAAATCCAAACTTATTATCTGCTTTAAAGGTTCTGGTCGCTATTACATTTGAAGCAGTCCATATGATGGTACAAGTTGCTTACAAGCTTTTAAGCAAGTTTCAAAAAAGTTATTTTTAAAGTTGTGCGTGATTAACAAACAAAATTCGTTTCTCTTCAATTTTTGCAAACACCTCAGAGCTTCGTTAAAACAAAAGGAACTCTAATTAAAAAAAAAATATTACTATGCTATTGGAAATTTCCTTCAACTTTAACTTTATAACTTATATACTTACTATATTACCGGCAGCACAAAAGATCAACTATGTCGCGGTACTCCGCTCCTTCCGGAGCCGGTACCCTGTCTATTTTTTATCTTATATCACCGACTTATCAGACCTTGTATTACTTTTAGTTAATAAAAATTACACATTAGTTTCTATACTCTCTCATTTTGCAAAAATGTAAAAAGAAATTAAATATCATAAATAAATCTTTCATTTTTTTGGAAAAAAATAATTTTTTTTATTAAATATAAATTTATGTTTTTAGACTTTTTTATACTTTTTATATTAATATTCATACAACTTATGTTAAATTTATTTGAATTATTTGAAAACAATATTTTTCGTTATAATATATAAAATCAATGTAGCAATATAGAATATATTCTGCTCAAGAAGTTACAAGAATTTATAATCAAAAGATATGTATATGTATAATTTTTTTTCCGTAATTTAGTTAAACTTTTATGTTAATTTTAAGTCTATGTGGTAATAAGATATTTTTAGCGGCTACAGAATTGATTAAAAATTGATAATGTCAGCATATTCGTCATTTGCGATCTCGAATGTGACCCGATATTGTTTAATTCAGCATCCCTAGGCTCTTAGCATTTTGATCTAAACAATAAATGAAAGAATTTATCAAAATATTTTTTCAGATTTCTTATATATATTTTTCAACGTATAAGAGTTTTAATATGACAATTTTAATCTTTTTTTCAATATAATTTACTATACTTGTATGTTAGACCAACAAAAAACGGTCTCGCTTTGCAATACTCTCACTTCTAGTCTCTCTATTCTATTTAATACTAAAGAAAAAGTCTGCTTTCTTTTAATGCAGTAATTCACACCATGAAACGTGTGATCCACAGATCCTTACGGTGTTTGAGGGAAATTTCAATTTAGTGGCTATTTTAAATATACAAATATAGAAATATGTATACATATTTAGAAGTCGGAAGAATCGTAATTACTTCGAGGTTTCTTTTGTAATAATATTAGTAACGATTATTTATGTTCATCGCTTCCTAAATACATCAAAGGAGTCAAAATAAAAAAGAAAAAAGTTATGGGTTAAAGTAATAGGTTAAAAAGTTTCAAAATTCTGTTTTGCTAGGTGAAGCATATCGGGATAAATGTTGGAACACACTGCACTAATGGGGATATGTGTTCATTCTTAAAGAAATCATAAAGGTTTTTAAATTTTTTTTATGTTGCTCCTCTATATATTTTACTTGAATTCTTCCTCTATAGTTTTTAAAAAAAATTTGCTTTTTACATATAGATATTTTATAGGTATATATTAATAGGTATTATATGTTAGGTATTATATAAATTAATGTAATGATTTTAATACAGTATTATTTAAAATAAATACCAAGAAATCTTTGTGTATAGCGTGTAGAAGATAAGCAAATACGACATATTTTTTATATTATCTGCATTTGAATCAAAATACAAGATAACGTTAAATAAACGTAAAATTCTAACGAATACAAGTAGTTACTGGTAACAGTAAAACTCTATAGACTTACATCCATACACACATTAACAAAATACAATGCTATATATGTTTTTGTATTATTTATATTTTTCTTATCCGATAAGTTTGCTGACTGATCAAATATATGGTAAAATACGTATGTGTTGCATATAACTTATCACAATTGATTTGCTTACCTTCCCTTCAATAACATTAAACCATAGTTTTTCTTTAGCTGCGATGTATTTTCGCGATAAAATTGTTCTAATATTGAAACCCGGTGATGTTGTCTAAACATTGAGTAAAATTCATACGTAACGAGTTCAATTGTTTATGCGTTCGTTCGTTCGTTCGTTTCTTTGATCATTCGTTTGTTCGATCGTTCTTTAGTTCTTTCGATCGTTCCGATACACTTGTCGTTACAGCGTGTTTTAATGGAAAGCCACTCAAGTGGACTCTTTTAGAGTGTGTATTACTCGATTATGCATGCTCAGCGTATTTAGTACAAATTTTTTTCCTTAATTCAATTTTTTGTTATAGATATTAGCTATCTACGTATTTGTAATAAAATAATAAAACAAAAACAAATTTATTTATTTTTTTTTTAAAGCTATAGAAATCGTTAACAGTTTATGGTGCTTCAGTAGTTAAAGCATTTATGGTCCCGTGTATTTTTTTATTTGATTCTGTATTGAAATTGAAGTGTTTGAAATGATGAGTAATTTAATTTGCTGTTTATTAGAATAGCACTTGTTTTTTATGGGATACTCGAAAAATCAACTTGAGATTGATTTTCATTATTTCGGAAATTGTCTCTTATTATTTGCTATTAGCGCCGTAGGTACTTGAAAAATACTCGAATATGAAACTATATAGTACTACAGTTGTACTATTGTTTAATAGCCCAACGGAAAAAAGTTATTGAAAAAATAAATTGAGTTTCAAGAATAGTACAGTATATCGTAATATTCTAAACACTCATAACAAGTTTTGTTAAACTGCAGTCGATTTATTGTAGTATTTTTAATATTTAATTTTTTTATTTTCGGGACAGAACCTATACTTTGAGTTTTTCTAGAGCAATGGATAAAACAAGAAGCGAATTATTATTATGGAGTCGCTTTAAATATACAGCTACTATCTGTCACAAAATTTTTATTTATTTATTTTTTACTTTAATTTTGAATAACCTTTTAATTGTAATTGTATAAAAGTATTGTTTATTTTAAGTTGTAATTAATTTATTTTTATTATTAAATAATAGGATAGAAAAACACCCCGACGTAAAAGATCTGTTGTGCCCAATGAAAACAATTCTAGACTATTTATAAATCTCGTATTTGCTGTGGGCTTTATTTTTATCTAGTTAATTTAGGACTTTATTCTTCAAGTGGTAATTGAGTCTACAGTGTCCTGTAAGAAGTTCAGAGTAGATCGTTTCTACTAAAGTTAAGGATAGCTTCAACTTTGATGTGTACAGGAGTTATGAATCTTCTTGACCAGTGTTCAAATAGATTTTGTTTCTTCCGTTCACAAAATTCATTTCTGATGCTATTTGTTACTCCACAGCCCCCTTCTTTGCTAGAGAGTCTGCTATTTCACTGCCATGGCCTTTATATGCCGGTACACATATAAAAGTAAGATAGTTTCTCGATGTTAGAGTATATAATTAATATACTTTTCATTTAATTATTTATAGTGATTTTAAATTGACGAATTGTGATAGTTAAATTTTTCTATCAGATTAAATAAAAATCTGATAGGGATTATTAACATTAATCGTATTAAATTTTGTATTAAAATTGAATTTACAAATCATTAAGATGGACTGTAGTGCAAAATTCCTTAATGTAGTAATAATAACTCCAAAGTTTCATATAAAAATATTTAGTTATAAAAAAATCATACTAATAATATAAAATTATAATACCGACGGAAAATTGTTATTTGCAAATTTTCTTTATTTCAATAATGTAATGTCTACAATACTACATTCAATAAAAAAATTACAATACTAGAGTATTTTTAAGATGCCAGTAATTGACAAATATACTACGTGAAGATAATTGAAGGTGCTTTTTAAACTCTCAGTGCAATTTGCTACATATCTCAGGTCAAGTTTGTTTCACTGTAAAATAATGTTTCAAACTTCAATTATTTATTTATTTATAGTTCAATAAAGAAAAAATAAATATCTGACGAGCAACGGATAATGTCAGACAACATTATTTTTAAGGAGATTTGCGTACATGTTTTAAAAACTCATATTATTTCGGATATTCTATCTAAATTTATTCGGACTCAGATTAATAATAATAACTCGGAAATTGGTTTCGTTCCGATAGCTTGGCATTGTTTGCAGAAAGCAAGGGCTACCGAATGACAAACAGATTGGTTAGAATGATTCACTTAAAATATTTACACCAGAGGTTAGAAATAGAACATCAGGAAGGTAAAATATCTGACAACATTTTTTGTTAACTGTAAAAAATTGTGAACTATTAGATTATTTATTATATATCCCTTCAATTATACGACGGTCTGTTGTATTTGTTTTTGGTGGTCTTTCGCGATTTTTCGGTCTCAAAAACATATTGTAGGCAATGCAATGGTAAACTAACGGTAAATCTAAAATTTCTAATTTCTATATTATTATATAAAGAGGTTTTCGAACAGAAGTGAAACAACAACAAAAATTTATTTTTTAAATTATTTTAATTAATTGAATTTTTGGCTGACCATACAGCTGTTTCGAGTATTGCCAAATACCCTTCATCAGTGGTCTTGGAAATAATTCTTGTATTTAATTATTCTTGTATTTATATTATTATATATTATGTATAATAATATTACATATGTTTCAATGATGTAACTTATGTGAACATTTTTGCATTCAGAAACTTTCAGAATTTCATAACTTTCTACCAAAATACTATTATTGTAAAACGTGATATCGAGAAACTCATTTAAGTTATTTAATATTGGGGATCGTTTATTTAAGTTATCATTTTTAAAGTCAAATATTTTGTAATTTTCATTTATACTCAATCAAATTAAAAATTACCGTTTTGTTAACGGGAACATTGCACCATCGTTAAAAACAATAAAATATTGGTAAACTGAATTTAAACGTGTCGTACGAGTGTTTTTGATCCAGGTCGCCAAAAAAAAAATTCACGATATTGTGTTGAATGATTTAAAATAGCAGAGATGATACCATATAGCATAGATGACAAACATATATAAATATTTATCGAATATTTTTCATGAATGTTTGGGTATGAAAACACTTTTGGCAAGATGAATGCTGCGTTTGCTCACAATAGACAAAAAACGATAGCACAATCTAACTGACTGTGAGCGTCTAGTGAGAACTGATCTATTATTTCACACCTGAGTGAAAACAACAAACCAGAGAATGTGTAAAGCGCGGATGTAGAACTCCCAAACGATCACGAACTTAACAAGCGGCGGGAAATGTTTTGGCTCAATTGGAATAATTACATAGACTATTTGAAAAAAGTAAAAACAATAACACCAGACTGCTTTTGCATATTATTGGATCAATTAAACGAGAGTCAAAAAAAAACGACCATACAAGAAAAAATTTAGTTTTTGCGGTACGAATTCCTGTCTCACCCACGGTATTTTGGCTCCCAGTGATTATTACTTGTCTCCAAACTTGAAAAGATGGCACCAGGAAATGAGATTTGCATGAAATGATAAAGTAGAATGGGAAACTAAGGTATATTTTTGTAGGACTTGATAAATCGTACTTTTTAAACGGTATCCAAATGTTGTAAGATAGTTGGATTCGGTGTGTAAAGCTAAAGCATAAATTATAATTTTCTAAGAAAAATGCGTTTTTATTACTTAGGCCGAGTATTTATCAATACATGTAGTATAATAACTATTAGTCCAAAATCCAATAATTAAAATGAAGTCATCAGCAATCACGAGATTTATAAATAGTTTAGAATTGTTTTAGTTGGGTTGGGGGTGCATTCATAGCCTATTATTTAATAATAATAATAATTAGAGGACAATAAATCATTAAATAAAAATAGTCAAGAAATTGAAATTTTTTAGTTTTTTAATTTTCAAAATTTTTTATTTACTAAAAGTTGTAAATTGATTAATTTTACACAAGTATGATATATATTTTGTATACATAATAAAACCGTGCTAACAACTATAAATTCAAAATTGAATATATGCTCTAAATATTTAAAACTTTTATTATGTAAATGAAAACTTACGACTAATTTTCTATTTTATAAAATAAAAATAAAATCCTTTCACGCAATTTTAATAGAAATAATATACAATTTAATTTTATTTATAATAAATTTCATTTATATCTGTTTTAATATATTAAAATTTGAGTAGTTATTATATACAAATTAAAAAAAAAATACAAAACAAATACAAATAATTACAAATAATTTACAAATAATTTATTTAATTTTAATAATAGTTTTTAATGAATGTTTTATATACTTTATTAGACAAATGCATTTCTCTATGTACAATTCAATGGTGCTCCAGTTTCATTATTGCTAACAGCTAAAAATTTTTAATTTTTAGTTATTAATTAAATAAAATATTTTAGAATAAATTTTTATTTATTATTTAAATACATTTTAAATATTGCACCGATATAAATTTTTTTTTTTAATTATTGTCCAATATTCGAGTCGCTTTGGAACAGCGCTTTTATATCAAAAGTCGCACGACTTAACCATTTTTGCACATAAATACTTTTTTACTCAAAATTTTAAATACTTTAACCATTTTTCATGTATTTGGCTTTATAAACACTACAGTGAGTAACTTTAAAAATGACCAACCAGCAGCATTTTTGTTTGTTTAAGCCGAAAGTGTCGGCTCTGGCTCTGTTATTTATAACACACGCCTTAAGGCTTTAGGAAATATTGTTGCAGCAACATTAGGCCCACCAACCACGCTGATGCGGATGTGCGTGCAATCCAGCCGCCGCAGCAGCTGCCGCATGTTGATATGCACCATTCAAGACTAAGTGATGTGCTGCGGCATTTTGCATGGAAGCTGTAACACAGTCCTGTGGTAGTTTTGTCCCATCACTTAGACATGGTTTACCGTTTCGCACTAGAACAGGAACGGCAACGCGGCGCGGCGATGGCAATGCAGATGGATGATGCGGATGACCATGCATGGCGGGATGATCATAAACGCCTTTTTCATTTTGTGCGCGCTTTGTCTTGTAACGATGATTCTGGAACCAAATCTTAACCTGTGTAGGTGTTAGACGAATTATACTGGCTAAATGTTCTCGTTCTGGAGCTGAAAGGTAACGCTGTTGCCGAAAACGTCGTTCCAGTTCATATGTTTGCGCTTTAGTAAATAGTACTCGACGTTTACGTTTTTTATTAGGCATAGTCTCACCACAATTGCCAGACCCATTGCCACTGCCATCTCCATCGTTTTCATCGTCTAATATATCTTCTTCGATACCATCTTCAATAAGACTATCATCATGAGGATTTGAGGAACTACCACTGGCGTTATCTGTACAACTGTTATTACCGCCGGTACTGCTCTTGTGCATTTGATGCGTCACAGTGTGAGGATGCATGTGCATTGTTGCATCGCCGACGGATAATGCATCGCTATCAGCTGAACGGCTATAGGTTTTATAATCAGCAGATAAGGCTGGTGATGTTTGACAATTTGAACCAATGTAAGTGTACGAAACTTCGGAAGTAACTGGCGACGTACTATCAGGACTTGCAGGTTGTTGTATGCCTAAAAGAAGTAAAATAAATAAGTCAATTAAGTACACGAAACATTATTGAGTTAAATTAATTAAAAACTAGACGATAAATATTTAAATTTAAGGAGTAATTAATGGATATAATTCGTAATTTATTAGAGAAGTCATGGTTTTTAGTATATCAGTAAAAAATTCTGGTTTTGTTTAGGTTCTGTCGGGTTAGAACTATTGATAAATTCTATAACATTACAATAAGTGTATTTATATATGTATAGAAATATAATTTTATAATGATACATACTATTCGTACAAAAAAGCCAGTACTGCAGTTATCAATTCATCTATTATAAAATGGGCGGAAATAAATTGCTAACATAAATTTTTATATATATATATGCCTTGTTATTCAAAAAAGAAGAAACCGGAAGGATGGCATATTAGATCACACCTCTATTTGAGGTTTTTATTTTGATAGCTTTACAAATAATTGTCTGTATATAGCAGTATATTATATGTAGTGACAAACCAACTTCTATAATAAACTAATTTAAGGAAAAATGTTCGGAAACTATAATAGAAGAAAAAATTACTCGCATGAAGGTCGTTCTTTGGAACAAAAGATACTTTTTAATAGGATTGTCATTCTAATATACAATGCATTTTTATTTCTTTTTTGAAAGTAATAGGGGGTTCGCTTTGTTAAACTGAAGTCAAAGTACGCCTGCAGAGTTATTCAAAAAGGATTTTGCTATTTTGTGAAACTATGAATGAATTTTTGTTTTTCAATACAAAATATAGAACCCAGGTAGTTTTAGGAGATACAAGAGTGAAGAGGAACTGCAAAATAGGAACTGAAAAATAAGTTTAATTATCGTTATTAATTTATGCTGTGCATATAAGTCAACATTTCTCGACAGTGAAGAGTAAGGAAGATGGGTATTGGAATAGGAAGCAGAATACAGAATAGGAACACGCTAACAACCCTATCTAATGTTTGTGATATTAATATAATTTCTGTATGATTTGTTTTTTGAGTTAAATTTTATTTCAAATTTGAGAGTGAGATTGTAACCACATCTACAAGCATATGAGGTTTACTTATAATCCAATTGTTTTTAATAAATTACTGTGCGTACATATTTGTAGGGGTATTGTTCTTATTCTCCTGTTAAATCGTTTATTTTGTATGTGCACATATTATTGTATAGTATATAGATAGATTCACATATAACGAAAAAAATTTTGCTAGGTCACCGGGTGTGTGTACTATGATGATTCGTGGTTGTGTATAAAAATTTGTTTGCACATGGTAAAATGGAAAGGGGGAGAGAGTATCAGTAGAGCTGAGTAACAGTGGACTTTAATATTATTAGTACAGTATTTCGATTTTTTTTTATATTACAATATTAGTCTTTTGTTTACTTGGGCTTTCCACAAACGCCGTCGCTATTACTAACAAGCTTGGCACTTTACTGTGTACTTTAGAATCCAACTTTTTTTTTTGTGATCTGGAGTGTTACCCTCTACTGGTGTTTCAGTACGCGTATGCTAGTTGTCATTAATTTGTAAGTTAAAAAGTTATTTTAACCTAACACTATATCGATTTATTGCGATCTTAATAAAGCAGATGTTTTTACAGCGTTTGAGCAGATATGCGCACTTTTGTAACGTATTTTTATATGGTTAAACGCTGTAAGGACTTCCTCTTCTGCGACTTCAAGCGTTACCACTATTCACACATGCAATCGTGGCAACCCTCTAATAAAAAAATTTTTACTTTTTTATTTACTGCTGTTATTATAGATATTTTTTGTTTTTTTGTTTTTTTGACTAAACATAATCTTGACTAATTTCATTCTTCGATATGTTTCACACTTAAGGATTACGGCAAAAAGAAATTTTATTCTGTTTTGTTTGCAGAGTAGGAAAGTCGAGGAAATTTGTAGTCTGAATTTGAGTTCATGACTTGGCACGCACTTCTTAGTGTTTTGGGAAAATTTGCAGCTGAAATTGCTTTATGCCTTGTTTTATTAAGTAATTAATTTATTAGTAAACGTTGTTATGGCAAAGCACTTTATTTGCCTTATATCTTAATATTTTTTTATTAAAAACGAACTTCGTAATTTACTTTATGTGAAAAAGGAAAGATATTATGTATAAAAAAGTGTAAAGTGGGAAGGGTTATTGCCAAGTCGGTTCGATTATCAATAAATTCAAATTTTTCAAGTTCAAAGTCTGCTATGACAGATGTTTGAGTTATGATTTTTTTATTGTTTTAGTGAACGTTATAAAGTTTTATCTCCAATTTAAGTAAATGCGATTAAAAATTGTTTTTATGTTTTATTTTCTACTACTGATTATATATCGTTGGCTACTGTTTCCTTCTAAGAATTCACTTAATCAACTAACTAATAATCGTTGATTAAGTATTGGGAAGAAACAATTTTTTTTTTATTTAAATAAAACGTATAAGTAACCAAAAACTTTATTTTTATAAGTTTTTAAAAATACTACTACTCGTAAAGTAGTAAGAATGTTGCAGTTAAGGAATGACTTTTTGAGCACAAGTCTCATATGACTAAAATGAGACGTAAAAATTCGATAAGATTTCTTTCCATTAGATAAGATGACTACTAAAGAAGATGATAGGAAAAGAAGAAACCGTCTATATACGTGTCCAGTGTGCAACGAAAAAATAATAACTATATTAGAATACAATCTATTGGATGTTAATTTGATTTAAAACCAATATGTTGTCAACAAAATTTATTAGAATTTGTGACGTCAATAAAAAGAATCAACATGGATAGAGAGTTTGATTAAGGATCTAAAGTCATCAACTGATATCACAACAAACCCATTTATCCTAAGTTTAGATAGTTCAAATCATTTAAACAAAGATTGTGGTTTTGGTTAGAAATTCTAGAGGTATCAACTAATATCACAAAAAACCTATTTATCCTAAGTATGAATAGTTAAATTTACTTCATTTTTATTATTTAAAATACAGTACTATCCGCTTAAACCAAATTCATGTTTTCACTTCATATGAACATATGAATTTTTTTTTAATTAAAATTACACCTAGTCTACTTAAACTAATATATTAATATATTAATATGCGGAAAATATGAACATATGAATGAAAAAATAATAAAAAAATTATTTAAAGTGCACACAATCCCAAGTTTAAGGACATAACTCCATAAACTAGGAAAATCATGCGAAAGACTTTTGGCTCTGTACGAGAATGTTAAGGTTTGCAGAGTCAGTTATAACAATTACAACTGATCTATAGGTAATACGTAAAGATACCAAGAGGTAAAAATGTCAAAAGATACAACATAAGAAGAGGACAATCACATAGAAGACTGTAAAATGGAGTGAACAATATCTTACCGTAATTAGGTATCAAAGACTGGGAAAGTTGTAAAGTTGTTATTAATGTTGTGATAATAAGCTAAACTTTAAAAATTTACCAAACATAAAAAATATAAAAAATATATTTAAATTTTAATTTATTTTAATTAATTTTATATATCTTTTTGTTATCTCTTAAGTTATATTTATATGTTATATAACCATACTTTAAGATATAGTTCTTACTGAAGGTGAAAATATGTGGTTCTAAAAGCGAAGAAAAAGTAAAAATAAATATGTAGGATTTACTATTGGTTATTTTGGTCAATATTGCCGTGTCAGTTATAGTTTATTCATCAAAAATTAATTTCAATTAATAAGTAATAGACTTTAACTGGAATGAGAATGAGGATATAGGGTCATTGAAAACTGACTGTTTTCAATGCCCCGAAACTGAAGTTTTGAATCGTCTCGTAGCTGTTTGAACCTTTGGCAGATTTCACATACTTCTCTTTATTTTTTATAAATAACTAATATATATTTTTATTTTACAAGAAAATAGTTATTTTTTATTTTGTTGTGAGAATGGTTAATTGCGACCTATGAGATCTAAATATTATTCTATAAGATATGTATATCTTTACAATAAAATTCTTTTTAACGAAGCTCAAGGTCGGTTAAATTAAATTTTATTGAAAGAAAGGAGAATATTAATTTATTATACACATATTTACAAATTAATATATTACTTTATTGTAATAAATTTAAATTTAACATTTAAAAAAAATGTGATCGTACTTACCATATAAATCATTTTCTTTAATCCACGCTCCACGGCCTGCGGGATGTGTTAGCATTGTGTGTGCCATATGATGATATGAAGACATTTCATCACCGAAATTGGGAAAATTTTTTGGTAAATATTGACCAGCCGCCACAGCAGCGGCAGCAGCAGCATTATGACTAGCAAGTAGGTGGGCAGCCGCTTGGGCTGAACTAGCGGATGGTGGTCCATGTATACTGACGTGATCGACACTATTCAATGGAGCACTACCAACATCAATTGTTGCACTGGTATTTAATGTAGAGTGATTATCTGTGGGTGAAATAGTTGCAGACGCTCCAGCTAACACGGTTGCTGGCGTTAAATGATTGCTATTGGCATCCGTATTACTATTACTATTATTGTTGTTGTTATTATTACTGCTATTATTATTGTTATTGTTACTATTATGACTAATATCAGTTGTAGCTGCCGTCGGATGTGGCACGACTCCATGCTTTAAATCAGCACCATCCAAATTTAATATATCGGATATGTGGAAACCGGATGAACGTTGTGATGGCGGTAGTTTTGCATCAAAGAGGCTGTAATGACAATTAAAAAAATAAAACTAAAGTTAAAAAGGGAAATGATATTTATAAACATTCTATTATACAAATTAATCACTTAACAATTGACAGGAAATTTGTACAATAATCTAATTTCCAAAGTACAAGTGTATATCGCACCTTGTGGATATGTTTTCTACCTGTCATGTACGAGTTGCACTTTCAAAATTATTACAGACTTTTCAACACAATTTCACACTAATTGTTTGAGCTCTAGTATTTCCTGTGCATTGTATATATACACAAAGTGCATATATATTTTGTGTTTTCAAAGATGTTAAAATCATATGTATGTTTTACAAATTGTGTCGGACATATGCTTACATAAAAAATTAACTTTGATTTTAAGTAAATCACTGGATTATTCGCACATTTGAACCAACTTAATTTAGTGCAATGTGTCAAAGTTGAAGCCTGCGATCCTAACTGGTTAGAAATCTTCTTAAACTATATATATTTTTTCCGGCGCAATGCTATTGCAAAAGTAGCACTAAATCTGTTAACCAAATTTGATTTTAATTTAATACCATCAACAATTAACAGAAATCCGCTTAAATGTATATTTAGATAATAATGCCTTGACTAATACCTGAATCTGTACTTGCCTAAGCAAGTATCGAGTACAAAAAAATAAAAATTCCCAAACCACAGCGTTAAAAATCCAAAACACATGTTTTTAATTTAGTACGCTTCGTCTATTACCAGTGAGATATGTTGATATATGTTAAAAAGTTATACTGGATTTTCCAAAACAAATTTTCCCAAATCTCACTTGCACATATTGCAGTATTCCTGTAGTGCAATACTGCATTTGCTGCAATTCTGCTGTTGTCTTTGGTCTCACAAATTCCCACACTGGACAGGTAATTAAATTTTAAAAATTTTCATTTACAAGAACATTTATTTCTATTTTTCTGGCTTTGTGTATTTCTATCGTTTTGTTGCACCTCTACAAAGGTCATTCTCCAGATTTTCTTAAGGTGCAGGAAGGGAATTCCCTTCCGCAATCGTCCAGACAGTGTGTCGCTGTTGCATACCGCTTTGTTTTGGTTCGGTTATGAGCAGTGTTAAGTGGAAGTAATGTACGCGTGCGTATCTAGATGTGCAACTTAGTTGCACATATGTTAAATTTTGTTGGGCTTTTCCTGCGGTATCGTTGGGAAATTTCCTTCATCCGCGTTTTTGTGTACTTGTTTGCAATTATCCGTATATTGTTTTGAAGTACAGTGAATACGATTAAATTGTTTGCGATTTGTAAAATGTGTATAAATAAATTTTATTTGTTAGATTTGAATTTTAAGTCCTAAGTAAATTTTATTTGATTGTGATATTGCAAATGTATTGCACTTGTACGCGCCCTACACCAATTTCAATAGATCCTGAGTAGGGTTCTTGCACTGTTATAGTTGTTGTTTAGGAAAAACAAAACTATTCTATTATAGTTAGGAAGGTGCGGAAAATTGTTTATCTTTTATATTTTTCTAAATTTTCATTTGAAAACACATGACAGTAGATCAGGAAACTTAAAGAATCATTCTTCATTTTTATTTATACTTAATAATAGGGCTTAATATAATAAATCATCAGATATAGTAAATTTTAGAAAATTAAAAAAAAAAGTTAAATAAATTAACTTTCAATGATTAACTTTAATTTTAGAATTTATTTCAATAAATCTGAATTTGTCTATTTGTGTCTCCAAACGTCCAATTATCTGTTAGCTGGAGCTACGTCACTGTCATGGTTCCATAACCACATACATGGTTATCGACCCATGCCCTCGGTGTATTGACTAAATATAATATCCTGAAACGGTGAAAGCTAGTCACCAAAGAAATGCCACAACATAAAGGTATATATTTAACCCTACAGACTATAATCTATCTGATGGTATACTTTGCCCCCATAAAGATATAGTAAACTTTAAACATCTATAAATATTCTTAAATATATTTGACATACGGATGGCCTTCAAATATACACATACCAGAAAAAGTCTGATATGTTTACTGTTTTCTTCAGTAAAAATTTTTCTTTAAATTACAAATTATTTTAAATTTATTGCAAAAAATGAATTCATTTTAATCTTCTATGTTATGATGTTTATGTAATAATAAGCGGCAGTTTAAATTTTTATTAAAACAAAAAATTTATTGGGTTTAATTACGTTATATATTGTGTGTGTCTAGAAAATATTAAGTATATGCAGATTCCGAAACTCTGTAGAAAAAAAATTTTGCTTTCGTCATTTTCATAGATTTTTTAAAAATTATTTTTTAATTAAATTGGTTTTTTTTATTTGAATTTTTGTTTGTTTTCATTAGTAATTGTTTAATGGAATGGATATAATATGAAAACTATATGTAATTTAAATTATTTTTTTGTTCAAGTTATTGGTAATTAATCGAACTCAAGCGGTGAATTTAAAAAAATAGTAAAATTTCAGAACAGAGGAATTCTTGGAAGATATGTAAAAAGATTTATTATAAAGTTCTATAAAAGTTTGTCACAAACCAAAACAATTATATGTTTTTGTAATATTTTGTAAATTTATTTAAAATTCTCCAATATAATACAGATTTTGTTGTGATTGCGAATAATTAGAATTGGAATTTCAAGATATTATTTGGAAACACATTGAGTTTATACTCGTCTTATAAATATTTGATATATGACAATACTACAATCGTTACTTCAAGGATTCTATTAATGAGCAAAAATTTAGCAATATAACTATTATGGTTACAGCAATTGCAAGTACAGATAGATCATATAAGCAACGACTCTATTAAAGCTAAAACATAAGATATATGTTATAAATGTACAATTTATAAGATCTAGAAGTAAATCACGGAAATATCCATCTTATAGAAGATGGCGCTAAATAAAGCTAGACACCAACCTCAACGGAAAATTATTTTTCCTACCACACAGAGATCATATAGGCAACGACTATATTACAGCTGAAACATATGTGATTTGTGTTAATAGATCCAGATAAATTGATAATTTAGCAATCGTTAAATTAAAATTATACAAAATGCGCTACCAAAAAGGAGTAACGGAAGATCTCGAAGGATCGAAGCTCAACAGAAAATTATTTTTTTACCACTTTTTATTGTATGTATCCTTTTGTAAAATTATAGATAAAAAAATATTTTATTTTATTTATATTATAGTTTTTTATTTGTATGTTGTATGTATCTAATATTTGTGTAAGGAAAATAATACATAAGCTTAGGACTGAATTGTTATATTATATTAAAATAACAACTTAATACATCTCTTGATTATCCTTTAATTATAATTTTCTCTTTTTTAATTCATTATTTGAATTAATTATTTTAGTATACAAATAATAGTTTTTTATATAAATTTAATGATATAGAAATAATTTATTATTTGATGTGAAAGCCCTTTTTGTATCTAAGCTTTGAAATCCGAAATGATTCTCTAGTTGTAAATTATGTTTGCATAAAAAGAATTAAATTCTATTGGAGACTTAATTCTTTTGTTTTTTTGCAATAGTATGTAATTTTTTTTTTATATTATTTATATGTTATATATATATGATATAAATATATATATATAAAATTTTATGAAATACAGTTATTTATATACACAGTAGTCACTATTCTATGTATAATATTTAACTCAAGCAGCAAATTAATAATTTCCTAAAAGAAAATAACCATTTGTTTAATTAAACTAAATTTAATTACAGTTTAAGTAAGCAAACTATACGGCGATGTAAAATCCCATTAAACAACATCAGCTCCGTTAGAATTAGGAAGAACCTGTCCGAGGCGTTTAATACCAAACGAGATTTCAGACTCGTTTGATTTTTTGAATCTAGTGTTAGAAACGATAATCTGAACAGCAGATTTGAACCGTACTGGCACAATATTTCGCAAAAGTGTGATGTGATAATATTGATATTGTTAACCTGAATACCCGTGCCATCAGTGCGAATCTTTCCAACTTGGGAAAACAAGCGAAGTAAGCTACTGATTGGCTGGCGAAGGCTATTGGAGGCAGCCATTGAGGATGTACGTCTGTAATAGCCAACTAAGTTAGTTAGTAGTTTGCTAATGATATTTTCAGTTCAGTTAACGTTAAGATCATAGTAATTAATTCCTTATACATTAACATAGAACGTAATATCTTACAAAGAACGTATACGTAACTTAAATACAAGTATGAATTCAATAAATCGTTTGTTAAATGATTATTAAGAGAATTTTGTACTACGTTTAGAGTTTTTACTTAAGGACAAATATTTTTCATAAATTCTTCCGCTGCACTTTTTAAAAGTGTTTGAAAGTATTAATTTTCAAGTTTCTATATTATCAAGAACCCATTATCTGTTTTTATCTGTTAGTAGTTAATAGTTTTAATTTCTCTTTTGTTATTTTAGATTTTCAGTATTAGGAATTAAACTATCAAATTGAAACGTCATAGACTACTAAGTTAACATTGCACTTGATTCACATTAATTAAATTTGCAGTTATCATTTGTATTTTTGTTTAAATAATTTAATAATTGTTTTAATAACTTATATTAAATATTTTTTTTATTATTAGAAAAGCTTAGGGCTTACCCTGGTAACGCATTGCGTAATGCCGCCGGATAAAATGCAGCCGGTAGTAATGCATGTCCCCATGGAGGTAACAAAATTGGTGACCAAGGTAGAAATGGTGCTGCAGCCGCTGCTGCCGCCGCTGCAGATGGCACCATTAAACTGCTCATGTTGTGTAGGTGCGAAAAGCCGCTAAAAGCAGCCGCACCCGTTGGTATACGCAAATGTTCCGTAGCCAGTGTAGCGCTAGGCGTAGTAGTGGGAACAGTAGTTGTAGCGGTTTTTGGTATTTCGTCCACGCGTGTAGGTACCGGCGTAGGTGTCGATGTACGTAACGGCGGTGGCGGTGTTGGTGATCTTGCTTTAATAGGCGTTTCTTTTTTCACTTGTGGAGATTTTGACAACGTCGAAGTAGAATCTACAGATTTTCGACGTGTCGGCGACCGTGTAGGTGACGGTGTACGTTTGCGTTTTTCAGCCACTTTGAAATTGTTTTGTTTTAAGTTTTGAAAAGTAATTTTGGATGAAGTTTGAAAACAGCAAATTACAAGCAAATATTTTTTCACAGATATTTAAAAATCAATATTTGTTTTTTTTTTTTTTGTAATTAAATAATTTAAATTTTTATGCTTGCAAAAACTATAATATTTAATTATAGAAAAACATATAAATTGTGTATGCTTAATATATTTGTTTTTAACACTATAAACACATTTTGTTAATATATATTTCTATATGTTTACTTATTTTACAAAATATTGCATTTAATAAATTTCATTAAACATAAGTATTTATTCGTAGCTATAGCCTACTTCAATTTATCGCACTTGTCACTTAAGAAAATTGGGTAATAATTTTTCCGCTTTCACATTACAAACTGAAGTGTCATCAACAACTAACTAGATATTAAGAACTCAACACGATTCGAACCAATGCAGCCAACCCAGCAAGAGCAGCAAACAACCACCACAGAACATAGAACGCAGAACACAGACCGACAACCATTTCAGCAATACCAACCCATTCAAAAAAATTTCAATCGATTTTGATAAGTGGCTTCTTATGTCCTTTTCAAAAACGGGCAACAACAAAAGCAACAAAACCTACAAAACCTACAAAAACAACAGTAAAAGCACTATCAACCACTAAACCAATTCAGCCTTCATCATACTTATGTATATCCTTTTAAGCATTGGCTAAAGCGAGTGCAATACAGCATATTTTTTGTCTCATATCAGCGCATACGAATTTTCACAGAAGAGGGCACTTGAATTTGAGTTCTATTGTGCCCAAGTAGGTATGCTGCCATTGTTGATGTGTTGTTGTTTTTGTCGGAGCATTTTCTGCTGCTGTTGCTGCTGCTGCTGCTGCTGTTGCTGGAATTAATGCCGCAGCCAGTCATACTCTATGTATAAGGCTAATTCAGTGCCACAATTATTTATTTCTTCTATATTCTTACAGCCAACCATCATTGAGGCTGCAGTGTTGGAGTGTATTTCTTGTTGTAATTGTTTTTGTTTTTGTTGTTGTTGTTGTTTTTCTGCTTTGAAGAACTTTACTTAAGTGCAGAGTTCACGCGCTCAAAGTTCCTAAATTCAAAAGTGTGTTCGTCTACTTTTTTTATAGTTTTTGTTATTCGAGTTTTTTATGTTGTCTCACATAATATCCACGCACTTTGTGCTGTCATCAAATGCTGCGTCATCATTATTATCATTATGATCATTATGTTCATTACTGCTATTTTTATTGAAAAGTTTGTTTATTCATTATTTACTTCTTTTATTCCATGTTCATATTATTTTTATTAAATCAGTATTTCGTTTATTTGCTAAATAAAGCTGAATTCACTATATAAGAACAGTGAAGAAAAAAATATTTTTTATAATTTATATATATGTCTTTATTTTTTCATTATAATAATAATTTGTGATTTATATATATTTATTAAATTAATTGACATTGACTAAATCGCATACACGTCGGTGGATCTTCACCAGTTCTGGAGCTGTGGTGAGTTTGGAGTAAGTTTGCTAAAAACTAAATTTTAAAGATATGGTCTACTAACTATTGCTATTGATTTTTTGTTCTTGGTACTGGCAAATTCTAGTTTTGTGTCCATTTAAGTTGATAGTTCCGCTATATACGAGTTAGTGATTATTGTAATGATCTTTTATTTGGCCATGTGTTCCGGCTAGTAGCGTATACTGCTCCAAAATGTGTGACTTGGATTTAAAAAATACCGGGATAAGCACAGATTATGTACGTATTCCAAGATTTCCTATTTGTTCCAAGAATACTACATTTGCTACAACTATCAGACTTCTGTGTACAATGTTCTTTCAGAACACCAATTATACAATAGTGCCATCGCAAGAGGGACAAGAGCACAACATTTGAAGTTTTATTTCAAATAACAAACAAATGCAATAGAGTCTTATTTCGTCGTTAATTATTCAAAGATCTGTATTTCCTATTTTTATTGATATTTTAATATCAATGATGTCATTCAGATTATTCCGTCTGCCTTTTTTTAGCAAGTTCTTCAGCTTTCCCGCTCCATTCATTCAGAATAGTATTCTTTTGATCTTCATTGATTTCATTGATCTTAATAAACAATATTTGTATTTCACTTATAATAGGCTTAATAATCTGTCAATAAGTTTGTACTTGTTATTCTTTATCAGTTACAAATTACAAATTAGTCGTACCTAGTCGGTTTCAGAAACAGGTCTTCGTTTTCCTCTTCGCAATAATGTACAACTTCTAAAATTTCTGGAATATCCTATTGTATAATTCTACGGTTTTATATGTATACATTAGCATCATTCGCATTGATTTAACTTTCTCCACTTCAAATGTGGTTGAAAAATTGTATTGCTCAAATTAGGATCCATGAGATACAGATTAAAGTATAAAAACTATTTTACAAAAAAAATATTCAACTGAGAGAATCTCTAGTATTCTTCTCAAAGAGATAAAAAGTTTAAATAATGTACTTAAATGTGGAACCATTCTGGTTTGTAAAGAATTAAGTAATTTTTTAATTAATATATCTTATAAATAAACAATTAAATTCGTTATCTAATAAAAAAAAGGATTAAAATTGAATTTATACAAGCAAAACACGTAGTTTACAAGTTTTAAATGGCCGAATTTACTTATCAATATCTAACAAGTTGCAATCGATTAGAAAACCATGCTAGAACATTGAATGTCCCTTTCAATCAGTTGTGGAAAGGGTAATAAAAGTTTTTGTCTTTGTTTTTGTTTTTGTCAAGCTATTGTGCGGCGCCGATTTACTATTTTAGAGACTTTCTTTTTTGAGGCTCTTGATCAACTCCAGGACCAAAGAGCATATTAAGATCCACCAACGGTTCAATAAGGTTTTTAAGGTTTGCAATAAGTCTAAGTGGATTCTTAAGATTAGCCGATATAAACTAACCTATCAATATCAAGTGTGCTTTTGAATATATTGAAACAAGTTAAGAGTTGTCAAAAAACATCTAAAATACAAACTAATTCATTCGAAAAACCATTTTATACAATGGCATATAAGTTACGTTTAGTATGTAATTTTTAGATTACATACGAATTTCTGCGAATCGTTATGACAATTGTTTCATATTTAAGTAATTGTAAGTACTAGCGTATGTAGTAACTTTAGTCTGTTTTATTACATGGTATACGAATATTATTTATTAAAATGAAAAAAAAAAAATTATTTAAACTATTTTTATGAAACTAATAATACAATAAATTAGAGAGATTCACGAATTGAACATTTTTATATCATTAAATATTATTTCATCAAAACTAATTGAAGTAGATTGAAGACTTCTTATGCGAGTAGCAAGCTTTTGCAATTAAAAGACAAAATTCAAAGTTAGAACTAAAAAATATATAGTTTTTTAATATTAAAATAAATCACTTATACTATTTATTTATTTAAAATTCTAAAGAAGAGAAATAAATATTTTAATAGAAGCTTACGACTGTATGATTCGCATAATAAATCTTGCTTTGATGCTAAACAGAAAAGTGATATGTTTAAAATTATTTATCGCAAATTAAATATATATTTATGTTGTTGAGCTTAATTATATTTAGATTTTCTATAAATGTTTCTTATTTTAAAAATATCTCCTTAATTTTAAACTTAAATATGTAAGATTTAATATTGTTTTTGAAAATTGTTTAATCATGTGCGATAAGTATTATCTTATCTTTATTATAAAAACGTAACTAAATTTATTTTAGTAATACAATAATTTCAATTTAAAATTTGCAAACAGTTCTAAAAAGATTTTAATCTCAAAATTATCAATACTAAATGTATCAACGTTCAAATACGAAATGAAAATTTCAAAGATTTTCGGAGCATAAACGTGCACTAATGTGTATATTTGCGAAATTTTTGTTCAGAGCTGTTAAAAATTAGCACTAAGTATCTTGAAATAATCACAATCTTACTTGTGACGTCAAAAATAAATTTGAACACATGAACTCGCATTATATATTTTTTAATAGTTTAGTGGATTTAGTTTCATATTTAGGTAGCTAGTCAGTCAATTATTAAGGTTTAATTAATAGTAAATTATAAAACAAATTTAAATAAAAAAGTCAAAAATACTTAAGTATTTTTCATATACCCACTTATAAGATAGCAAATAATGTTGAAAAGATTATTATTATAATATATTATTACAAGTTTTCACCTTTCTCTTTGCTTTATGAAATGCGAGTTAATGTTTTAAACGTTTTTACTTAACAGTATCTTTAATCACTTTGGTGATCTATTGTAACAAGTTACTCGGGTTTTTTAGGGATGTATAATTTAAAGACCAGCCTATCAGTCTGGTGGAATATATATTGAATTTGTTTTAAGAGAGAGCTATTCTGAATTATAGTATGAACATCCATAAAATCAAACAATTTTTAACATTCTGTCTTTGATGCACTTTTACACACTCTCAATTTTCAAGTAATTGTGTATATTTTCATTTCTGACATACTATAGTTCTTTTTTTCTGCCCTATGCTCTTGCTAAGAGCGATGCCCTTACTCAAAGTATAGTACATAAATACAAAAAGTACATAATAATAATAATAAATCCAGTGTAAATACACCAAGGAAATAATATAATAACAATAATAGTCCTTTTAGTATAAGTTTTAAAACAATATTTTCATACTAATACAATATTTGAGAACTATAAGTTTATTCTTTCACGAACGCAGCACAAGTTCTTCAGTAACATATGTATGAACAATTATGAACAAATAGGTGTGTTTTTATCGAAAAAAGTAGTAAGTATACCACCGTATATTTACACCTCCTAAAAGTGTTTAATTTTTTTTGACCACATAATTCTTTGACAGCCTGTATCTTAATTAATGAGCACTCAGTTAGTTAATATCAACTAAGAAATTCATTATGACGATCATCTACAGCCAACAATAATCATTATCATCATGACTGGAAAACTATATTATTATTATTATTATTAGATCCACAGCTAGGATCTTTCTTTGTCATGAACTAAATAGCTAGATACAAGCAATGGATTATTTGGTACGTAATTATTGCTTTACTTATGTGCTCGGTGAACATAAGTCTTTGATTTTATATTGCAGTTTCAATATCCGATTTGTTATACAAGCATCTTAAGTGGTCGTTTTATCGGCATTTCCAAAAACCATATATAGTTACTAGAATATACAATATTCTGAAAACGTTCATTTTTTGCGAGGATTAACTGTATCTACACTTTCTCGTTAACAGTATTATCTCAGTTTATATTTGGTCCTAAATCAAATACCTTCTTCCTTTTGAAGTTATTTCTAGTGTTATTTATAATGGGCTTTGGTGTTATTGCTATAAGCACACCTTTGTTCGATGATGAGAATATTCTGTTGTTATTGTTGTTATGATGTATAAACACATATACAGTATAGTTGAAAGTATATTTTTTATTTCAGAATAATATTTTCAAAAGTAAAAAGTCAAACATATAAAAAATTATGAGCATTTGAAGTACATGTCTGAATTACTTTATTAACAGATATTTACGATTTTTCAGCTAAGTATTAATTGACAGATTTATTCAACATTCACTGATTCATTGAGTTAGTTAAGTAGTGTTTTTATTTAAAAAATTTGTTCTTTCACTAAATTCACTACGTTTATGAGCTTACGTTTTGAAATTTTTTAAACATAAATATTTAAGTGTAGGTGTCTCGGTAAACTTTTTATTGTAGGGCGTCTATGGGAAACACGCTCTTCAATATAATTATTTACTATTTATTTGACATTTATATATTCAATTTATTACATTTTTTTTTACTTTATAGGGCAATATTTTGAACATCTTATATCTTCTTCCAAATACATGCCCAAATGTAAGAAAACCATTAACTCACTAAAGCTTGAAACTGTGTTCAATGTGTTTTTAATTCGATGAAATAGAGGAAGGAAAGTAACGAAGTAATTTATAAACTGGATCATTTTGGCATGCAAATAAAACTAAAAAAACAGATATTTGACATTAATATCTTCGTCAAATATGTGTGTGCAAACTAAGGCAATGAAAAAGAATCGTACTAGTCAACTGCTTTACACAAGGCGTCACCTGTCCCGCACTCGACGCTGATGGATCACTGCGTACACGCCATGAGATTGAGTTCACGCTATAATGACTTTTTTCGGGGTTTGTAACTCTGTGGATGAGAAGGAATCTTTACTCCACTTCATGTGTCCATTATTAGCTAGGAAACGATTCAAAATTTTTGGAACCCTTTTCTTAACGACCTGACAGAGCTGTCATCCTGAGCAAAGTTAGGGGCTTGATCAAGTTTATAGACTTGTCAGACTAGTTGACGCAATTTTACCCAAATGATGGATCGGGCCTTTTACTCAAGTCTTCGTATATACAGCGCTAATCTGTAGGGCTTTGGGTATATGGACGCCTCTCCAAGCTAACCTGACTTTAGGCAATTGATTCTTTTTAACAACTAGTAAATAAGTCCACAATGTTGATAAGTGTCTTTTATAATATTCGAACTCTGTCAATTTTGTCTATAACTCGTTAACGACACGAGGTTAATCTAACATAAATTCAATGAAAATATAAAATAAAAAATGTTTTCTTTATAAAAAAGATATTAAATTAAAAATCAGTGAACATTATCTATAGTAATTTTATATATGTATAACTAAAATAAATAATTATTTTTTCAATTTTGCATTATTTTTTTGTGAGGAAATGTGCTAAGTACGTTCTCTATAAACACATAAACAGAAATCATAAAACTGCTACGACTACATTTATATAGAAGTAGATATATATAAAGGAAAAGACATTATTAAAATCAGTTAAATAATAAAAATAATGAAAGTTTTATTATTATAAAGGAAAGGAAAAACTAACCTTACGCTGGCATGAATATTGCGTGTGCAACCTACAATCCTTACCCCGTTATTACGTTATTTGCATGAGCCCCGTATAAACGCCTCACAATACTCGTAAACAGTATTTTTCGCTCTTGTACACATAAGAGGCACTCAACATGCCTGAATACAAAGCACATACACTCACATACTTAGCATTTTCAACTTAACAAGGATTACAACCTCACCAACAAAACAAAAATCAAAGAAAAATCCTTCAAAAAAATTTCTTATTTAATGAATGAAGGGAAAATGTGTGCATAGGCATACGTACGACATACAAGGGTCTGAAGAAGCACTTAACAAATAAAATTAACCAATCAAAAATAACCGAACTTGTTGTCGTTTGTTTCGTTTGCCTGGAAATACCCAAACTGTAAGCAAAAACAGATAGACACTATGTGTTGAACTAATATTGCTGGTTTTACACTTGCGCATTACAAACAGGGAAATTTTCCCAAACTATAGTATCATTAGAAAAAGGTTATGATGACAAAATGTCCCAGTTGATTGTGTGTGCTATATGAAAAGTGTCCTTAAATGGTATTTATATTAAGCACGCCCATTTTGTTTTATTTTTCTTTTGTTTATTGTTGTTGTTCTCTCTACTATCGCTGATGTTTTTATTTTTGATGATAATCAAGTTTCTTTTTGTTATAAAAATGAAAAAGAATATCCCAATTTTACTCTGGAGTGGGTTGTTTTAAGGAAACGGTATGCATTGTTGCGTGCGGAAGTTCAAATGTTATAAAAATGGATCGATGACTTTAAGTAGTGCTTTTTCTGAAACTATTCAAAATGAAAATATAACAACAGTCATTAGTAACTTTTGTTGAAGCAGAACCATCAAATTTTCTCTCATTATTATTATTGCTGTTGTTGGTGTAGTTTTTTTTATGTTTCATTAGTGCATACATTTTTTTACATACTGTACTTTTCGTTGCGCTTTAATATTTTGTATTTAAGCATACTACACAGCACGGTTATTTATATTTGCAGTTCGTATATTTTGGATTTTTAACCATTTTTAAATAATTTCATATATATTTTTTTTAGGGATTAAAATATTAAAAATTGCATAAAACTTGTTTTCATTCTCCGGTTTCGTTTTCGTTTCTTTCAATTTGTATATTTTTATTTTTACAATTTTAAGTGTCGGAATTTATATATTTCTGGTTATTTGTTTATTTATTTATTTGCTTTCGTCTGCACAAGGGTTAAGGATGCGTTTGGACTTGAAAAGTTTGTTAGTTTAACTAAAGTGGCTTAATTATTCTTTGTGTATTAGTAAAAATATTTGCTTAACAATTGGATTGTGTGAGATTATTTTTTATCAACATTTCTTTTGTACAGTGAGAACCTATTGAGGTAGAGGAATTTAAAGAGGATTTCATTATTAAGTTCATTATTAAGTGTTTAAAATTCTGATTAATTATGAAGACCCATTAAGGCAATTTCACTTTATATAAGAAATATACTCGGAAGTTTTCAATGTCTGCTTTTTGTAGGTAGAAAATGGGATTTCTTTATAGTAATCCTTCAAATTTTTGCCTTCGGAACTATCGACCAGTATATTTTTTTTATTTAATTGAAATGACATAGAGAAAACTATTTTCCAAACTATTAGCTGGCGATAATAACATCAATTCTGTCTTAGGAAGCACGAATTAGCTCATCTACAGAATAATGTTAGACGAAAGTATGCTCAACCTTCCTTACTTATGCCCATTATCAGTACCTTCTGTCAGTATCTTATCTTAAAAAAAGATTCTGCGAAGTCATTCAGTAAAGACCCAACTATTACAGGATCAGCCTAATACTTGTTACGTACAAGGTTCTTTCAACTGTACTGTGGAAAGGTTGAAGTCACTTGTCAACTCACTTATTGAACATTATTAGTAAGGCTTTCGACCTGATTGTTCCACCATTGATATTCACACTGTGACAAATCCTAGAAACAGCCTATATATATAACATTGACACACACCATCTTTCTGTCGATTGTACTTTCAATAGTCCCATGAGGGATCGCGTTAAGGGCGCAATATTTAAGCTCAGTATCTCTGCAAAGTTAATATGACTCTGCTGCGGAAATGCTTTAAAGAAAAATCGAGTCTCTCCAAACGTTATGATACCAGACGAGACTGAGCTTTTCATAAAGCTCCTTTAAAATTTTAATCAATAATTTTCAATTATTATATTTATTTATATATGCCATTTGTAATATTGAATGATATGAAATTTTAATCACATATGGTGCTATAAAAGAAGTGTTTTATCGAAATCAATACTTTAAAAGTTATAACATACAATTAACAAATTTATTGAAATTTTAAAATTAAAATTTAATGATCGTCAACTCCCTTAACTTCCTTGACCTTCTTCAGGAATATTTAAAAAATAAGTTTAACATTTATAAGTTCATCTTCGATTATCTATTGAAAATTATAATGATGTCACAGATATATGTTTTCTTTGGTAGCGTTTACAGATTTGAAAATTCAACCAATTCGGATTTCATTTGCATTTTATTTATTGAGTAATTTTTTTGAATAGTTCCTTTAGAAGACAATATAAACTACAATTATATATATATTATAATAATAAAAATTTATAGATGGTTTTTAAAGGCTTATTTTTTATTTATTCTCGATATGAATAATTGCTGTTTTTTTGGAAATAGCAATTACAGCACTGATTATAGGTTGACTAAATATTTCTGCAACTCATTCACACAGAGGGTTTTTCAATTGAGATAGAAGAAGTCTATGTATGAAAAAAATTTGTTGATCAAATGTGCTGGCCAAACAAAAAAAATTTAAATATGAGCATATCCTATTACTATAAACACCTAGGGCTCCATTGACTTTAAACACCAAAGGTAGAAAAATAGTATCCAATGCTTTGGCGAGATTTTTTGCAAAGTAATCTATTCGTAAACGTAGCTTAATTTTTTTTTAAATGATTGATTTATATTTTTTAATGTCTTATTTATAATAATAATTATTTATAATACTTAATATTACTTAGTATTAATGTATTAAATCTAATATAATTGAGTTCGGAATTTTCTTTTTAAACTGCAAATCATAAGTACTCAAATAAGAAGCTATCTTCAAAGAAAGTAAAAATAAGCATAAAATAATGATTTTACAATAAATAATACTTGTTAAAATTTTAATATGTTTAAAGTTCTAAGCTTCGTACTAAGAGAATGCAAAATTATATGCGAATTAATAAACTAATAAGTTATTACTAAAAACCACTAATGATGGGTATTCGTCAATACTCGAAATAGCCACAAATTCAATTAATTATATAATAAATTTTGTTGTTGCAATTTAATGTACCTTGAATTTTTCAAATATTTTTCTTTTATTTTTAGTATACTACATATATAATATTTAGGTTTCTTTTTTTATAATTATTTGACTATGAAATTACGGCAATAACTGAAGACTGGCAATGAAGTCGTCTGCTGCGGATTTTTCTATTTATATTATAATTATTACTTATTATTTGTCTAAATATAATAAAAAGATTTAATTTAACTAGAAAGTCAGTCAGTATGGCAACACTTAAAACTGACTAGCAAAATAAAAATTATTTTTATAAAAAAATTAATAATGTTCGCAATTGTGTGATCCTTGAGGAGAGTGTCCTCAATTAAGGTAATTCTGACATTTATAGGCTATAAACAGTTCTTATAATAGATCGTGATACAAGATCCAAGTTATTCTATTCAATGAAAGAGATATTGAACTCATTTCCTGGAATTCTTATAGCATGAGTAACTAACACGCGCGGAAATTTCTGAAAATCGACAGGTGCCAATAACTTTTAGTTCCATATCTGAAAAATGGTAATGAAAAAGATAAGGTCCAGTTAAGAAATCAGTGAATAATCTGAGTTTTGATTTATAAATGTTAAGAAACGTATTAACCGAATTAATAAGCCAAACTATATTCGATACTTCTTAGTACTAAGCAGATATTTAAAAGAGCTTGCTTTACTTGTTTAGTCTTGATTTTAAGTCACTATGATATAACCCTTTTAGAAATCAAATGTTTTATAACAGCTTCTTATGACTTAACTATTAGTTTGAGGTTTATAACCCAGGTTTTACCCAGGTAAACATAGACTATCGTAAACTTCATATTAAAAATAGTGTGTAAGAAATAAATGAATATTTTTTAAATGAAATTATTACTATAGATACTATAACTAATCTGAAAAATTAGTACTGGTTCAAGGATTATATCCTAGGTTTAATGATTAATGTATATGATTAATGTACTCATACAATCAAAATTTAAGTACTTAAATCTAATTCTAATAAATTATATATTTTAAGTTTAGTAATATGAAAAATAAAAATTTCAAATGGTAGTAATTTACATAAATTATATTATGTGCTGCAGATATTCTAAATTTCCATTCTCTTTCAAAAGGGCTTTGAGTACTAAATGGAGTGTCAATTGAAGTGCGACATTTATTCGTTATTTTATGAATAACACCAAATGTGCCTTAAGTCTTTATAAATCAGATTGCGTATTTCAAAAATCATTAATTATAATTTGTATAAAAATTTCAATAAAATCAATAAATGAAACACTAAAAACACGATTAATAAAACAATTTCAAAGAATATACGTAAACGAGATAAATGGCTTCCTACTTTAGTCGGGCATAAACCCAAAAACCGGATGCAACTTCCTGAAATGCAATTCATTTAACAATTGGTAATTCAGATCGGCTTGTAACTAATAAAAAAAAAAATAAATATAAAAAAGAGTGAAAATGAAAATCCCATTGATAAATAAAAAAGTAACAAATAATTGTTGGAATACAAGAGCTCAGACAGACCCATAGACTAACAGGGAGACAGACACATATGTAGATTTATTTAATAAAGGTAGTGGAAGGTATAAAAAAGATGGTGTGACTGTAATTGAAAAAGAGAATCAGTGCCAAACGTCAACCATTTAACATGAGGCCAATAAATACCTCTAAAAGGCCAATAATAATTGAAACTTGACAAATGGGTTTTTCTTACCCTCTTCGCTTCCTTCCTGCTACCATACTTTTTTCACACTCAGCACATTGTATTAGATGAAATGCATGAAGAGTAGAGAAGGACATAATACAATATCAATTGTTTAATTCCCTCCTGGCGGCTGTGTTTGTTCGTTTGCTTCCGCTTCCATACATTTTCAAATGTATCTGTTAGATACAGTAGAATATGTAATTTGTTTCAAATAAAATAAGTTGGTAATTTATTTCAAATACGACATCAATCGTATTTTAAAGTATATCCTTATGTATTTAGTGTTGCCCTGAGTATGCAGTGAGTACCACTGCAGAATTTGTTTTCAATTTTTTTTTTGCTGCAAATAGTTTTTTCTGAATGAAATAAAATTGTTGTAGTAATTTTGTATCTGATAGATTGTACACCTTTTGGTTTGTTTTATTCTTGTTCTTGCTGAGTTTTTGTATGTAAATGTAAGCATTTTTCGGAGTTTTTAAATGACTTTTGTATTCTTTTGTCAAATAATTTGTGGGCGATTTTTTTACATATCTTATGACACATTAAAGTACCGCATTTCATACATAACTTTCAATTTATTTATTTTTATTGGTAATCTTTTCAATTTTTTTTATATTATAATTAATAATTTTTATAAATGTTAGAAATTTAATGCATATTTCATTTGAATATTATATGTATTATTACATTTTTGAAGTAATACATTTGTAATATATATATTAATCTTAAAAAAGTTCAAACATGTAATTAGAAGGGATCAAACAGTTATAAAGCAACAACAACCACAAACTTTAATTAATTTATTGAAATTTAGCTGACCATACAACGCTGTTTCGAGTATTGCCAAGTACTTATCATCAGTGATTTTAGGAAATTAATTTATAGTCCATATATAATTTGTTGGACTGCAAGTGTCAGGCTTAGAACTCATGTTATGCCACAATTAGCCAAGGTTACACAAACTTTCAATGCTCAACTTCGGAAAACTGTACAATAAAACAGAGGAAAGTTTAGTATATGACTGTGAAATCTAACTCGAAGCAGATGAAATGAAAATCCTTGAGGGATGGCATAAATGTTACAAAAAGTTACAACAGAAGATGATATTAGAGTAGTAATAAAAAAATAAAGTGCGGTAAAGTTTCAAGATGTAACAATATTGTACTTAGTTGTAATGAGTAAAGAGTTATTCTAAAAATAGGAAACCCATCGTTATGCAAAAACTACTGAGTTATCTGCCCATAACCAGTTATTTTTATATTTCAGCGTCCAACGTGAATCTACAAGTTAAGGTACACTCAAAGAAGAGCAATCGGGTTTTAGTCCTCAACGACAAATACAGAATGAATCTTAGTATCCAAGAAATATTTGTATATCTAAAGGATGAATTGAAAGCGACCATCTACGAGATGCAATGCAATCAATTATGGGATACTATTCAACAGAATAATGCCAGTATAGGAAAATCTTTTAGATCCATAAAAATTATTAAGATGATAATAGTAATTTGGACGACATAACAGAAAGTAAAAGGAGTATACAGGTAAAAAGATATCAAAAAATATTCAGCTTCAAATAGAAGACAAATAGCGGACTTATTAAATCCTTTATTTTTCGTCACTATAATGGACACTATAAGAAAAAAAACAAGTTAATAACATAACAGTCGAAACTAAAATATGATATTGAAACCTGCAACATGTATATTGTTAAGTTCTTATATATGGATGCATGAGGTTGGATGCTTAAGGTTAAATGACGATTACGGCTGAAGGAAAAAAGTTAATATACGTGGTAAAATCTGGGCATCAAATCAAATCTTTTATCATATTCTTCAAATCTTTTACATATTGGTTAAACCATAGCAAATTAAAACATACAATTATATTGATACCACTCTATGCAACCGATACGCAAAAGTAATGCACGTGCACCGATAATTAAATGACACATTTGCTGAAACATTAGATATTAGATTAGACCAGAACACTGAGCTTCAAATCCACAAAACAGTCATGAAACCAACTTTACTGTATAGTCAGGAAGAACTAGTTCCACAAGGACAAAAACTTAAAAAAATGATAACTGTATGAAATGATCATATAAGAAACGAACTATAGCAACATGATATGCAAAGTAAGCCTGAAGCGAAGACTCCTGTTGAGCCTCCAAGTCTAATATTTAAGGATTAACTTTTTGATAATATAAGAGAAATGGAAAGTATGAAATAGATTTCGCGAGACTCATCCTACTCTGCAATACAAGTATTATACTACGATAATTATACTACTGGCATAGAGAGATTTTCCTTTTTTTCGTCTTTTCTTTAAGGTAATTGATGGACACATTAGTCATATTATAATTTTTTAGGTTGCCTATATATTGACTGTGAACTTTTATTAGTTGTAAAAATCATTTTTTCATATTCAAAAAGAATTTACCTATAACCAGTAAACGATATTTACTTATGTTTTTTTAATATTTGCTATTGATGACAGTATATTGCAATACTGTAGGGAAATAGTTCCATAAGTCAACAACTGTCCATTCTTTAATGCTTTTTTCCTATTTCAATTTTCTTAGAAAATTTATCTCTTTTAAATATTCGTACAAATTGCTAATTAATCAATGAAACAATTAAAAGCAAATTTGTCTTCAAAATATCATAAATAAACAATAATCAAAAGGACAAACAACTTCCGAAAGAAAATATCATAAAAATGTGTTTCTGAAGCACAAAAATAACAAGAAATCTTCTTCAATTGAAGGATGTATCATAGCTCACGCCACTGGTAGCACATCTTGGAACAGCTGTAACAATTTTTGTGTGACTTATTCACCAATTGACATAACACAACTATCCGCAGAAATACAAAAGACATCATTGACCATATGCTGTTTATGAACGCATATTATGTGCTGTTCCATTCGAAAATTTATAAAAAATCACCGCTGAGATAAAAGGTGAAAAAATTAGTCAATAATTGATGCTGTAATTTATGTACAATTACTGATTTGTATTTGCACTTGGAGCAGATGAGTGTATTGTTCTGGAATGGAATTAAAGTCATACGATTTTTATTACTCGCAGTTGCTACAACATAAAAGGTCCAAACTCTTCCCTCAAATTATTTAACATCACTTCCGTTGAGATTGGTTACGTATACGAGTATGACTACGAGTATGTATTTTTTAACTGAGATAATGTCTAAACCGGAATAAAATTAAAATGGATGATGTTGTTACACAAATCATAAAAAAAAAGTGAGAAAAAAAAGAAAATTCTTGAAAATGGTGGTGTGGGTATTTTGGTACGTGTATAAATGTGTTTATAACTCAAATGCATTTATAGTACACGACATAAGTAACTCATAGATACACCCGTTCTGAGTATCTGCCATACTTAACTTCACGCTTAAGAGCTGATAATATTGATAATGACCATGCAATTTTTACAGTATATATTTCAGACTAGTTGTTTTTTATGTACATTTATATGTGTTTTTTATATTAATACGTTACCTACTTACAAATGATATATGTTTAGTTTTATGTAATTTTTGATTTCGTACAGTGAACAAATTTGATAAAGGTTTCTTTGTTGGTGTGACTAACGAATCATCTAATAACATACTTCTAACATTTATATGTCTGCTTCCAACAATTTTACATAAAAGTTGAAATATTATAGGAATATTGTGGAAAAAATATTTAATATGTACCTTAAAATTATTAATAATAAGCAAAGCATTATAATAGATGTATTTAAGTTAACGATTTTTATTTTTACTTGAATGATTTATTATTCAATGTGTAAAGTTGACGGTAATAGCTTTTATTAAAATATACTGTATTACTTCTAAAGAGGTAATAAAAACTACTAATACTTAATCAATACTCTCAATATGTAAAGTTAACGGTAATAGCTTTTATAAAATTATATTATATAAATTCTAAAGAGGTAATAAAACTACTGATATTTAATCAATACTCTCACTTTTAGCTTTAGTTATATAAAAGAATAAAATATTTAATATTTTTATAAAAATATTAATTTGAGAAAGCAATTAAATATAAATTAGATACTTCTGACTTATAATCAAAATAGTTAATCATTAAATGATTGTAAGAGGAGTATTGTATCTTGTATCTCATTTACCTACATTTTAATTTTTTTAATATAATTTTAAATATATTAATTAATAGAAGCTATAAATATAGTCTTTAGATTTTTGCTTACTGGAACGTCACAGAGTTATGTGACAATTAATGAAATCCTTCTGTATGGAATATTTAAATGATATGCAGAAAAAAAAACATACATTTTACTAAGATGTCCCTTAGATATATTAGTCTTATAGTGCGCTTTTTGACGGGTCGCTGTTGTGGTCAAGAAGACATATTAGAAGATCGAATATTCATTTCAATAACTTTCTGTAGCTGTGGTTAACATAAAAAAATCAATTCACATTTCCTTCATATTATGTAGTATATTTAACACGTTAGAGACTCATTTTTCCATACCATTTTTGTTTTGATTGAAGTTCTTAATAGAACTTGTCATATAATAGTAAATTATATGACAACATTTAACAGTAGAGCGTCTAATGTTAATTTTCAATAGCATTTGGTCTTAATTGATATATATAACAAATCAGTTATTACTTAGGTACTTATATTTTTTTTACCAATATACCCCGCCAGCGATTTTTTAAGATCTTCAACACACTTCCAAAAAAATATGAGAGATTTTTTATAAACGAAATCAACCAAAAATACATGTATTCGATAAATTAGTCATTAGCGAATATATGCACAATAATTCAAGCTTTGTAAGATATATTTTACGAAGGAGATAAATATTATAAACAATCCAGAAATGTCTTTATAATTTAATACGTGTTATCAGAAAAACTAATAGCAGTGTATATTTAAATTTTTTTCAAAGCAGAAGAAGAAGGGGAAGATCTTGAAAAATTAGGAAAACGACATTAAAGAAATTTTCGTAATACACAGAATATATCCGATGTTCTATAGAGATTTTCGGATAAATATTGTTGCAGGAGCAATTATTCATTAAGGAGTTATGGAGAAGATGTTAAAGTATTTTAAATCAAATACGAATTTGATAATATCTGACGAACATATCAATAGGTATTTCTATATATACTTTTAAGATTTTGGAATCAGTATAGTCAAAAAATAAGAAGCATTTATTAACTTTTTATTATTAAAAATGATTGACAGTCACATGTGATTTAAATTGGCACATTTGAACTTATAAATAATTCGTATTATAAATAATTTCGTATTTTTAGAAAAGTTAAAAAAATTTCTGTCAGTCTACCACCTTATTTTCAGCTACACCTAAAATTAAAGATTATATAACTTTTTAAATGAAATATTTGAAGAAGTTTTTCCACATTTCTCTAATTTGTATTAATATTAATAGAAAAAATTGAGTATGTTTCTTTACCTTTAAACAAATAAAAAAAATGATTATCTCTATTATTTTATTGTCACATATATTAGTAATAATAAAATTAGTATCTTTTCACATAGGGCTTTGTATGTATTTTTTATTTAAAAAATTACTGTTATATAAAATTTCTTAATATGTACTTTATTTCAATATTGTGAAGTCGCATAAGGTGTAATTAACATGTAAGAAAGGACTCATCTCCCATTTTGGTGTGTTCCTATTAACTTAAGAATTTATACCCTAATACTGATATCATATCTGTAAGATTCTATCTAAACACAATATCTAAAACCGACTTATGGTCCATCAATCGTTCAAGGAATAATGAAACTATAAAGAGATTGGTAATTATTCACAAACGGTTGAAATAATTCATTTAATCCTATATTTTAGATCCGGGCATCTACAGAGTTAGAGGCGATTGAAATGTTACCAACTGCACACAGGTATATTTGTTAAATCGATATTGCGAACTACGTAAAATTCATACAAATGGTAGCTGTTTATATATTTTACAAGCTCCTACAACGCTAAGTTGGTAGACGAAAAAAAAAACAACATTACTTAAAATGGGTTCGGAAAGTGAAAGGTCGATTTAAATAAAATGCCTCATAGTGGTAATTAAACAACTGAAAATATCCCAGCGAAACATCCAAAGCATATTTCAAAATGAGCTCAAGGCTTTATTACAAGTTCCAAACGGTACAAGATCTTACACAAAAGACTCGAGAGAAAGGCGAATTTTCAAACATTTTGTTCTTCTCTGATGAGAAAAATTTCCCCATGAAGCAGAGCAATTCATAAACACTTAAAATGATCATGTTTACTTAACTTAACGTATTGCCAAAAATTTGAGACTATGAATGGTCACCCGCAGTAATTTTCCATCTCAAGTTATGGTATGATTGTCGATGGACGCTCTCCAATCGTTTTCATCGAGACTGGTGTCAAAGTCGATGCGACTTATTATCGGGAAAACGTTTTGCAAGTTTCTTTAGAACCATGGGCACGCAAACATTTCGATTGTAGATCATGGATGTTCCAACAAGACTAGACACCGTCTCATAAAGCTCGTGTTAACCAGGAATGATTGAAAAATCATCACACAAAACCACATTTCTTTTTATCCACACAATGGATTTCGAATTCGCCAGATGCAAGTCCGATGGCCTATTTCATCTGGAATATTTTGGAGAACAAGGTGAGGACTAAAAAATGTGTCAATATGGATGCGCTGAAGAATGGCATTGCTCAGGAATGGGCCAAAATACCGGAAGATCACATTCGTGAAGCATGCAACTAATTGTTTAATCGTTTAAGGGCCATAGTCAAGGCAAAAGTGACTGAATTGTGAAATTTTGATTGTTTCCACAAATTTTGTAACTTAAATCAACAAATATGATTTTACACAAAAAAGATATGGTCTCTTGAATAGGTAACATTTCAATCGCCTAACCCTATATATACTCGTAACATATACTGAACGTATTATTTTAGGAAATTTTTAAACTGAAAAAATATGTTTAAATTTATTATTGAATAGTTAATAATAGAATATATTCGTTTGTGGACCTTAAACGGTGTTGTAAATCAATCCATTATATTAAAAGAAATAAGATTATTTTAATTGTCTTCAGTCAATCATTCTCAAAATATTGTAACATTTTTTCGCCCCATTTTTTTAGTGTGGTTTAAAAAGGGAAACCAAAGAAAAAACTTTGGTATGTGAAATTTGTTTGAAAAAAGTTGAGAAGTTTCGAGAAAATCAAAAAAATAAAAAAAGTTCAGCGCAAATTAAACGCAGTCAAACATGCAATATTTCACATTTTTTATATGAATTGCATTTTTTTGGGGTTTTGAAACATTTGTTGAAGTTCTCAGGATTTGTATTTCGGTGCGTTCAACTTTATTTCCATTTGGTTTGCATATGAAATGTGGCGCTAGTTTATGTTTCGTTAACGTGAGTAAACTTCAATTTTTATAACTTTTCCGGCAAATAAGCCAAACGAAAAAAAATTGAAAATAATATGAATATTAATTCAAGTTGCTCGTATGTTCATCACTTGACAAGCACGAAAGAAATTATTTTTTCGAACTTCATATTTCATTCGAATCGTCTGAGAACTCACATTATAAAAGTTGGTAACACTCTTAAACATAATTGAGGACACTCTTGTGACAAGTGCGATGCAGTTGGAAGTCTAGAAATCGTACCAGAAGTTGACATGTCATTTTGGCATTTGGGTTTTTTCTTTGCTATTGCTATAGATATTTTTTTTTTTGTGAAGTTTGATTTACGAAACTTTCTAGTTAAGGATTTTTTATTTCTTGAATCCTTTGTATTTCCTACCTTTTTACTTGTATTACTAAGGGCGACAGTGCTTCTTTATTGCTAGCAGTTAAGGAGTTCGTATATGTCGTATTTGGATACATTATATTTAGATATAGTATAATTTTTATGTCATTAATTCGGATTGATTACAAAAGAAAAAAAAACAATTAACAAAAAATATTCTATGGAAACAAATTGTTATACAAAAGTTGTTGTGAAAATAATGAATATGAGGTCACACTAAAATACGTATACTCTGGCAGGGAAAGTGAACGTTTTGATTAAACTTTCTTTAGAATATTTTATTTATAACTAAACATAACTGTATGAAATATTAGTAAAAATATAATTTTAAATACATTATAACTCTTTATATGGCTATTAAATAATTAAAAAAAATATTGTAACCTAGTTTTATTAGTTGAAAAAAATTTTCTGTTGCTTAATAATTTATATCTTTTAGTGGACTTGGTGGAAACAATATTGGATATTGGATTTCAACAATTAGCATAATAAATCAACAATTATAATAATAAATTGATTTCACTTGCAACAGATAATTTATTATTTCATATTGTGTGATCAAATAAATTTTTACATATAAATGAGCCACTATAAAACATAAGACGACAACATTAATGTTGCAAATTTATTGTTTTTGTTTTGGAAATATTTTTCCACCTGCATTTTTACCTACGTTTACGCTCTACAACAGGGCTGTTAAGACTAGATACCGCGGGTGAATTCAAATTCAAACACTGAATAGAATGGAGGGTCGCAGAAATAAATACATACGTTCATAATTTTGTTGAAGAAAAATTAATTTATCTTTTACAATTCTATCAATATCAACATTATTAATAATATTGGAAAATATCGAAAAATATTTTATTTTATTTTAGAAATATGTACTAAAGTCTCGTCAATTAAGTAAATTAACTTCTAGTGTAATTAATTATTTAAAATATTTTAATTCATTTATTTGAGATACCATAAAAGTAAAATAATGTAATGTTTCTAAAATATATCAAAATAAATTTGCCTAATTTTGGTAGATTAGAAACTTGTCACAAATTGCACACATATTAGCCACGGGCCGCATGATGTCTGTGGGCCGTGCTTTGAACAGCCCTGCTGTACAACACTAGTGCTATTCACTATTCGAGTAAGGAGCTCGGTAACCGGACGCTATAATTGTGCAAAGTGGTAAGGCAAAATACATTTATTAGAATTAGGTGTTGTTGTTAGCTATGTGCACTGTTAATATGAAACTTGATATCAATGAGTGATAGTTAAATGAGTGATGAAAAGAAAGAAGTATCGAATCTCATCAATTAGCTAAGGAAGTCGATTTGGTTTCACAATGAAAGATAAATACCACTAATATTTGTACTAGAATTCAAATCATATGTATATATAAAAATTTCTATAGAAAATTCTTGTAAAGTTTAAAAAATAAAATGAAAGTTTAGGCCTTATAATACAGCTCTGTACAGACCCCTAAAATTTATAAAATTCAACATTCTAATTTTAATATAATCAAGATAAATTGAGGTCAATAGCAGCTAAAATGAGTAAGATATCAATCTCGTTCACCAATTTTGTACTGTACCTATATCGAAATTAAAATTATCTTTCGCAAGTATAATTTACTCCAATGTTAGACTATGCTTCTTTGATTTGAGCAATATATGCGTTCCTCCCACATTGACTTATATATATGTAAGTAAAATATTTTTATTAGTGGCAGCAAAAAGGCAGCGATTTTGTAACAACTATTGCCATAGTTCAAAATCAGCTGTGTGGAACATAAGATCAATCGAAAACTTCAAAGATGTTTGTATATAAGATACATATAAGCTACATACGTAGCTTACGTACAATTTCTTAAGTAGACACAATCTTAGTCGTAAAGTTAGTTGCAATAGATTGTTAAGTTGAAGTAGTTGTATAAGTACAGATACAAACATTTATTAAGGTACCTCATTGCATAAAAGTAATATCTCTTATTGAATATTATATGTCGATATTAATATTTCGTATTACAGAAAAGGACTGTAGTTATGTGTATAAACCAGAACCAATGTTTTGCATTATACGCCAAATCTATTCAAATTTTCGCAGTGATAAACTCCCACAATATTTAAAAGTAATTACCAAGCATTCTCAACAAATAAAAGAACCTGTCAAAATAATTTCCAGGAAAATCATTTTAAAGTAACATTCCTAAACATTTTATAATAACTTTTAAGTAACTTCTTATAAATAAAAAAGAAGAAAATTACAAAATATTGAAAAATCTCAAAATGAATAGCAAATGATATTAGTAACTAAAGGAAAATGAATATAATTGAATAATAAAACGTAAGAAAACTGCTGTAAAAACAACTTAAGTTGCTTGTATCTTTTATTCTCAGAGGCATTAGGCAAGCACGGAGCAAGGGCGTCGAAGACAAAGTACCCAAAATATGTAAAAGATTTAATTTTATTTCATTAATGAAATTGTGTGAATGTATTTAAAATTGGTTTTTGTAATTTTTATTGATCCACTGTTAAATCCAATGTTACAGTCATCACCCAACAAATCCATATACAAAACACAAATTTAAAAATATAAATACTCAAATACAAAAAAAAAGTAAAATTTGATACAAAAGAAATTATTTCTACTCTGTCACCTTTTTGGCAAACAGCTAACCAAAATTCATCAAAGTTGACGATAAGAATTGCACATATTCCTTTAGATACAAACATATATGCCGAGTATACGAGTATCTGACATATGCGTATGCATTTGTTTGTATATTTGACGGAGTATCTGCAAATGCAATTGCTACAATTGTTTGCTTGATGTTTGGGTTTTTACGATTTGATGTATTGACAAGAATGCATACAAACAGCACCAGCTCATGGGTAATCAATTGCAAAGAAGGAAAATATATGAAACCGAATATGCTACTCATATATGTGCCTTTACGGTTTTATGACGATAAATTGGTAATTGGGTTTGGTAATAATCATTGTATATACCTACGGATAATCTCAGCTAATGCTGTTTGTCCTAATGAAATTTAATTCCGCATTCCTTTATTCTAGCGTTTATTTGTTGCAGATTTTTTCTCTCCTTTGTACTTCGCACTTGGTTTGGAAAATGAAAGGAAGTGCGTGCGGGTATGTTAAATCGAACAAGTTGAGGTTATGTCAACTTGTGTTTATAGGAAGTACATAAACTTGAAATAATTAATTCCATATCATATATTAAAATATAATCAGACATGTGTGGAAGAAGTGTTAAAAGCTATAGTTTAGTGTTTAGTCATATTCATTTGGTGTTTTAGTAACAGATCATTATAATATATATTATTGTAAAAAGGGATAGTGCACTGCGACCTCAAAGATCTATTGTGCCCCTTAGTCGGATTAGTTTGTTTCTCCAAGTCCGATTTCTTTAATGAAAGACAGTATTGAGCTTATCTTTTCTAGTCTTGAATCCTTATGTTTCTTTCTCTTGTGCATCAGTGTCGAGCACTCCTCAAGCACATGGTATGCAGTTTCTCTCTCTTCTCTACAATATCTACATTCTGTGTTGGATTAAACTCCTAACTTCGTTAGAAGATTATTTAATCTACAGTGACCAGTCAATAACCCCGTAATAATTCTAACATATCAACAACTCAAGCTTACAAAAAAAAAAATTGCCTTACTCAATAAAGTTTTCATAACATTACATATGTTATAGATAAATTTCACTTTGTATTTTGATGCCCGTGTGACGACGGCTTTATATTTTTCTTCTTTTCTTTCTGGCTCTAATCCATTTAACAAATTATATTTCAGTTTCTTAAAAAATGAAATGAGTTTTCAACTCCTTTTAGCCCTAAGAAGATGTTCCCTTAGGTAACCCCGAATATCTCTGTTGGGATTAACACTGAAATGATATTATTTCAAAAAAACATCTACCTGTCTATATTAAATAAAGAATGCAATTAAGCTTTGTAATAAGTTGATTGATTTATTCTTAGATCTTTAGAGGCGATGGTCCTATTCGCAACAATATTTTTAATTTGTGAGATCTATAAAATAAATCAGGTCAGTTTAACATTTACATTAATGCAATTTTAATTTTTTATAATACTGCAAACATTTTAAAACATTTGTAATATATATATGAAATTGCATTTGAATTTTAATTAGAAATTCAATAACAATATTATTATCTTCCAAAGATATATTCACAAGTCTGAGATATATAGTACTAAAATAATGAACTGATATTTTAATAATATTAAGTTGTTAGGTTAATATGACAGATTTGAATATGCTGTATAATCTTAATAAAAAAATATACGAAATAATAATTAAAATTTATTTATTTTAAGATAAAATTTCAATTTAAGATGAATTTAAGGTCGTATGTCTCGTATATCAAATATAGAAAATACTGATTAATGCATGGGTATTTGCAGTGATAGTTGAGTTGCACGTAAAGCTCTTGTTAACCCCATAAGTTCTTCAAAGATGATCAGAGAATGTAAGATGAACCTTAACAGCATTGTAAGATGTAAAAATCTGTATCTTATGTGCAAAGTGGGTATAGCAAAAAGATCTCTTCTCCAACATCTATACCGGTTCCTAATGGTCACGTAGAATGCGTTCAATGTACTACTTATAGCATTATTACGGACAAAAACGGAGCTGACTAACTGACTAAGCACTTTTAAAGCAAAGATACGTTTTAATCAACTGTCCAAGATATGAAGCTCCAGGCAAATTTTTTTAGTAACGATTTGTAACAAAAGTCGCTTTTTCCTCACATTAGAATCAGTCACCTCATAAGTGAATCTGTCCATTGGAAGCACTGAAGTATAGATCAACCCCATTTTTCTATTTATTACTATTTGCATAGAATATCGCAAACAAAAGTATACTTAGTATGGTTATTAAGACGATAAAAAAATATGTCACACTTAACTTTTATATTAAATAATGGTCTCGGATTTCGATTATTTCGCAAATTTTACAAATTTTTAACATTACATTGCAATAAAATTTGAATATATTCTGAATAACTTATTTTTAAACATACGTGGAGGAAACTATCACATTATTGGGCATTCCCTAAAGAAGACTCGTATTACTAGTTAGTAAAGTATAATAAATAGAGATATCCTATGACATTTTTGTTTAAATTAATTTTATTAAAAATTAAAAATATTATAAAGAATTAATTATATATTCAAATATTTACAAACATGTCTCTACATAATTAATTAGATTTAATATAATTTAACTGAAATCACGCGCTGATGGGGGAGTACGGTCACGTTTCTTTTCGGTTTTAGCAGACTTCATTAGATATTCACCTGACTTACAGTTGACAAGTTAATTACAAATTATTTACTTAATATTAATAATTTTGCATTTAAAATATATTATAAATTAAATTATATATAGCGACCAATTGCTAAATATAATGTACAACTCATTCGGTTGTTGATATGATTATTTTGAGTCATATTCACGTGACATCAACTAGCACTTGATTTATTAAATTTGTTTAATCGCTCATTTATTTCTCATAGATTTTAAATACGATAAGGGAGTATTGTTAGGTGACACTGTATAAACACTAAAATTATTATTTAATTATTTATATTTACTAAAATTAATTTTAAAATTTATATATTTTGAATTCTAAAAATAGTATTCAAAACTTTTGTTTATTAATACTTCTCAGAAATATTTTGTTTTTGAAATTTTACACAAAAATGATTAATTATATACATAATGTATGGGATTTATTTAAAGTGGTTTGTCTTACAAGAATCTTTTTACTATATATAATATATGTATATAATATGAAAGCTATTACAAGACTGTTGCGTAGCAAGGGTGTGGATTCCAATACTAGAGCGCAGACATTCCTTGAAGTTTTGTACTATATGCTCAAATCAATTTTAATACGATTTTATTTAAAATAATATTTTTATTTTTTACATATTTTATTTTCGGCTACAGGTCACAATTAATAGATATTAATAAATATAAATAAATTATAATATATATCAATTTGTAATGTGATTAGTTCTGTTGTCTATATTGCAATGCAATAACATGACGAATTGATAATATATGTATTATATTTTATTAATATTTTTTAATATCTATTATTTGTGACATATAGTCGAAAATAAAATATGTAAAAAACCATTATTAACATGACCAGGTTGAGAAACAAATTCGAAATTTAATAATTCAATATAATCTTAATGAAAATTGAGTGTTAATGGAGATTTAGAAAATACTTATACAGTTATTAAAATTATTGTTATTAAAAAAAAAATAAAATTTTTTTTAAAAAAAAAATTAATAATTTTATTAATAGATTTAAAATGGAAATTTAAGTCAACATATAAAAAATTTTTAATAGATCGATTTAATTTTTAATTTATTTCATTCATTTTATTTATGTCTTCATTTAATTTACAAAATTTTTCAATATAATTCAATTACCGACATTAGACTGATGTCATGCCAGAGTTTATATTTTTTTTAAATCAACATTTGATAAAAATATTATATAAAATAAAATGAATAATGCTATTACAAAAATTGTGTACATCTAAGTAGGTGTACCTTAACTCTTAAATATTTATTTAAAATAAAATTTAAATATGTTTAATATGTAATAATATATTTAAATTTATATGAATTTCAACTTTAAGTTAGAATATTATATTTAATAAATAAATACAAGTTAATGTTATGATTGAAAGAATTTAAATACTCGATAGCATTCCAGAAACGTGTAGTATTATTTCTTGATATATAAACTCTAGATTTTACCCATTTTTATTTATTCTTCAATAAACCATAAATTTAACTCATTCATTTTGTAATAATATATATCTATAGAGTAGCGAAACATGCATTAGTTAGAGTAACTTTCAGAGAAAGATGATTGATCAGTATTCACCACTGGCAGTGGGGTGTGATGAAGATAGGTAGTTCATCACAACTGTTATGCTAAGAAAGAAGATAACTTTACTAACTGAAAAATCATTTCTATGCTTCATAATTTATATTTATCATTTTGTCTCTATATTATGTCTTAATTTTTTCCTGTTATTTGGATTAAATATTTATATATTAGATATGACTGCAGTTGCTATTTTATTCAATAGAAACTATTGTATATAATAGAGATGTTTCAAACAGTACTAAATTGCAACAACAAAAATTTTTTTTTATTTTTTAAATTGAACTTTTAGCTGTTTATGATAAAAAATATTTACAAATAATTAAATAGAAGAAATAATTCCAAGACCACTGATGATGAGTTTTTGGCAATACTCGAAATAGCTGTAGTGTCAACCAAAAATTCAATTAATTTAAAATATATAAAAATTGTTGTTGTTGCAATTCAGTATTGTTTAAACCCAATTTAATTTTAATGCTGTCGTGTTAGTTTCTAAGATATAAATATTGAATAAATAATTTCAAAGTATAAAGAAATAAACTATATAAAATTTTCAATTGAATAAATAAATAATTTACTTACTCATAATGTTTGTTATATTCGTAATCCTGTTGCATGCAATAATCCTGTTGGTAAATGTTGTTTGTGTAGTAATTACTGTAATCCTCATAATAACCACAATTTGGATTATAATTTGTCATAATTTCAGACTATAAATTTGATATCTCAATCAACACAGAGTAATTTTTTTAAATATTTTTCAAATATTTATATTACGATCAATATTATTCAATAATAATTATTTGTTAAATTACAATTTAATATATTTATTGTTAGTATATAAGTAAATTATGCAAAAATCACTTAAATTAACTTTTAGTATTGGCAAAATATGCTTTAATCGATTTTTAATACTTTGACTGGAATTTGATCACTTTTTAATGATTTGATTAAAAACTTTTAATTGGTCGACCGTGAAACGGAAAATTCTTTATTTGTCTAATTACCGACGGCGATTTGCAAAACAATTTTTATTTACTAATTAATTAAATTATTGATTTTATTAATTTTTAGTTTATGCCACTATCGTTTGTTAAAATTGTGTACTGACTGCTTTTAAATTAATTCAATTAATTTATTGAATTGTGCTAATCAGAAAAATGTTATAAGTACTATATGTGTAATTTATTATAATTAAAAAATAACGCGTCTGTCAGTTTTTTAAAGAATTTATTGCAATTTTAAAACTATTTTGAACTAAAAGTCCGCGTTTTAGTACTGCGTTGCGTTACAAAAATTCGTACACTAAATTTTGATCCTACAATCGAAAAGGTTGAACGCGTGAAGTGGCTCAATCGGATTCACTTTAAATGCTCTACAATAACTTATTAAAGTCAAAAAGGTATTAACTCAATTCAACTAAATGCAAAGAAAATATTATCGATAATATACAAATCAATACACATACGCAAATGGGGACAGACTCGTACTAATGTACACACGTCCCAACTGGGATCCATAATATAGTGTGGTTCGTATCGTATCTATACGAGTCTCTATCAATATTGTTCTGTACAAATATCAGTTCTCATATGTACACAAACCGATTGTGTGTTGATTTTTTCAGAGATACCAAGTATGGCACAAAGATATCAGTTATTTTTTGTGTACTTAACTTGTATACATATATATATATATATATATATATTTATATATATATATATATATATATACATATCTATATATATATATATATATATAATAATGTGCTTTTTTAGTTATTATTTACTCTTTGTTTTTTTATTATTAATATTTTTGTATTTCTACTGATTTTTCAATATTATTTTTAACACCTACTGTCGTCCCTGTTTGGGTGCATTTTGATTTTTATTTAAATATACACCAAAATATTGTTTGGCATTATTAATCGGTAGCGAGTTGGTTATATGATTATCACAATCACAATGTTTACAAATACATTATCATAATAAACACAATGTATCGCAACTGATATTTTTATAAATGAAAGTATATGCACTTCGTACTCGTATCTATGAAAAGCTTTCGTAGTGTCGTAGTGAAAAGGAAACTCGATTTTATTTTCTGATACAATATGTTTAAGCTAATAAAATACTTGAAACATTTTAACTATGCATTTATGATTGATTTATGACATTTAGGTAAAGATCATAAAGGTGCTTATAGATCTGTTAACAAACTAGGAAGTACATAGATTAATATGAAAATAACAGCAAAGTATTAAATATTTGGTTTTGATTGCATTATTTGGATATATAATAAGCCCTCCATTAGATGACATTATTTGTAACAAAGATTCGTGTGAAAGAAATAATTTTATGTCAATTATTATAAATATAGTTAATATAATATATGTATGTATGTATATTTATTTTCATTTTAAAATTTCATTTTTACAATATGTTTAGTGAAAATTAATATATAAATAAATAAAATCTAAATAGCAACTGTGACACAATGCCGTCCGTCGACTTATATGTTAGTACAAGGCATAATAGCATAATAGTAAATATAACTTATTTTACATTTTAATAATGTGGAACATGATATCAACGAGTATGATTACATTTGACATCGCCAAGGTATTTGACAAGGTCTGGCACGACGGCCTGATAGTTAAAATGTCTCGTTTTAGTATCCCAGTAGAGCTAATCAAAATCCTCGGCAGCCTCCTGCGTGAGAGGTTGTTCTTTGTAAGAATCAACAGTACCATATCGTCAGTGTGCAGAATAGAAGCCGGTGTTCCACAAGGATCTCTACTTTTCCCCATGTTGTACAACATCTTCACGTCTGACATCCCAATGCTAAGTCCCTCGGTGCTATCCTTATACGCGGATGACACTTGCTTGTTATAGTCCGCTAAACTTGCCAGAAATGTGACCAACACGCTGTAGGAGCATGTTAATCTCATTCTGGAGTTCTTTCAGAAGTGGAAAATAAGAATTAACAATGAGAAAACTAAAACCCTATTTATTACTCGTAAACACAGGCAACATCCAGCGAGAGTGAGAGTCCGTGACATTGCGTTTAAGTGGGAGGACAGCATTAAATACTTAGGCATCACATTTAATAAGCAGTTCACTTGGCACAAGCACATACAAGTTAAAAGAAGTAGTTGCGCAAAAACACTGCACTGCTTACAACCACTTTTCAAACACAACAACCTTAGCGTGAAGAACAGAAAGCTGATCTACGGCCAGATAATTAGACCAGCACTACTTTATGGGTGTGTCGCGTATAGCAAAGCTGCCGATTTTACAATCCAAAAGCTACAAGTTGCTCAAGGTCAGGCTCTCCGAAAGCTCTTCAAAGTGCCATGGTACATCTGCACGAATGACATGCTAAGAGACCTTAGAATGGATCCGGTCAAAAAATACATAAGAAACAGAGCTCTGAAGCTATACTTATGCGAAAACCGACAGGCTGCCCTACTTAGCACTATCTAATCTCAGAGTAATCACTAACCGTACGGGGCAGTACGCAGATCTTAGGTCAATCGTTAAATAATCACGAAGATTATCAGGAATACTCAAATTAGTCAGTGAGATGGGCGAGACTCTACAGATCTTCTCCAGCTATAATAGAGTAAAAGTGCCTAGATGCACTAACTCGGAAAAGGTTTAACATAATGTATGTGAATATATTAAATTTTATTTATATATATAATATATATAACAGTATTACAAAAATAAATTGTAAAAAGAACTTAGTACTAATATACTTTTGCACTGCCCAACATTCGCGAGAAAGCAATGTCGTCCAATGAAATCCTTTCCTGTAATCCGAAATATATCCAATCAAGGCGCTAAAAAGAGGTTCAGCGACTTACTGAACAAATTTATGTAACTACCCCCTAATGATTATTGTTGGTATTATGTCGCCTTTTCTTGGTGAACTAACAGAGCTATCATCCTGCAAAATTAGAGATTTGTCAAAAATGATAGACTTGTTTAGTCTACTTTCACTTAAATAAGGGACTTGTGCCTTTCTTACTGATGTGACAGAGCTGCCATCCTGCAGAATTAGGGACTCGACCAAATTTATAGACTTTTCTGATCCATGTTATTATAACAGACCATTTATTAAGTTCAAGTGGGCTTTGGTCCACAAAACCACCACTTCAAATTCAACATTCTTAAATCTAACATGTATGAAAAAGAACAATTTCATTAATATATAAAAAAATGTGTATTGGAGTGGGTCGATTTTTCTTTAAAATATGTAACAAAACTTTTCAGATAGACTATTGTTGCAAATAAACAATATATCCAATGTCACGTCATCAATTATAAATTAAATAATAAAAATTTACATGGAAATTTAAGAATAGAATCTTATAAAAATGTAAATTCTAAACTTATAAAAGTTCAATATTCGCCAAAGAAATAAAAATAAGAATGTCACACGAATTAAATCTAAGTTCAGCTATTGTTTTTTTGGTATATGTTTAAGTCACCAAACCAAAATTCAAACCCAGTTTTTCTAATTAAATTAATTCATTTAAGCCCAAGTCCGAATGAAAATACAAATTACGAGTACGTAACCACATCTAGATCATGCCACCATTTTTTTGTTTTGGGTATATAGTTTTGGTGAATAAATACATTTTATTTAAGCCCATTTGCATCTTTTCTCAATTTATATAAAATTTGAACGTCGAATAGAATTCTGTCATCGAAGTTACTATTACCAGAATTAAAATATATTTATAGATCGACTGTTATCTAGTCATACAAGCAATAGTACTTTCGAGTATTTCTTCTAAATATTTAATGCAAGCAATCACTCGATTTAGTAGATTCAGCAAACTCTAAAAGGATATTCTATGTGTATTGTGTTCTTCGCCAAAGAACCATAGCAAATTGTGAGATAAGTGATGAGCCAACTACGCAACGTACTCGGATGTAAGTGTACAATATCGAATTGATATTTGCATGATTATTAATAATGTTGGTAAATCGAAAATACTAAGGTCCAGAGATAAATAACTAATGCCTACAATGTAACTTAAACTGTATGTATGCTTTACTATATATTCATTTTTTTTATAAAGATATATGCCCACAAACTAAGTTTTACTTGTTTGAAGCTGTGTTCATAGTTTAATATGTTAGATCCACACTGACTTAGGTGTACTTCTGTATGTAAGGTACTTATTTTTTAAGAACAGGGTTTCTACAAACGAAACATGATACGAAATTAAGTTCTTAAAAATTTCCGTTTTGTGCGTGGTACGGTCATATTGCCTAATTTGTGTTTTCCCTCAAAGTAAACTTGAGGTCAGGGAATTTAGTTTCAATTGTTTCTGTGGGAAAGTGTTTTAATCAAATAGAAATTTGGTCGAAACCGACTTTAGTTTTAAAAGTGTCTCTGCCAGATCTCTTTCGTTAGAATAGTTATATCACTTGGAAATGTTACGGGTAGAATTCTAACATTCATTGGCAGCTTTAGCAAAGAAGCTAAAGGATTAGCTGCTGCTTTGTCGAACTTTACAATCAATATATAAAATTTATGTTGAGAAAGATATAATATATTTTTTATTTAATATATAAAAAAACAGCATGGTGTGCTAAAAATGTTGCTTCAGAACGTGTAGCAAATACTTTCCGAAAATATATTTTTTTGTTTTTAGGATCAATGTTTTAATGCAAATCTAATACTTATCAACGGGTTTTATTGTCGAAGTTACCTTTAATATTATTTTTTATCATCAACCCACTTCAATAAAAATGAAGTAAAGTTATGATTGAATATATTTGTATTTCACATATGAAGTTTATGGACGTAACCAAGAGTGATGAGGGGACTCATTATACATTTTCCTTTATAAAAATTGGCGAGCATAATATAATCAAACAACATAACGAGTAAAGAATTTCTTTTTACTATTGTTCTATTATTTACTACTACCTCAAATCTGGAAAGGCCATCAAACCTGGAATCTGCCTTCAAGACTGTCCACACTCACACATGCCATTTTGCCTATTGCACTGCTGTAAATTAAATTCCAATTAAAATTTATGTAGTCGGCATAAATTTCTGGATACTTCTGCAAAATATTAAAATTGCCTATTAAATACATTTAGATGATCATGGAATAAATAACAGTAACAATTGTATCTTTCTTTTAGCCAACTAAATGAAAAAGTAGTTTGTATAAAAAACTTACGAATTTATTAATACTCTGCTTTGATTTCCGCAATATGGAATATAATAGTTATATATGTAATATAAAACGATTTTTCTATAAGAATATATATGAGTAAGTCTTTTTATATAAATGTCCTTATTAACAGTTGATTACTCATAAATTGATAGTACTACTTCTATTCTGCCATATATAACTTTTTTATACTTCTGTAAAGTATTTAGTTATGTATAACACAACTTTTTATAATTATGACAATTATTTATTTTTAACATCTCATTAATTTAATATTTAATAAAATAATGTAACAAGGAATATATTTACTATATTTTAGCTCTGCCTTATATGGTACAAAAGTTTCGGAGACGCTGTAGTAAGACATAATAATTGATATCAGCCAAACAGTTTACTTGGACACTAATACCAGAAAATGAAGTATTACGAATATTTCACCTAAAAACTGTTATCAATTTCTCAATTTTATTAAATGGGGTTTTCTGAGTATCTCTTCAATTTTATGGGCGTATATTTGCGAAATAGGAGAAACAGTAACATTTAATAGCTATGAGTTTTTTACTATTTGCAGTCATTTTACCTCCGTTATTACTGATATTGAGTCTCCCTCTCTACATAAGAATAAAAATGCCTCCCTTTATTTTATCAGTAATCATTAACAAATGAAACCGTTAATTGTTAAGTGTGATTGTGAGGTTTCATATATAATAAATACTAAAGTAATTAAATGTGGGACGGACTGTAATTTTATGTTGTTAACACAATGTGGTTGACGGCCCAATTTCAAATGTGAAACGAATTTACGACATTTTTATCAATTGACTTCACGTCGTTTAAATTCAATTTAATAAATGAGTGAGTGAGTAGATTAAAATTATTATTAAATAAAATATATTAAGTTATATGTTGATATAGATTTCAAATTTAAATTGCAAAAACTAAAATATAAAAAAGTAAAGGATAATACTATAGGAATCTGTATTTTATGTATTTATAAAAGAATCTTGACCATTGATGATTTCCAACAAAGCAACTTTTATTAAACTTCAGAAAGAAATAATACTTTCTAAAACTAAAGAAGAGATTTATGTTTATAATACATTTATTACGAAAGCATATATAAAATTTTTACAAAGATCTTGCTTTACTTAATAACAATTCTACAAAATACTGATTCATTGGAAACCATTTTAATATCTACTGGGACATTAGAAATAATAATTTATTTAAATTTTCATCAATGATATACATTTTTGAATTCCTTCAGGATTTAGGATTGTGTAATTTTATTTTTCTGATAATTTGTTGAAAATATTTAAATAATATTTAAATTTTAAGTTTGAGCGTGATTTGTAATTTTTCATGAGTCCACCAGTAAAGGGAACTATGCTAGATTAAAAATAAATCCCTAAAAAACAAAAACTTAAAGATAACCACATTAAATACAAAAACGTTTACAAAGACAATTAAAAATACAAGTCTATATAAAATGTATATCATATATGTATATAGTGTTTTTTAAAAGCTGCAGAATTCAAATTAAAAGATCTCAAATAAAATTTTAGCACATATATTTTTATATAAAAATATTCATAGCAAATAAAATTATAAATATTTTACTAATTCATTTATTAGTTTAATTAATGACGAAAAATTGTGTCTATCAGTTAGTATGACGAAATCTCAGATAGTGTAATGAACTCAAAATATCCAACTGATTTTCAAATGTATAGGGCTATTCCTAACGATTATAAACCAAAGCTGATATTATTATTAACTTGTCCACATAAACCAATGGTTTTAAATACTTTCACAAATAATACTCCACCGGCGGTAAAACACACGATATAGGGGGATGCACCATAGCTTCTACTCTGGAGATATTAGTGTTAAAGTGAATAAATTTATTTTAGACATACTTATTGAACACCAGTTAAAACTTACTGATTTCGCCGACAATATATTTGTAACATGTAGCATAGTTTGTTAAAATCAAAAACCATCTAGTTAGTGGTCACCCACATATAGCGAAATTGACAGAAATATTCTGATATTCTCTATTTTATATATAATACATAAAATATATTCTGATATAATACATTTTTTAGCAGGCACCGATAGTACGCTAAGTGGTTTCAATAGAACTTTTTTTAGTTAACAGTAATAGTTAGACAAAAATAAGTATTATATCCTCATGCCATAGCGGTCAATACTGAACACTTTCTTTTGATGTATATTATATTATATTATATTTTATAAGCTTTTTGCATGTTTATCTTCCAATTATAACTTAATAAGTTTGATGACATATTAATTAACATCTGCGTAAGTGCAGATGTATTAAAAAATTAATTACAAAAGAATATCCTGTACAGACGGCAGCACATAAGCATATATTCGAGCATAATCCAGCTAGGAAAAAAAACGAATGTATGAATATTTATATCAAATGATTTGTTAGTAGTACAATAAGCCTAAAAATCTTGTTGGCTAAAAGTCTGTCTTATGTTGAAACTATTAATTCAACATAATACACTCTGTCGTCTTTACCGATGTGTTTAATGTCCCTTTAATTGTTACGTTACCAATTCAGTCTTTAACCGATGTCTAAACAGCATATTCAAAATATAGAGATCTAATACAATGACAAATAAAGAAGGATATGAATTGGATACCTATAGCAATATATTTTCGCAAATATACAAAATAAGTTGGGTTCAAAACTTTAAGGGTCCACTTAACGGATTAAATATGAAGATATTAGAACCATATAATTGGTGTCGAATATAAACATCGAACATATATAAAAAAAAAGTATTTGAGAGCATCTAGCCTTCACTGATATACTAAGGAAATTGCATATTATTTGAGCAAAAGGAGCTTACTTTTTAAGTATGAAAATATTGGTACTCATAGTACTTAACACTCGATGAGATTCAAAATCAGAGAAAAATCATCCACCGGGTGATTAGACGCAATTCCAAGTGTAATCTATCCAAATTGTTGTGGTCGACTTGTGTCTTATTGAGATGAATATTTTTTTATTTGAGATGTTATATAGCAAATTCTTATTTCAAGTATATCAAAAAGACTATATAATATTTACTATTTTTTAAATTAATTAATAATTAAAATACCATGTGCAACTCAAAGACCGGAATCTAAAACCTTCCTGGCTAATATTATGCATTTTTATTCGCTTTTGGTATCTTTCATTACCTGCTCCCTTTTTAACTGACAACCCATTTGACCCTAGAGTGCAGTGATGGATCTATGCTGTTCTCATTACCAGAATCTTTGAGACGTTATTGTTTGTGGTACACGTAAGCAGAATAAAAATCGATGATTTAGAATTGCGATTATTAACGTTAGCTATCTCAATCTACTTTCCTGTACGCTCATTGAAATGATTTTGTAAACTTTTTTTAAATGTTCACCACAAAGCAATCCACGTATTCTGACTCCCGCATTTAGCTTCATCGGTGTCGGTATATCAAATTTTAGAATTTAATTTGAACAACAAAAACTTAATTTAAGAATTTTTACAATGCCTGGTTTTATTAAGAAAAGAAGTTATATTATATTTTGTTTGCGTAGTGAAATTAATGCTGGATGTGCTTTAGAATGCTTAAGGTGAGCAGGTTATGGAATCAAAAATGTTTACAAGTGTCATAAGAAGATAAGAAGACATTGAAGAAAATTGCAACATCAACTGATGAAAAACGCTTTAGCGTAATTAAAGATTTGCTGCTCAAAAATCGTAGATTGACAATTCGATACCACGCTAAAACTGTTAACATTTTATTTGGATTAGTCCAGACAAACAGGTTTTTTACGTTCGAATGAAATCTCGTATGTCCGTGAAAAGTCTTTCACGGACAGTTAACATAATAACTAAAGATAAAACTTGGATATATGCATATGATGCAGAAACAACCAATGAACCAATTAAATAACATATAAAAGGTGATCTAAAACCAAAAAGATCACACCAAAGTCGTTAAAAAAAAATGTCATGTGAACAGTTTTCTTTGTTTTTCGTGTTGTTAGCAAGGAAGGAGTGTTGTGACATTGCAGAGTTTCCTTGAAATTATTAGCCTAAAGTGATCAGAATTGTGAGTAGACTATTCTTGCTTTTAGCACAACGATATTATGCATCTCACACTTCTTGCTATTCACTAAGTTTAAGAGATCCCAGTGGAGATACTTTTTCAACATGATTGAAAAAAAAAACGAAATAGCTAATTTTTGAAGGCAATCCGATAACTGACTGCAACAATTATCTTAAAAATTAGAAAATTATGTCCCCAAAGAAATATTTTCGAAGCAGTGAAATGTTATAAGAAATAATATCAGAAAAATATTAAAAAAGTTATAACAAATTCACCTTTTATTATTATTTATTTATTTATTATTGATTTAAAGAAATTCGTATAGTACTTACAATTTTACTTAAAATCTAAATTTTTTTTTTTTTTTTTTTTAAAACATACATTTATTTATTGCATCTTCTCTTAAAATGAGACTAACAATAAGTTGTAAAATCTTATAACTAATTACATAATGTTACAAATTTTTATTTTAACTATACATTTTATAAAAAAAAAAAAAATAAGTAAACCTTATATCACGAACCTCATTTAGATTAATGGATTAAATTTCATTGGAGTGAATGTTAGGTGGTTTCTTAAGAAAGTGGTTAAACTTTAACAGATTACTAAAAAGAAAGGTGCGGTTTTTACTTCGAGCTGTTGAATATTAATTAACGGCTGGACGGTCAGCTCTTTTTAGGCGGGAAGTAATGGATAGAAGTGCGAGATTTCTTGCTAAGGGATTAACATGCTCTGTCAGCCTTTTATTGTATTTTTTTCTTATATTGTCAAATTCAGCTATAACTAGGAGAATTTGTAGATCTCGGTGTATACTTTCATTCCTAATATACCATGGGGCACCAGTGATAATTCTTAGTATTTTTGACTGAGCTCTTTGTATAATTTCAATATTTGAAGCACTAGCATTGCCAAATAGCTGGATACCATAAGTCCATACTGGTTTTATGATGCTGTTATACAAGAGTACTTTATACTCTAGGCACAGGGAAGATCTGCTATTAATAAGCCAATGCAACTTAGAGGCTTGGAGCTTCATCTGAATTTTTTTAGCTTCAATATGTTTGCGCTAAGTCAGTCGTCTGTCTAGGTGGATACCTAAGTACGTTATATTATCTGCTTGTGGTATGGGAATGTTGTTTAGTAAAATTTTTGGAGATGTACTCCGATTTAAGGTAAAAATGACGTGTCTACATTTTACTTCGTTAATTTTAATTCGCCATTTTGACAACCATTTCTCCACCCGATATAAGTGAGATTGAAGTTGGTTTGAAGCTAGCACAGCGTTTTTGTTTCGGCATAAAATTGCCGTATCGTCGGCAAACGTTGTAGTGATAACTGAACTACTTATCGGGATATCAGATGTGTAAAGTACATACAATATAGGGCCAAGAACACTTCCTTGTGGAACGCCAGCTTCTATTGGGAAATTATTAGAAGTATATGATTTGCATTTCACTTTAAAGCTTCTATTATGCAGATACGATTCTAAAACTGAGTGGACATTTGCAGGTAATGAACAGCGTATCATATATATGAGTCCATTATGCCATACTTTATCAAATGCTTGTTTAACATTGAGGAATACCGCGGAACAATATTCTCTGAGCTCAAATGCGTGTCTTATTTCATTCCTTATACGATTCACTTGCTCAATAGTTCCATGTTTTTCCCTAAAACCAAACTGGTGGGACGGTATTAAGTTTTGAACGTCAAGGAACGGTTTTAGCTTTAAAAGCAGTGCCCTTTCATAGAGTTTAGAAAGGCATGGCAGTAAGCTTATTTGCCTGTATGAAGAGGCAAGCGTGGGGTGTTTACTTGATTTATAAATCATAATAATCATGAATGTTTTCCACTCTGTTAGATAAAAGCCAAATTTAATTATGGCATTAAAAAGTCTTGTGATAAAATGTATGGCCAAAAGGGGTAAGTTTTTTATCATGATGGGTGAGATATTATCATATCCCGGTGCTTTTTTGCAATCTAACTTGTTTGTGATTATTTGAACAAGATCATTGGCCGTGATATTCATGTCAATAGATTGTGCTGGTGGATCTTGAGTGGGAAAGTCATATTGTCCTGTTGCAGGATTTGGTTGGAACACCTCTTTTAGGTAATCAGCAAAAACATTAGATTTTTCTTCATCACTTCGCGCCCAGTTTCCAAGAGAGTTTCTTATTGGAGAATCGGAGTCTATGGGAGAATTTATACCTTTGCTAGCATTCCACAAAGATGAATGGTTTTTGCCATTTGGACATAGGTTTTGAATATAATTATATTGTCTGACTTTGACTTCCTTGCTTAATACAGATCTAAGTCTCCTTTGGGCTTCCTTAAATAAGTTTTGCGCTAAAGGGGACCTAGATTTTTGCCATTCACGCCTTAATCTACGTTTTTGTAAAACTAAATGTGAAACTAAATAAAATCTAAATTGACAATAATATATATGTGTCAGAGTTCTATATATTTATAAATAAAAAATATTGAAATACTTTGTAGTGTCATATTTTTCTAAGTAGGTAGGCAGATTGGATTGGCGGCCTTGTTTCTATTGTGGTACCACGAGAATAGCACTGGTACGTATATAGATTTAAATCAGTATACAGCCAACGTCGAAAAGGTAACGTCTCCCTTATTAGGTAAAGGAAAACCAACCTGACAGTTCTATAAACTTGTCCATAATATTAATTCTATAAACTTACAGGATAACAGCTCAGTCAGGTCGGTGAGAAATGGGAATCCGAAGATTTTAGATATTCTTCTAACGAAAGTCTCATAGCCTTCTATTTTGCAATTGCCGTCAGTACAGATACCGTGGTGTTGAGCAGGTTTAGTTAAAGTAGCTGTTCATTTCTTGTCTAAATTAGACAATTAGAACCCAAATGAGGGTTTCTGTTAGTTTTCTAAGTATGAATAATAATATTTATGACTGAATCAATGCAGATATTGCTCAATTTATTTCATTTTATTCAATACTGTAGCATTTTCCATATATAATTCATAACTGATATGAACATTTTTCTTATATGTACAATATATTAAATTTATTTAATTTTTGTGTTATAAATATAACAAGCTATCTTACTTTAAATCTGAGGATAATGTCTGAAGTTATCTCAATACTAATAACTAAGATAATATTGTTCACAGAAATTAATTCGAAATTATATTCCACTTATAATTAAACTAATAACTTTCTATTTATTTTCTATCTTTTACATATCTGACCTTTAAATTTGATATAGCTTTTATATACTCGTATAAATATCTGCGTTGTTGATGACAATCTTAAAAATATCAGATAAGAATACCTAAAGAATTATTGTTTGTATATCATTTGAAAATGCAAAAGTTGCACTGATTGCCGTTTGAAAAGTTTAAGCCATTTAAGCTTTTATGCAATAAATCACTTGAAAATGAGGTTTACGAAATCAGTGCAGTGCAAATATTTTAAATATCTGCGATGCATCGAGCACTTCACAAACGAAAATAAAAGATAATAAATAATAAATAAAAAATCATATGAAATGATTAGATTTCAAAAACTAGAAATAAATGTTATTAACCACGTCATATTTATAAATCAGTGCATATAAACAAATAAAAAATATTTTTTTTATATTAATTAATTCAATTATTTTTACTTAATGCATTTTTTGTTTGTATATTGCAAAATAAGATATGACGACAAAAAATTTTCCAGTAAATTAAATTCAAAGAAAAAACATCAGTGCCAGAACTTCAAAATGCACTCTAATTTATTATCTTATTTTGCTTATTTATTTATATAAATATATTGAAAATAAATAATAGATAAAAATAGTGCACATCACAATGCAGTCGTTATATAGTAACTCGACATCTGTATACTCGTATGAAAAACTAACTTAAAAATTATTAAAATTAATTCGATTTTTTAAAAAGTAGTTTTTTAATCATTTTAATTCAATTAAAAAAAATACAAAGAGTGTTAAAAATGTATTGCTTCTTGAGGGTTTAAACCCCCAAAATATTTGAAACCGTTGTACACTAGATAATCTATAAATGGATAGATTTCGAAAAGGTTGGGAACTATGTCACAACGTCACTACATCTATTAAGTATTATTGCGATAAACCCACTTTAGTTCCATAGGTGCGTAGCAGATAAAAATGCCACTATGTTCCTTGGAGAGATATTGCCTATTTCCGTTATAAGTGGATAAGCAGTTGATAAGTACCGAAGTCTGAGTCTGGCAAGACTATCACAGTGACACATAATGTGTTCTGCTGTTTCCTCTTCTTCGTGACAAACTTCGATATATGTTTTTTGATTATAATGTAATCTATATTATAGATTTCAGTTAAATTATTTCATGTCTTTATAGGACACTGGAACATAGCTCAGCATGAAGCTAAGCTCGGCCTACTCTCTAGTATCTCTTGCAAAGCTTTTCTACCGGCTCTCGAAGAAAGGCCACCAGAACACCTGCTCTGTTTATATACAGGCTTGACCAGAACTAGGCTTAACTTTTTGCGGACTACCTTTTTTAACTTACTCAGCATGCGCATTGGCCAGACTCTTGCCTTTATAAATTCTTCTGGCTGATCCTAGCTTGATCTTCTTCTATCTATTAATACCTATTTGTGGATTCAGAACGGCTTTATTAGGTAATTGAAGAGAATTCGTTTCTCCCTCCACTTCAACTAACTAACTAACTAAATATTTTCATATGAACTTTGAATTAGTTTTCCAATAGACAAAATAAAATATTTTGTTTAAACGTATTTTTTCATACTTTAAGTTTGTATATATATAATATTTTATTTATTTTTTGAGTAATGAACACTGACTTTGAGCTTTAAATTTGGCAGGGCACGTGTTCAAGCCTTAGTACTTGTAGTCTTAAAAAAAACTTACGGATAATTAAATATAAGAAATAATTTTCAAAACCACTGATGATAGGTATTTGGCAATACGCGAAACATCTATATGGACAACTAAAAATTCAATTAATTAATAAATAATAAAATTTAATTGTTGTTATATGCTACTGTTCGAAATACATATCTATTGAAAACAATAGTTTATATGAAGCATTCTTGCGTCAAAGCGGACGTTGAAAATTAATTTAGTATTTTATTTATATATATATATTTTATTATATATATTTTATTTATATATATATATATATTATAATATACTTTTTTAATATATACTTGTACAATACCCGAAAGTAAGATTAACATAAGTTAAGAATATTTTTGTTGTTTGAATAGTAAGTTGAACTATTGAATATATATTAACGAAATATACGTAAATATACACATATGTAATATATATATATGTAGTGTGCTTTATGTCTTATTCGAAGAATATTAAAAAAGTGCGATTTTAAAAAATATGTGTGTATTTGACCCCGACGTGATTTGAACACGCAACCTTCTGATCTGGAGTCAGACGCGCTACCGTTGCGCCACGGAGTCTACATAAAAAATCTACACTCGGAGTTTCCACGAGCCAAGGAAATATTATTAAATTCTATTAATTAATAAATAGAATTGTTTTTTGTGCAACATTTAGAAATAAAATTTTTTTATGTAAAAGATATTTTAAAATATGTGTATTTTATATAAAAGTTAGTTTTATAATATTTATATAAAATAAAGGAAAGAATACCTTTAACAAATTGTTATAAATTTTGGAATTATAGTCTATAAGAAAGAACAATCCAGGGCAGAGAATTAAATATAAAATCAACTTAATGCTGCAAATTTCTTTTAAACAATATTGATTGGTTACAGCATTACATTTTAGCAGAAAAGAACAACTTACTACAAAGATCTGAGAGCAAACTCGGCGATTCTGTTTTTCTATTTAAATTTTATTAGGAATGAACAATCTAATTCATAGGCTGGAGAGTTAAATTGATTACCCTGTTTATTAAATAGTGTTTTTTTAAAGTTTGTTGATTGTTTAATAAAGTCCACGCTACCTCTTTATGGAATAGGGAATTTTTTTAACATATATTCTTACTATTACTTCTTACTATTTTAATAAGAAAGAAAATTCTGATGGGCATGTTGAGAATAAAATATTTAATTCTCGAATTGTAACTATTAAATTTTATTTAAACTGTTGTGATTGATTAGTAAAGTCGACTCCAAGCTGAAAAATATTTCTATTGACCATCACTTTCATAGTTTTATCATTTTTTAATTGTTTTAATTATTTATAACACTTACTAATTCCATTTGTATTGTTTTCAAATTCACTAAAAATTGTTGGTTTTCCACCTTTCTGTAGTTCATGAAATATTATATATTTTGTGATTTTTCTTGATCAAAAAAATATATATACATATATAAATATTTAAACATGCAGTCGTCTTCTCAAGACAGCCCGATCGTTGCCAGTTGGTAGACTGAGTGCTTTCGTATAGTTGATCAGCTTGTTTTTACAGCAACAAGTACCGAATCCAATACACTTTTAGGCAGAGCATTTTTTTTATTTGTACGACATAACCAAACCAGCGCACCCGATGAATTTTTATGAACTTACAGCTCCAAATATTAAGCACGCCTTGAACATCTATTGCAGGAATTAACTCCGAACTTATAACTATTTAACACGTTTTTCCTTATTTGATAAAATCCGACAATCCATTGTCGCCCAGCTTCTCAAACTTCTTGTACTCACTTTCTACTTCTGTTTTATTTTTCGCTTAAAAAGACGTTTCTCTTCCTTTCTTTTTTAACGATGTTGTTCTCTAGCAGGCTTGATATGCTGCGTCTTTTTCTGTGATAAAGGCACGACACTCTTAATCATACCAGTTTATCTTTGCAGCAGTACGCAAAGAACAGGATGTATGATTCCACTACGCGCATGTATCGGTTCCTTCAAGTTCAGTTCGGAGATATTGGGGAAGTCGACTGACAAAGTCATTGATTGTCATTGAGTGGTAGACAAAAGTCTAGCTTTCGCTGTATTTGTTGACGTACCTTTTTTTCACACATAAACGAATTTTGGTTGCAACAAAATAGTGAGATTCGTGACGATGTTGGCTCCTGAGATAGTTATGTACACTCAAGACGCTAGAGGCCTTTCTTCTATCACGCCACAGGGTATTTCTGTGGAAGAAACAAACAATTTTAGAAACATAATATTATATTTTGATCTACAAATATAATTTTATTTGCCTTCATCAAATAATAAATTAATTTCAATTATATATTTTAATATTACATATATTTAATATTAAATATTATATATTAAATAATTTTAAGTAAAAGAATTATTTTTCAAAGAAACGAAACGTTTTCCCTCAAAGATGCGATAGCTGTTTTATCTTTTGACGAACACATAGGCTGCATATGAGGTCTAGCAAACTTTTTAATAATCAAGTTTTCATAGTATATATAGTATGTATAATCTAACAATGCTTCATCTAATATAATTTGTTGCTCTTTATATAGTATTTTTGAACCAAAAAAAAACAATACAAAATTTTTTCTGAATAAAAAGACTAAATAAATAAATTAAAATAAAAGAAAAAAATATTTTCCACACTACAATAAGTTATTAAAAAACTTTTAATTAATTGCAAAAGGTGAAAAAGGTAATTTTGGAATTATATAAATAAATAAACTATTAATAAAAAAACAGTCCGACATTTGACCCCGACGTGATTTGAACACGCAACCTTCTGATCTGGAGTCAGACGCGCTACCGTTGCGCCACGGAGTCGTTGTCCGATTTCTTGCACAACAATGTATATATATTTAATTAAAAAAATATGTATAAATATTATATTTTTATTTTATTTTTAGTATTTTAATGATAATAAATATTTTAAAAATAATACAAAATCAATTAAAAATCTTGATCTATACAAATATTTGCAGTTTTTAAAAATATTTATAATTTTGTTTTAATTGATAAAGCTCTAAATTTAAAATTTATTTATAATTTATAAATAATAGAATATAAGTAATATAACATATTATAACTACAATACTTTTTCTTGATTTTCGACAACTTTATATGTAAGCATAGAAGATGTCTTATTCATTTTTATTTTATTCTCGAAAATCAGTTCTGATGACAATACGTAGCATTGCATTTGGTAGAAAGAGCATTATTGTAGATATTATACTTCTATTATATAGATACTTATAGTATACCATAACTGCGGTGTTTAGTTAGTTGTTAGGAAAAAATTTTTAATAGGAGGAAAGTATATTACAGAGAGAGTACTCATATCTTCAAATATGACTAAAACCATCTTCTTATGCTTCACAATCTGGAGCTTACCATGTGATTAATTAGTCCCATTGTTTTAGTCTTCTCCTGCATGTATTGTTCCTATATGTTTCTTGGAGTTATAAATTTTGTCCATATGATGAGAACATGTATTGTTTTAACTTCATATTTGGAAATAACAAAATCGACAAAACGGATCTGGAATTATATAATTATATGGAAAAATATTTGCGGAAATAGTCATAGACTTGCAACAGTTAGTAAAGTAATAGTTGATTTAATTATACATATATTTTTTTTTGGTCCATAGTTAAATGTTTGAGACCATTTTATATTTCCATTTATAGTTGCACTTCAGAGTGGACTTACAGGTTAAGAACCCATCTACATTTTTTTAAATGGAATTAATTAATAATAAAATAACTTAAGCGTTAACTTCAGCTTTATTTAATTTTTTTTTTTTAAATAGACATAAGATAATAATATTGATTAGTTATTTGGAATTCTAATCTCTCAGAACATTTTGTTTTTTGGCGATACGTAGAAAGCATCGAAGGTCACAGTGTAAGATTTGAACCCACTAATACCACCTCAACTTAGGAATGAATAAAAAGGTCGCAGCCATCAAATTGTAAACGTGTTCTGGCTAAAATCGCATTCCAGTAATCAGAATTTTCAAATTTATCTAAACAAGGAATGAGAACATTAATTAGAGGTATATAAAAAAGTAGAGTTATTAAAAGTATCCCCTTTTTTTCTTCGGTTAGAAACGAACTTCGAGAAACCAGTGTTAATTTTTTAACCATAGATAACCACTAGAAATGCTCGACGATGTATATGAAAAGTGTAGGATGTATATTGCATAGAATTCCGCCAAGGCCACGTTCCTAATTAATACTTGCACTACAAAAGCCAAATGTGAAAGTATCTTATCATTTTCTTTTCTAATTTTTATAAAACTTTTCTAATATCAACCGACAGTACAGAGAAATATGTAATAAGGTCCGGTCTTCGTTTGAATGCAAAATTTTGTCCAGTACATAACGAGTAAATCAAAAGCTATGTGGTTTTGTAAGCCGAAGCATTCGAAAACTTTTTTAAATATCTTACCTAAATTAAATATGTAATGAAAACCTATGGAGAATCGATCAGTAGCCAGCGCATAACGCCGCTATATAATAATACATATATAATACAAATCTCAAGATAACAAATAAAGAGGTTCTAAAACAATATGACGATTATCATCCTTAAACAAAATGAATATAAACCTTATAATATATTAAAAAGAAGCAGATATTAAAGCAAAATTAACTAACTCTGGCACGTGGGTTGCGTAGACATTAATTTTATATACCATAGCCCATGCATAGTGCAGCTGGAAATTATATGAAGATGGACAAGGTGTTTGGTATATGAACATTCAACGCGTGCTTCTTTTAACAGATTTTATATTCGCTACAGACGATAATCCCAATTTTGAATATTTTTCTAAAAATCTGGACTAATTCACATAAATATATAAGTTTAAAAGTTTGAAAATATTGAATTATAAGAGATTTCGATTTTTTTTTAATAAGATCTTGAATTTGTTTGGAATCATAATAAATCAGTGAACAGAAATTATATCAAGAGTTATCAGTCATAGCCTATTATTGTATTATTCTTGTTAGAGTTTATATTTTTTATTAAATGTAAATGTTTATTTTTATAACAAAAAATTTAAAACCACTCGTTTTATGAAAATTTATAAAAGCAGGATAAATTTGTTGCAAAATATATTCCATTATGTATTCAATAAAAAAAAAAACAAAAATTGAGGATTGACCCCGACGTGATTTGAACACGCAACCTTCTGATCTGGAGTCAGACGCGCTACCGTTGCGCCACGGAGTCCATATTCGGTCCGATGACCAAATTCGTATTTAAGTTAAAATAAACATTTTCATTCATTATAATTATTTAAAAAATATGAATATATTTTATGTATTTATTTATATATTGTAAAGAATAAATTTAAACTCTTTTTATTTAAATTTTTATATAAATATTTACATCAGTATGGTTTCAAAAACACTTTTATATAAGGAAAATTAAAACAAAAACAGGTCAAGGTCATTGTATTGGTTTTCTCCGTATATTGGTTTTTTTTTATTCTAACATCAGCAAAAGTTTAAAATGTGTTTTATCAATTACTAAGCAGAAAATACTTTACAGTATAATGATTACATAACAAAAAATTAGGTTAAAAAAGTTATTATAGTAATTATAAGACAGATAAATCCAAAAACCACTACATTTTAATTTTCTTAAACTTAATATAAAACCACAATATTTTTAATAATACATTAAACAAAACTTAATGGTAACTGTAAATAACAGCGCTTTCACAACGCTATGTTATTAACATTGCGAAAAAAATAAAAAGCTTTTTTAAAAAGCTAAATAGTAAGTTTTATTTCAGTCTGTCAACTGCTGTATATATTCTTGATTTCTAATTTTTTTTATTCAATTTTTGTTAGAAGTGACAAAAATTTTAAAATATTTTTTCTTTATATCAAAACAATTTAATAATATACAGTCAAACTTCCATAACTCGGAGTCCAATTATAGAAAGAAAAGGTTCGATTTATGGAGTTAGAGAATTTTTTTATTTTTTTTATTTTTAAAAGAAGCTAGAATTACATTTTAAGATAAATATTTGCATAAGCCTGGCTTACTACTGGCTTCTCGTCCTGTGGTTTTGGGATTAGCCTTGATTTCTCCAACTTAAATCGTTCATCATATTTGACTACTAGATTGGAGATTTTTTTAAAATAACCTGCACTGAAATACTCGTGTTCGAGTTCAGGTTGTGGCAATGCTTTGATTTCAACATCATTCATTTCAAAATTATTCCATAGGGAATTTAGCTTCTTTAGACGGTCTTCGTAGTATATGGAATCCTGCTTCCGGATACTAGAGTCCTTTTTAAAATTAGTTATCAGCCGCTCTATAACTGCACTGAGCTCTGATTGTTTCCGTAATACCGCATCCATGTTGATGGCGATGTTTTGGTTTTTCGGTTCGAAAATTCCAATGAGCTGCTTGTTGAGTGAAGTAGCCCTTTTTGTATGTCCTTTTTTGTAGGCAGTTGACTCCTTCGAAGTGTGTTTCGTGAGGATAATGAAAGCTGATATTATATCAACAATCACTCGGGGTCACCAAAAATGTACGCTACTTGGTGCTAACCCAGATCCTTAATCTGTATTAGCTTGGTAGCCTATTTTGTTTGTGAAGTAGCTTGAGCACTTGTAACCCAAACTACTTGTATTTTATGTGATGATTAATTTGAGCACTTGTAACCCAAACTAATCGATTCGAGAAATAATATCAAGAATTGATTGGTATTGATTTTTCTGTATTTCTGAACTTTATTTAAATTATTTACTCTATTTATACAAAATTATTTCATATAAAAAATATTGAAGTATGCATTAATTAACAATAAATATTAGTGCATAATTCACAAAACAATAAATTTGCCTAAACTGTGCTGACATAATTATAAGCCAAAATATGACCCACTTTCTTCAGTACACTGACCAACAAGAAAAGCTGATAATGCAGAATTGCACTTTTCGTTGGTCAATGACTGGTCGCAGTGTTGGTCGCAGTAAAATGTAAACACATGTAACCAAATATTTATGTAGTAACAAAAAATTATTAAATTATATTAAAATAAATATAAACCTAAACACAAACAATAAGAAATATAAAAGTAAAATTGTTTACTTTAATAGAATTTTTATTTAAATTTTTTCTTCTAAAATGTACGTAAATTATAAATCAATATATTTTAATTTTAAGATTTTTAATTTAATTTAGAAAAATATATGTATATACTTTTACATAAATAATATGAATCTATTTAATAAAGTAATAAAAAAAGTTATCTTTATTAAGAAAATAATTTAAGAGTGTGCTTAAAAGTGTTAAGTTTAAGTAAACAAACAATATTTTAAATAATAATTTAAAAAAAAAAACAAAAGATGAAGATTGACCCCGACGTGATTTGAACACGCAACCTTCTGATCTGGAGTCAGACGCGCTACCGTTGCGCCACGGAGTCGTTACGTCGGTAACGTTCTAATAATATATTTATTTTAGAATTATTTTTAAGTGTTTTACATCTGAAAATAATTGAACTAAATTATAAATAAAAACATAATTTAATTATTTAAATTATGCTGTAACACAAATTACAGCATATGTTAGTATGAGAATAAATTAAAATATATACGATTAAATTAAATTAAACACATACGATCTTTATGTCTATGAAAGCACGTAAAATTGAGGCGCTCGATCCCCTTTGAAGAATATCATTTAAAATGTACACATTCTTAAAGACATCCACAAATTTCAATAAAAAACTATATATACATTAAGACCGAAAAGTTTTCGGAAATTCTCATTTAAAATTCGCGCGCTGTATATTTTTCGATATTTTAAGTTTATGTAGTTTGGCAGCACTGTCCTTAATTACTATGCCAAAAATGAGCGCGATCTGTCAGACAGTTCGTTTACGGCAGCTGTTGAAACCAGTTCACCTCAGTAGTGCGTTGCGAAAAAAACAATGGAAAAAAATATTGAACAAAGAGTTTGCATCAAATTTTGTGTTTCGAACGAAATTTCGTGTGCAGAATCGTTGCGAATGCTACAAAAGGCTTATGGGGAATCAGTTTTATCGAAAACTCAAGTTTATGAGTGGTACAAAGCCTTTCAGGACGGTCGTACGACCGTCGAAGACATTTCGCAACGCACTACTGAGGTGAACTGGTTTCAACAGCTGCCGTAAACGAACTGTCTGACAGATCGCGCTCATTTTTGGCATAGTAATTAAGGACAGTGCTGCCAAACTACATAAACTTAAAATAGCGAAAAATATACAGCGCGCGAATTTTAAATGAGAATTTCCGAAAACTTTTCAGTCTTAATGTATATATAGGGAACTAATTGTAGTATGTTTCCACTGTCTTTGTTATACTAGTTAACTTACTTGCTTGTATCTCAAGTGAGTTAACTGGTCTAAACAATCTCAAGTAAATTAACTGGTCTAACAAAACCAGTGGAAACATACTATAAGATAATTTATTTTTTTAACCCAATGGCAATTGTTGTTTGTTGTTTGTAAAAACTACAGTGAATAGAATGTGAATAGCAAAAAAAAAAACAAACGAAAGTATTTAGAGTGAGTGTTTGAGTTTGAAATAAAATCTAATATAGCCAGTGACAGCCAGTTTTTGTTTGGGTTTGCGATTTTGTTCCTTTCCTTGCCATTATATTACCTATTCTACCAGGCACAAGCAATTGTTTTTGTAACATGTACACATAATTTTCTGACTATACAAAAGAATAGATTTCGAATGATTGAACACTGGAGGCTAGAAGTGTGAGTTTATTTTATTTATTTATTTATGAGTTAGCACTAAAATCAATTTTAAAGTTAATTAAGAATAATGAACTGGACTACTAGGTCCTTCACCATAGAAGTGTAAATTTGTGCATAAGTGAGAGACCAAAAAACAAGTTAAATAAAAGTAATAACCTAAAAAATTATTATGTTAGTTGTAAATTGAATTGTCTTAAAATCTTTAATATTTGTATTTAATAATGAAATCGTTTATGATCAGTATCCATGATTACAAATCAAAATTCTTCGTACACATTTGATATATCGTATTATAATAATAAAAGTTAAATTTGTATAATAAATACATATATGAAAGAAGTGCATGAAATGCAACTTATCAACATAATAAGGGTTTAAACAATATTCAATAATAGATAATATTAAAAAGTATTTGTGATTCTTTGGTATATTCTTTAAAGAAAATTATTCTTTCTTAAAAGTCAATTTAAATCAATTACATTTTAATCATTATTTATTTGACTTTTTGTCATTTTTAGGATAGTTTCATAATTCATTCACTGCAGAGCTTCTGGGGTCTATCTTTTTTCCCAAACAAGATCCATGAAATTGTTTCGACCCATTAAAGATGTATATGGCCTGGTATGGTCATTATAAAACACAACTTCTTTTCTGTTGGCCTATTCTTGTCATTTTTCGATATTATCCAATATTACTACTTATAAAAATTTAATGTTTTAAGTTCAAATTTTTAATTAAAATGTGTTTGAGTCTAAGGTCATATTTATCCCGCTTTCGATTAGTAAATCTAATGCAATTTTTATTTTCGATTGGTAAATCTCTTGCGAAATGTATAACACCCGAGATTAATTTATAAGAGTCTACATATTTTGCTAGAGTTGCAAGATTGCCCAGAAATTAACAGCTATTTTATATGACTTGATATATAAAGTGTGATTTGATTCAATTTGATGAAAATATAAATGTGTATTAATATCACTACAAGAATGTTACATTACCCTAAAAATGTTGGATTGTGCAACTAAGCTTAACAGGTTGAGAGCAAATCTAGATTGAATCCAGATTTAACAATCGAAAACGGCATAAATTTTTCTAAGATTTTAGATTCTCAATATCATATAAAGTATAATAAAGTAATTTTATGTGTTGCACTAATATATTATGTGTTTAGTAATAAACAATTTACTTAAACGATAAATTTTAATACTTCTTTATTATTTGCAAATTTCAACAGATGACGTACAGTGTTTATATAAATATAATTCAAAAGTTTTGTAATATACTTAAATAATTTAAAAGTTTCATTCTTATTAGTAGCTATTCATAGTGCGATTTGCGATTATACTCATAACGTGGTGTAGTAGTTTTGGATTCGCTATAGTCCCGAATAGGTGAATAGAACTATTGAAAAATAAATCTTTTATTTAAAAAATCTGTTTTATTAACAATTACCTCTGATATTACCTTGTATTGCCTATTCTTATACTCCTGCCATGGTTCAGGATTATCCTTACGATTCCAACTGATATCCGGATTTTTTATTGCGACACGAACAGCATAGGAAATAGCTAAACCAAAACCCGCAGTCACACAAAGATATAAAGGAATCAACTGATACAAAAGATCATATGTTATAAAAATGCAATTCTTTTAATATATAATTATTTTAAATATTGCTTACACTTGGATTTTTTCTGATACCACCAATTGTAAAACCCTTCATATCTGCAAATAGTTTTAACGCAGCAAGGCACAATGTGTAGTATTATTCAGTTACAGTAAAGCAAATGAACTTTTTTAAATAAACTGAACTACAAGTAAATTATAAAATTTTTCAAAGAATAAAGAAATTTTAAACAATAAATTGCTTGCTGTGATAATATACAAATAATCTAGTAAAATGATAGTTGTGTCTATATACTAAGATATAACTTGGGTGTATATAACTCAAAAAAAAAGTTTTTGATGGCATTATTGCTGATTTCAACTTTTAATCGTCCTAATCCATTAATAAGAATTTTGTAAGATAGTAAGGATTTTATATTTACAAACTCCCATTTATTGTTTTTTATCCTATTTTGCTTTTGAATACTACGATATGTCTTATATTTTTTATTAAAAATTCTTCAGAGGCAAGAACTGTTCTGCTTTTTGTAATTAATTCTGGGTATAAGTTTAGGACATATTTGATAAGTATATTAATCATTTATAAATTTTTTTTTTTGATTGTTTGTGGTGATTTTTAATCTCCACAGATAAAGATTATTAATTTCTTTACCTTTTTATGGTTTTTTGTATTTCTTTCTTTGACTTTACTTTTTTATAATCAATTATTTATAAATTAATTTTTTTGTTTTTTCACCTTTAAAATTACCTTTACCTTTAAAATAACAATTTTGCTGCTGCAATTCATGCATGACATAAGCTATATAAAAATATATATCATTAAATAATATTATGGACAATATTTGCACACATACATACTTAATATGTTAAGGTGTTGAAAAACAATATCACTTTATTTGGTTTTAAAAACAATTGTTTAATTAATTTCAAGCAACAACCAAACTTCCACGATTTCGCTTGAATTGGGTTATAACTCCATTAACCATTTTTATATTATGTTGTATACAAGAGTTAAAATTTAATTGTAACATATGATTTGACACTGGAAAATTGATTGAATCTCAATAATGGTGCGTCCAAAAAAAATTATTTCGTTGAGTACGTAATCGTACTAATACGTACTACGTATTGCGTATTTTTAAATTTCAACTTCAAAAAATTCCCTTTAAATACAATGGCAAAGTAAAAAATATGGCTAAACATAATCAACTTCCACATGATGTGAACATATTTTTATACGCAATATTTATGTTCTACGAAATTAACTGATATAATTTTAACAACTAACTGATATGTATGGTACAAGCAACTTATTATCCTTATTATCTTTGTATTATAAAATATGTTATTGGTATAATATAATCCAAGCCCTGAAAATGTATTAAATGCAATAAATATTTTTGAGCGCACATAAATTAGTTTTAAGTATATTTTTTAAACCATGTTAAGTATTAAAACTTGCAAAATGTTATTGTAAAAAGACAATTTTTTTTGCCTATGAGGAGTGCATATACAAAAATTATCTCAACTGAAAAATTGTTTTATTTACATCTGACATAACAGAATGACTGACACATATTAACAGAGTTTTTAGTTTTTGTTGTTAGTTGTCATCCTGGAGCAATTCATGCAATTTAATTTACTCTATAAGTACATTTAAAATAAAATAAAAACGCGAAAAGTTATTGTGAGTATACATATATATGTATATGCTTATAGACATTTCAATTATATCTTATATAATATATATCCGTATTTATTTATATACAAAATATAGCTTTTTATAATAATCATTTTATGTTTAACAATTTTAAAACTTATTTATTTAAACTAAGAGGTGTTCATACAATATAAATATAAATGACTTTAAGCAACATATTTCTTATAAAAATTTATATAATTTTACATATATTTATATGATACAAAAAAAATTATTTATGCTAATATTTTTTAAAATTATTTTAGCATATAAAATAGATAAAATTAATTTAGCAATTAATTTGAGTTGGCAGTACTTTTACGTTTGTGACATCCAAACTGGTGCATAGGGATTAAGCGAAAATAACGTTTCTTTTTCAGTTTCTTTTTAAGTAATGGCGTCACTCGGTCGTTAAAAGTAAGCTGCGCGAGTGTAAATCGGTGTGGTTTGCGAAAGTTTCGGAAATTTTAGAAGTATTTAATGTAAGTTGTAATCATTTTTTGGCATACAATATGACATATTAATATTATTAACAGAGTGTGGTATTTATATATTAAAGTGAAATTATTTTCGATATAAAAATAAGCCATAATAGACATAAGTTATAACGAAAGTGAGTAAATAAATAGCTGGGAAAAACACACACACACATATTAATCAAGGTATTTCAAAAACAGTTTATAAACATGTATTGATTAAATATATTAACATTTATTAATATTATAAGAATAAACAAATTATTTCATTTATTTAATTATTAATTATTCAACCGGTCTTTATTGTAACAATAAAACAGGGGGGTGGGTATGAACGGTAAAATTATTTTTACGCTTGTATTTGTGTTTTTTAATTTCACAAGAAAAGAGTTAACAATAAGGAGTGAAAACAATAAAACAAAGGTTTGATTTATGTTTTACTGCTTGTGGAAAGTAACAATTTTATTTATAATTTATATAATTATTTTGCTTTGTAATTATATTTTCATACACATTGTTTAATAAATGCATCATTTACAAAAAAAAAAAAGTACATAAATAAATAATGCATATGTGTTCGAACAAAATGGTCCTTTTATCATACTTGTATATTGTGTAATATTTAATTTATATAAAATATAAATAATATTTTAATATATATCTACAATATATAACAGTAAATTATTTTGCTAAGTAGTCAAAGACAATGTACAAGTGGTTGTGAAATCTCTTTGTTACGCTATGTTGCTATGTTTTAAAACGATCTTTTTGTCAATAGAAAGTTATATTCTCTTGCAATTTTTAAATTTTTTCACCACTATTTTTCTATAAAATGTATACAAAACATATTCTGCGAATTATTGAATTGTATTATCGGAAAGTTCAAGATATATGTGATTTTTGAGATTGATTTATTTTTATATATGCATTAATTTCTCTATTCCCCCGTATCTTCTCCATTGAAATTTCCTGCATTTGTTTCTGCCCAGCCAGCATTTAGACGATTCATTTATCGCCAATCGTCAAAATGCGTCGCTTATGACTCGCCTTGACGATGGTTAAGCGATTGTTCTCTAAAAATTACTAAGTTGCTTTCTTTGTTTTTTCTGTAATATAATATTTACGTATGTCGCTTTTGTTTCTCTATTTTTGAAGTGCAATTATTACTCGCCTCGACGATTGTTTGGCGAATGTGTCTTTAAGTTACTCCTTTATTACGCACTTTTTTCTGTAACATAATATTTACATATGCGACTTTGGATTCTCTATTCTTAAAGTGCAATTGAAGTGTTACATTTGTGTTGTGAAATTTTAATAAATATATTTAAATAAAATAATTTTAATAACAAAATTTTATTAAATATATATAGGTAAGTAATATTTTGATATCTTATTATTCAAAGTTAATAACTTAAAATATGTAATGTACTAAAGACGTGTGCGAGTTAGGCTAAGTTGCGTTCTAAATGAGGGAAATTCTAAGTTGTACCGATAATGTAGTGATGTGTCGATACGTGTTGATAAATAGCTAAATGTATGCAGTGCAAAAAATCCCAAAAAATCTCCCATTTGGTTTAGCATCAACTTAGCCTAACTCGCACACGTCCTAAATACAATAAAATGTGTCTTTAATAAAATAACTAATATCTAATTTAAAATCTATTTAATATCTAGTATTTTAAAAATATTAATTAATATTAGCATTAAGTTAGCAATAAGAAATATATGGTAAACTACTTTTAATACTTATTTTATTATATTATTTGCTTTTTTTTTTTTGTATATAATTTTACAAATAAACCAATAAGAAACGAGTCATTTTAATAAATCAAAAATTTTTATTTCAACTTCTTTTAAATTTTATATTCGCTGTTTCTTTTCTATCTCTTCCGAGTAGCGGAGTAACGCTACTCCGTGATACATAAAGGAGTAATTTAATACGCTTCTAAGCGATGCATACAGAAGAGTAATTTATTACGCTTCTAAGCGACGCATAAGCGATGCATGTAGAAGACTTATTTTTTACGCTTCTAAGCGAATCGCGGATGAGCCGACAAGTTCTCACAACGAAAGCATCGTCTGCGACTCTCAGACAAACTCTTCTGCGATTAAATTGCTCGCCATTACGATTCGCGGAAGACTCTTCCGCGATTGAAAATGTTCGCTGGGTATATTACAGATATATTATCTGAGTATGCGTTTGTAGCATATTTCTATTTTTATGAATAGAAATTTTCTTTACTAATGTGGATTATCAGAGCTTATAGTGTAGGAATAATAATTCCTAGTTGAAATATCAGATGACCTTATAATGAGGACCCGAAAGATTCTGCTATATGGAAGTTACAACAATTTTCCCTCACTTGTTTATTTGAAAAATATTTTTTTGCGTCATACGAGGGCGGTTTGATAAGTCAAAAACTTTTTGAATTTCCCTCGCTGTCGTCAGCTGTAATTCACCAGTGGGCAACTTTTTAATTTTGAGCAAGCTACGTCGTTCAGTTGGTGTTTGAAAGCCGTTTAAAGCAGACAACCTCGTGAATTTTTACGAAAATAGAAAAAAATAAATGGTCAGACAAATTTCAATAAATTAAATAAATTTTTGTCCTTTTCTTTTCTATTCAAATCTGTGTAACTTTTAAATAGTATCTTGTCGACATAAAGACTCGTCAATGTCGGCAAGAAAATAAATTAACGTATTAAACTGCTATATTGCATGACAAAATCTAAAAATATGTAAGTCTCACAAATGCAAGATAAAACTGTCAGTAGCCTTTTTTTCTATCAATTTTGTAGAATTGAGATACATTTTAAATAAACGTCTATAAAAGAAAATGTAGTCAGACTATCGTTTTTTTTTCCTTCTGCAAAAAATTTTACAATGCTGGGAATTACAAAGCTAAACAGCGTTGTATGGTCAATCAAATTTCAATAAATTAAATAAATTTTTGTCTTTGTCTTTTCTTTGCTATTCGAATCCGTATAACAATTTTATTTTTCTAATCTTTCGTCAGTATTTGCTATAAGAGTGTATAATAATATATCGATTGCGTCGTATCCTGCATTCGTGATCACATTTGGCATCAGTAGAGTAAGCTTTTCTTTTTACGTATCATTATTAGTATGTTAAACAATATGGGCGAAAAACTTTAACTTAATGCCAGTTTCAGCTTTGAGTATACTTGATTTCAGTTCGATTTAATTGTTGCTTAATTATTATCTGGTAACAGATTGCGCTGATTTGGTACACTAAGTTTCCTCAAAATTGTTCATAGTGGATTTCACTATTGTGTAGTCAACAAAACGGTTTTTCTTCGAATTGGGTTGAAGTGGATAGTTGCGGATGGATTTTTTTACTGATGAGGTTAATTTTTCGCTTGATGGATATGTCAACAAACAATATTATTTCATTTAAGACAGTGAACGTTTCAAAATAATTATTAACACGCCACTGTGATCGCAAAAATACACTATAAAGTCAGAAAGTATATAATTTAAATACTATTAATAAATTTTATAAAATATTAACCCGCTTAACATATGAAATACATTAATATGTGTTGTTTTATGAACTTCTTTTTTAGTTAATATAATTGTTCTCTAAATTCAGTATTTATAGTACAAAACAGCGAACCAAATGCATTACGTTTATGATGGAGAATAATGGAAAAATACTAAATTGTTGTTGAAATTTGCTTTATTGTATTCGCCTTTTTTCCAATTTTCTTCAGATACCTCCAATATATAGTTTTTAAATGCAACAACAGCTTCTTTCGTCGACAAAAAACGTTTTACACGTAATTTATTCTTCACGTTCGGAAACGAGAAGAAGTTATTGGGTGCCAAATCAAGACTGTACGACGTAGGAACCATCTATTTGATTTTTTGAATGTTCAAATAGTCGATTGTTGGACGAAATGTGTAAGCACTCGCATTGTTTTGATGGAGTGATGGAGAATGATCCGACGACACTTGTTTGTTCCATATTTAATGGACAGTCGTACAGTCGACTGCGACCTATGATTCGTTACAATTTTGGATACGTCTTTTAAAATACCGCCATTTCTTGAGTATTTGTGTGCACCAATCGACCCGAGCATCTTTTTGAGATTTCTGATAGGGGATCCAACGACACAACGAGAACAAATTATTCTCACCACTAAATGATCGTGCAATATTTTATATATGCTTGTGCAATTAATGCCATCAGCATTAGTGGTTCCCTCAATCTCACAGTAGGTCGCATAACGATCTTGCATTACTTGTATCAGTTTTTACACAGCATCAATGTTTTCTAGCACAACAACTGAACAAACTGGACGAATTTTACGAATTTAGTCACTGAGCGAACTGCGGTCACTCTTTTGACAAAAAGTCTAAGGTAGGTTGTAAGGTCGAAATTTTGTATAAATTCCCGCCCTACATAAACTTATAACTTAGAAATATATTTACCATAAATAAAGAAATATATTTTAATAATAATAATATATGAATAATAATTACATTATTTATTCACTATTTATATATTTCCTTTATTTACGAGGTAGTATTTATATTTATTAACAGTAAATATTTGAATATTTAAAAAACCCACCACCATGCATCCTGTCATTCCTGAATTGATTGAACCAGTTTTAACACGCATAGCTAGCACAAGAAAAGTCAAGCTTCAAGAAAAGGTTGATGCTCGCAGCATAGCCATTACTTCGCAAGTCAATGCAAGTGCAAAAAATTACACTTTTGGGGATGTGCGTGCAACGAACGAAAAAAGGATGATTTTTCATATAAATAGACGTCGAATTCATATGAAAGATCACTTAATGCCAGCACACCGAAATAAGTAGACCCCTACAATCGCCAAGACAAATAAATAGGTTAAGGCTAATATAAAAAGATAACGTCATCGACACTTTGATGTCATTGGGTTCACATTTATACTCTTTTAATATTTTTTTTTCCTATTATCATATATAACGCCTTTGATATTTTAAAGTCATCGGCTAGAACCATTGTAACTAGGATTTTTTAAATAATATATAACGCCTCCGACATTGTGATGTCATCGGCTAGAATCATTGTAACTAGGATGTTTTAAATAATATATAACGCCTTCGACATTTTGATGTCATCGGCTAGAACCATTGTAACTAGGATTTTTTATAATATATAACGTCTTCAACATTTTGATGTCATCGGGTAGAACCATTGTAACTAGGATTTTCTGTAGCATAATAAATATGTTATAATTAGAGTAAGTTTTGATTTAATAAAATTATTTTTAAAAAAAATCGAAACGACTTTTGTTCCACACACTAGAAGGTCGCACATTATTTTAGCAAACAGGTTAATAAAGAAATTTATTGCAACGACCCGGAACACAACAAAATTAAACGACGAAATCCGTGTTGTTACAAGGTTATATTTAATAATGTCAAACTTTCGTATGGAAACGTCAGATGACATCTGACAACAATCAGTGTTGCCAAGGCTCAAAATATAAATAATGACCCTCGTATAATATAGTTTACCTTCAATTTTTTCGTTTTAGCCAAAATAATATAATGATTTTACAAATGTGTTGGAATTTTTTGCAGTCTTAGTAAAGCTAACGATTTACCCATTCCTTCATTTCATAAATCTTATTACTGCAGTCTGACACTAAGATCATACGGATATAACGCTGATTTAATGATCCTAAAAAACAAACATTTACAAGTTGAGAGTATATTTTAATGGAAATTATTTTTACTGTAAAAATTTAATGACATATTAATTATTTTTAAGTTTTTAAATTTCTGTGAGGTATTAACGTTCTCTAAAATTCAATGTTCTACAGAAATGCATTGACCAGTAACGTGGCCAAAAAATCTTACTATTCATTTTGTCTAAATTTTAGTTTTTTTTAATCCATATTTTAACATTTTACAATAATGCTGGTATCAAATTTTTTGTTAAATTTGTATATGATATAAATAAAATCATATAGATTTCGTTTAAATCGTGTATTTTTTTTTAAGTATATGAAAAATCTTACCTATGTGTTGTTTTCTTCACTGAGTGTTATTATGATCTTTGTGTCCGAAAAAAAATATGATGCTGTTCGCAATACTGATCATAACTGTCATCTGAACATTTATTTTGTTTGTAGAAGTTTCCTTTTTTTATAATAGCCATAGTCATATCGATGGAGAAACTCTAAACTGTGTTTAGACTGCGGTCAAGTACAGTAAGACCCCCCGCTTAACGCTGTTTCGTTTAGCGCTGATTCGGTTTAGCGCTGTATTTCAACCTGACATTTAAGCAGATATTTGAAGAAACAGACTGAGAAGAAAAGCAATCAATAAGAGAATTTTGGAAAAACTGCAACATCATGAATGCTGCAGAAAACATAAAGCTTTCTTGGAATGAGATAACAGAAAGATCTTTGAAAGGAGTATGTAAGAGCATTTGGCCAGATTTAAGTAAGAGCGAAGAAATTGGACGCTCTGCTGATATGGATGAAATAGTAGAAGAAATAGAGGAATTAGCGAAACAAACCGGTTTAGATGAGGTAACTGTGAAAGACGTCGAAGAAATAGTTCAAGAAACAGCAACTAGCCTTTCTAATAATGAGCTCAAAGAATTAACTGAGTAAGAAGAAAAGTAAAAAGAACTTTCGATGGTGGAGTTTGATCTCTACTCCTTTATCGAAAAGAGCTTTTGATGGTGAAAGCTACAACTGAAATTATGAACCAATTTGTTGAAAATGATCCAAATTTTGACAGGAGTTCAAAAGCAAGACGGAGTGGTATAGATGCTTTATTAGGGTGGCTCACGTTATAAGGAGGAAAATTAAAAATGAAGTTTTGAATGAGCGCACCGCCTAGTAATATGCCGTTGACCAAAAAAAATGATATTTCCAAAGTTTTGGACCAATAGGATTAAAAATGACGTTGCGTCACTCGAGCAAAGTTGGGTTTTCAGTACAAAAAACAGAAATTTTTCATTTCAAGGTCATTTTTTTATCTTTTATCTTATTTCAACAGTTATTAATATATAGTCATTTGATAGATAATTAAAATATCTTGTTAATAAGATACTGGTGAGTAAAATCGGTTAAGAATTATGCGCGAAACACAATAATTAGTTGAGCGACTGTGCTCTGTTTTCTATTTCTATTACCTTTTAGCTGGCAATTAGTAGTAAATTGATGGTAAATTGAGGGAAATAGTGAATTATGCTGGTATGACAGCGATTGTTATTAAATTAAATAAAAATTAGGTAAATTAGGTATCATTCTGAAAATTTTATAAGATGTTTAATAAATAAATAAATAAATTAGAAAACTTTAAACCAAAAATAATAAATAAGTGCAATAAATAACTATTTACATAAGTACAGTGCAAAAAACCCTAGAAAATTTCAATTTGCTTTAGCTCAATTTACTCGAACTCGCAGACGGCCTTTGTATTAAATATTGAGCTTTATATGATTTTGTAAATATTTTAACAATTTTTTTTAAATACATATTAACAAGTTTAGTATTTTGAACTATGAATCTTAGCACAAAGTTTTGGGACTCACATAGACTCAGAATCATTGTGATGATATTTGGGGGATTTATATCGTCTTCTGAACATCTAAACCATTTGTAAATATGAGTTTAGTAAGTCTGAGTTTAGTTGTCACTGGACTAGTCTAAAGCCAATTTTCACTCGAGATTTGTTGTGCAATAGGTTAGAACGTGTGTACCTTGTATTTTATTCCAGAGTTCGTATTTGCGTACCCATGCTCACGGCTCATGAGCCGGCAAAAAACTCTTTTCATACGATGGTTCACGCTCACGCCATTAAGCTATAAATGGGCTCACGCTCGTGAGCAAAAGAATGAGCTGCGGCTCATGAGATCTCATGCACCCAATTTAAGATTTTATTATTATTATTTTTTTGTGAAAACATGTCATTAAAAAAGATTTAAAATATTAATAACCTTGAACTAACTATAATATGGAAATAATTAAAGTTCTTAAAATAAACAATAAATATATTTGTATTGTTTATTTGTGGAAAATAATAATATTTTATAAATTTGTTTTTCAAATTCAAATTATTGTTTCATTATATTGTTTTAATATGAAATTATATATTTTCACATATAACGTTTATAAAAATAAATAAAGCAAATAAACTAATAAATCGCTTTTTATTAAACAGTTGAGCTCGCGAGCTCTCGGCTTGTGAGACCTCATGAGCAGCTCTTCAATATGAGAAACTTGAAGGCTCACGCTGGTGAGCAGCTCTTCAATATGAGCCAATTATGGGCTCACATATGAATTGGCTCTTGCTCATGAGCCTGAGCTGCTCATGAGTGAGCAAATACGAACCCTGTTTTATTCTTAGCTTAATAAATATTTTAGTTTTAAAATTCAAATTAAAACGACATTTTGTTTTGTTCTGTTATTTTATTTATGCAAAATATTTCGAAAAGAGAACACAAAAAATTCAAAAAATTAAATAAAAAAATTTACATATTTTGTTTGGTTTACATTGAATGAATTTTGAAACATTTTACAATTTTTAATAATATTTTTGCAAAAAAAAATATGATTTTTTTATTACATATTTATTATGTTGAAATACATTTTAGCGTTTTACAATTATTGTTGCAATTACAATTGTCTTGAGTACATTTATATATATATATAATAATATTTTTTTTTTTTACTTTTAAATGCTAAACATAATTAATTTTTTTGCGTTTTTTTTTTAAATTTATTTTTACTTAAGTTAAATGAAAACATATTTGAAACAAAAAGAAATGCGAGTTTTGTAAAAATTTTTCTTTTTAATGATATTTTTTACGCAGGACGGGGTTTTCTCTCTTATATTTTCATTTTCATATCCATTATGTTTTTTTTTTCATTTTGTTGTTTTACTAATTTAAAAGTGTAAATATCAATTGTTGTTATTGTTTTTATATTTTTTTTTTATTAAAATGAATAAATGAAAATATATTTAAGCTTTTACTAGTACAATTTTTATTTTGGTATTTTTTTTTTAAATTTTTTCTTTATGTTCTGCTTATAATTATTATTCTGACTTAATTGTTTATATATTTATATATATGTTTTATTATTTAATATTTATTTTTTTGCTTATAATCTTTTGTGAAAAGTTTTGTTTGCAAATACATTTATTACGCTAGGTTTCTTGATCTTTTTTGTGTTTTTGTTTTAAATTTTTAAAATTGTTCAAAATTTGCATTATTACTTAAATTTTATTTAATTAATTGCTGTGATTACACTCAGAAGAATTTTTTTTTCAAAGATTGTTTTTAAAAATATAAACATAAAAAATAAATTATTACATATAATATATAATTTTTCTTCAAAAGTTGAATAAAAATTTATTTCAAATCAAGCCTCAATAACATTTTCATAGATATAGCAGAATATATCTCATAGGTCGTAGTAGTGTGTCATTTCAATAGTAATAAAAGATTTTCGTTAGATCCAAAAGTTTTAAATAGACACGAATATATGAAAATATTTTGTATCTCTTCAAGGATTGTTAATCAATATATGTTTTGAACTTTATGACATGTTATTGAATCTAATACATATTACATTTGATTTCAAAATCAATTCTTGCATAGTATCTAGTTACACATAAGCTATATAATATTCTCGTGGTAAAGTGAAACCAGGACATTGCATTAGCAGTTACTTAACCATATAGATTGTGCGAAAATTCATAAGCTTTGAATGCATTATGAAATCAATTTGATAAAGAAACGTTAGTCAATGTTTCCAGGTTCATAGTAAGTGCAACATACTGAAATCCCAATTTCAACCTTAGTGATCTATGACATTACCAATGCATCATATATACTACTGTACTATACTATATGATATGTTGTGTTCTGTAACAGTTAACAGGCTTAACGAATATAATAAGTAACTACTGCACTGTCGATTTTAGTACTACACTTTCTATATTGTATACGTAATAAAACGTAAGTACAGTAGTGTTATAGAAAATGCTACTAAATAAGTCAATGTACGGACTCTGTTATTCCACAATTTATTGACAGCCAACTTAAACTTATATCTTTATAAGGACAACAATATGGCTACTTTTGCAGTCAAAAGGGTGATAGAAAAAAAATAGTTTAAGAAGAAGAGAGTATTACGAGAAAGAAAGAATATTATGAGAGGGAAATTATAGTATAAGAGAGAGAATAGTATGAGAAAGAAACAATAATTTGAGAGAGAAAACATAGTCAGAGAGAAAGAATAATGTCAGAGCGAAAGAATAATTTTCGAGATAGAAAATACAAAGAGCGTAAGATGGAAGCAATGAAAGACACATTGAGATGGGAAAAAGTGAAATAGAGAGTAAGATAGAAAAACTTAAATAGAGAATGAGTAGATTGAGCGAGAATGTGGTAGAGATTGGGGTAATCAGAAAAAAAAATATATAAATTTTTATTTCTTAATTAATATATTTAAAATATTTTAAATTTTATTTGTTAATTTCTGTTAGGTTTTGAAAGCAAACTGTTGAGCGAATTTAGTGTAAAGGGCAGCGCCGATTAAATTGAGTTCCAGATCTATTATGTATACAATATAATAAAATGTTTTCTTTTTCGAATGTTTCTTTGAAGAGAAATAATTTTACAATATGTAATAATTTAAATTTTTATTTTATATAGTAGTTCTATTAAATAATACTTATGTTTATATAAACGCTTGCCATTTTGAAAGTCAATTTATTTACTTCATAATTTAAGTTTTCACAAATTTATGTACAAATTATTAGAGTAGATGTTTCAATAATATTTTTATGACTTCAATGGAATTAAATGGACACATGTCCAAGTTTTAATTAATTGAAATAAATACCATATAAATTATAATAAATAAAATAAATTAATATACATAATTTTATTTATTATTTAAATATTTAAAAAAAAAGAGAAAAAAAAGAGAGTTATCTTTTAAATGACTTTCAAAGCTTTGCTAATCTATAAAATGTATGAAAGTTAGGTTAATCGCAAATTTAATCAAATTTTTACATACACAAATTTGAGAAATATGTTTTCTTAAAAATTGCTACCAATATTTATCGGGGCATGACACTTAATACAGATCTTAACACAAATAATTAAGATACCTACATATATGTATATATATTTTTTTAATGTTTACATGAACTTTTTTCTGAGTGTCTTAAAATTATTTAATTTTGAAAATGTTTATATATATCTTTCTTTTTCTTGGTAGATATAATAAAAAGTTTTAAACAATAAATTATTTAATAAACAATGACTAGCAGAATTTTTTTTTTTTTGATTACTTAAAGTTACATTTAATTTTTTAATTGTTCAATTGTTTTATTTATTTTTAGCTTAAAAAGCAAATAGAATATAAGTTTTTCAATATTATATTTTTTTAATTAGTTGCTATTATGTATTTAAATAAATTAAACATAGACGTTGTCACAGCAATTTGTAGTTGGGAGTATAGCGTAGAATAGCGGGGAGAAAGTTGATAAAGCAATCGAATGAAAGCTTATCAAATGAAAAAAAAATTAGATAATTTTATGAAAATAGTTTAAAAAAAAGATTCTCAAAAGTGTTTTCATTTATTTAATTTAATTTATTTTTATTTTGCTAATTAAATATAATAATGGCATAAAATATACAATTTATATCAACTACAATACACACTGATAATAAAATTCAATTAACTTTAAATTAAATATTTATAAAACAATTGAGTATCAAAGCAAATTGGACATAAATTAATTAAATTATTTATATATATATATATAATATTTACTTAAATTTATTAATTAATAAAATAAATTCGAAAATGATATGATTTAAATTATAAAAGAATTCATTATTAACAAACTTATGTAAATATACACAGCGTAAGGAGCAGGGAGTTTGGTGGGGAGCTATATTAGAATATTAGTTACACTTTAAAAAATAATTTAAATATAAAAACAATTTTAACTAAAAAAAAATTATTGTAAAGTGCTTCTATATAAAGTTTTTATTAACTGTATTTGTATATATATAAATATATAAATAAGTGTACCATTTAGCATCTGTATAATGTATGTATATATCATTTTACTTATATATATTATATATATATGTCATACTAAAGCAGCAGATTTTACTATAATATTTATATAATCAGTTTTGAATTACATTTTCGGGCTTATAATAATTTAATTTGTATTTAATTTGTAATTAATTTGTAGCAATTACAGACAGAATTTCAAAGACGAGAGCTCATTTATTTATGCGTATAATTTTCTATTTATTCATATTTTTTTATTTAATGTATAGTAAATTTTTTCTTTATATATATTTTCGTTTAATCATATATAAGTGTTTTTGTATATATATATAAATGTTGTGTATATATACCATTCATTTTTAGCTTTATAAATAAATACTTTTTAGCTTAAATTAGCAAATGAGAATATTTCTTCTTTTATTTACTGAGTGAGAATTTATTTTCAATTACTTTGCTTAAAGTCGTCCTTATATACTGTGTATATATATACATATATATATATATATATATATGTATAAATATTTATATTTATAAATGTGTTGAATTATACAAATAACATATATATTTATACATATATATATACATATATAAATATATATTTTAACAGCAAGCAACTGTTTCATTTCATGTTATTTATTTATTTATAGGAAAATGTTGCATTTTTATGAAACTTTTATTTAAATTTAATTTTATTTCCGTTTGACTTTTAAATTAATTTTATTTATTTGTTATTTTTCTTGCATTTTTAATGTAAAATTTTTTTTCCACGTTTAGCTTAAAATTAAGTTTATATATTTTTTGTTTTTTTTTTATTAAATTTAATTTTAATTTTTTTATTTTTAATATCATTATTACACATAAATTTAATACTTTCTAAACAAGAACAACAAAGTATGAAAGAAAAATTTTTGTTTTTATTTTATTTTTGTTTTAATATTTTGAAATCTTAAATTTTACCGCTCTAAATATTTTCAATTTTCTTAATTTTTCTTGCTGATTTCTGTTTCTTTTCTTCTTAATTTTAATGCAATTTATATTTTTTGCTCTTTTCTAAATCAAATTTTCTTGCTGTTTTCATTTTAAGTTTTCTTATTGTTGTTAATATATATATATAAATATTTATATATATATGTTTTTTAATTGCTTAGCATTTTTATATATTAAATTATTTGTTAAATATTTTTTGGTTTATTTTGGTTTATATCTTTTACTTTTGGAACTCCGCTCCTGTAAAAAGGATCTTTGTGTTGCATATATATTTGGTTTTGTTAAGATTGATTTGAAGTTTAGATTAGAGTTTTTTTGTTTTGAAATATTTTACTTATATTTGTTCTTTACTCCTTTACTTCAAAATATTTGTAGGTTGGATTCTCGTATCCATTGATTTGCATATTCGCTACAATTTTTTCCTCTGGTACAACAGGATGATGTGTTGTTGCATTCTAAACAGAAATATAAAAAAAATTTATTAATAAAAAGAATTATGCAAAATGTTTACAATTAAAATGTACTAACATACTTCTAAAACTATTTATTAAAACTCTAGATAATCAATTTGACACCATTTTAGTACTGTAGATGATTTTGTATAAGGAATACTTAATTAACATATCGACGAAGCTTAATATTTCTTCAATTTGGGTTTCCGGTCATAAGGATATTTTTGGCAATCGCAAAGCACACGAGTGGTGCTTCAGAAACAATCTGGGCACATCGTTGACATCGTGCAAACTTTCACTAAGTTTTTCCTGACCTGATGAGAAGACTCATCTGGGAAAAGATGGGAAGACTCAACGATATGCAAGCATCTGTATACAATTTGAACATGTTCCACTAAAAGAAATTCCAATTCTCATTGAGATGCCCCGTAGATATGTCAGTTTTGTGGTAGGTTTAGTGGCAGGTAAGAAGGTTGCTAGAAGATTGAATCTTCCTTTTATACCTGCTGCAGTAGTGTTGTGAACGATGGAAGTATTTCTATCTATCCGACAAATGCGCGGCGCCGCCTTACCACTTTAGGGAATCTTTTTTTTTTGGGGAATTTGGTCAACTACAAGATCTTCCCTTAAATAGCGTTATAAGTTTTGCCAAAGGTTCAAAGAGATTCTAAATCTCTTGAATTTTTATAAACAGTAACACAATGGGCAATAAACGGTAACATTAATTCCAAAAAATTGCTTTCGTCCTAGCTTGGAAATGTATATTATGAAATAGTTGGCTACTTTTATTTCATTTGACCAAACTGTAATTAGTTAGCTTATTATTATTTATAAGTTAGTTTATTATAATTTATAAGTTAATATAGTCTCATTCAAATTATTAATCTCGACTCTTATAGACGAATTATTAGTATTAGTAAGGGCAATGAGATATTTTGTAGTACAGAGTGTCTGCTAATATAACTCAGATTCATTAAGGCTATTGATTCACTTAATTCTAACTTTACGATATTAAACTCATTCCACGAAACATTTCTTTTTTCTTATTTTGTGTAAAGTACAAACTTCTTTGTTTAGTGTCTGAAAATTATATACATATATTTCTCCTGACCTAGAGACTATGCAACCCCGTTTACAATCAATATAAAATACTTATCGATGGTTGCAAAGAATACATCACTAAATATATTCGTAAATATCAAGAAGCTCATTAAGTTGAGACAAATTGATCTCCAGAAACATTAATTACATTTTCTTGCAATTGCAGTTTAATCGTACTAGGTTTCAAACTGCATTATTAAAACTTAAACGTCCTATGTTTTAAACTATTTAAGAAAAAGTCATTAAAAGATCGCTAATACAAATCTAGGTACTAAATGAAAACACACAGAAAAAGATGGTTTCAAAAAAAAACTATCTATGTGCGTAGTAGAGTAGTACTGGTATGAGAGTCAGGACTACTCATACTGCGATTTTAACTATAGGATATCTTCTTATTTGTATAAGTTATTTGTCATATAACTAAATTTTCCTGACATAAATTTTGAGAAACTAAGTATTTAGTGATTCAAAGAAGATGATTTTCATTATGAACTTAAGATACAGATAGGATATGACCAAATGCTTGCTTACTATACGAAAACTTTGAGTAAGAACATACCAAATAATGCTAAATTTTCAGTTTATATATTAAGCAATTATGTTATCATATCAGTTTATAAAATATTATCATGTAATATTTGATATTTTCGACTAACCTGATCAACTTCAATGAATCCTTGCGCATGTGGCGAACGTGATGTTCTCCATTTGGCAACAGCGACACCAACAAAGATGGCTGCCATTAAAGCAATACCAGCAAAGGACAATGTGAAGTACACATTACGTCCCTCTTTGGTCGCGTGCGTATGTGTGAATTCTCTACGTAAAGAAAAACTCTGAAAGGAAAAAGGATAGACTTTAGGTAAATACGGCATCAGCGACCTAATCTGAAATACCGATTCACGATGTCCCAAATCGTGTGTCATGAAATGTTGCACTTGTGGTTCGGTCTCTTGGTGTGCAACAGCAGCGGCAACCTCCTCTACGGCACGTTGCACAGCATCATCATCAACTGTTGGTAGGACGGTTTGGGTTTTAGTGCTAAAAGAAGAGATAAAAAATAAAATAATATTAAAAACAAATTTTATATGAAAATCGGTTGGAATATTTATGAAAATAAATAGTTTAAAACCCAAACCTGACAGTAGCCTCAGCATACTCCTCGCCACCAGTGTTATCCTTTTCGCTTTGTGCCAATTTTGTGGCATCATTTGCTGCTGTTATAAAAGTGCTACTAATTTCCTTACTAGGCATAGCATCAGCTGAACCTTCTTGTGCGCTCTGTGTCTTTAGCATTTCATCAACTTTCTTTGCCTCCATGCGTAATTTCTCCTCACGTAACTTTTCACGCTCAGCGGCCCGTTGTTCCTTGCGTTGCTTTTCGGCTAAACGTATACGTTCCTTTTCAGCTACTTTGCGTTCAATTTCCACACGATATTTATCCAAAATTGCTGCTTCAGCCTCTTCACTCATGCCCAAAGATGAACCGGGTATATCATCCTTGCTGCGTAGAGCCAAAATGTAATCATTCATTAGTTGTGAAATTTTCGCTGACAAATCAGGATAACGTTTAAGCATTGTCATGGATTGATTAACAGCACGATCAATATCAATTAAGCGTTCCAAGGTACGTGGTCGTTCGGAGGCAGCTGCTTCTAAACCGCCTGGACCACCAGAGTTTAAGAGGTGACGGTAATGTGCCAAGGCATGTGCACGATCTTTGTGTAGTGCGCGCAATAACTTTTGCAAACATTTTTCAACATGATGAGCCTATGAAGAAATGCATACATTATGAAGGAATCATAAGAGTATAGGGCGTAGGGGGTAGGGGGAAAACGACTTACATTTGGTGGTTGTTCAGTTAGAGCTTGAGTGTAGCAGGTCATTGCTTCACGTTTGCGTTGGTTAATGTGTGCCAAGACACGTTGCTGATGCATAGCAGCCAGTTGATGTTTCTCAGCGTTGCCTTCTTCTTCGAGTGCCTGAACAGAAGTCTAAAATTATATTCCCATATAAAGACGCATTGCACATCAAGAGAGAAAGAATATCAGAAAGAAGTAACTACTTTTTTGTTTGTTTACTAGTTTAATTCGTTTGCCTTTTACAGTTGTGAATATATATATCCGAACTTGAAGTTGGGGAAGTTTATTTAAAAATTGCATTATAGAAGTTGGAATTGGTGAGTGGTGTGCTTTGAGTATGAAGTGTGCACTCTAGATTTAACTTTTTTACAATTTTTTTCATAAAACTTCTTAAAATCGGGGGTTATGAAGTTCTATGAGTTAAAGTTGTGCATTATGAACATAATGACTAATGATTTTCAGAGGAAATTGTGCAATTTCTTATAGTTTGATAAATTTAATAAAAAATTTTAAAATACTAAAAGAAATTAGTGAAAGCTTTATAAAAATATGTAAGAAAGTTGCTTTCTTTTTGAATTTATTGTTTTTAAGTATTTAAAGTATATGTATAATATGTAGGGCTATTCATTTATTTTGAGAACCACAAAACGATTAATCCTATATAATATAAGTTTTTTTTATTTTAACTATAGAATTTTGAAATGAAACTGCAAATGTTCAGTTAAAAACATTTTTTATTTCTTATTGTCCAGTAAATTTTGCAACTCATTTTGAAATAAACCTTACCTGATTATTAAAATATTAAGATTCAATACATCGAACTACTAAATCTAAACTCCAAAATTTCTAATCAAGAAATATAATAAATATTATAATTGCAAGACAAAATTTGTTATTAAAAATATGGTTTAAGGTTTACCTATCACCTAGGACCTGATCTGAGTTTATAAACCTCATTAATAATTAATTTATTCGATTTTGCATTCTCTTACTAATGTTCTCTGTACTACTTTGCTATTTTAAGTTTTGACAGTATATCTCTTATTGTGCTATAATAATTTTAGATCACATGAATTCATGTATTTGCATCGCTAACACAACATTTTTATCTCCCAGGGTCAAATCATAGTCTTAAACAAATAAATAAAATCTGTAAGATTTCTTAGTTAACAGTAGTATAATATCTGTGTGATATTGCGTGGGAGGACTGTATGGTAACTCATTGGTCAACTAATAAACTTGACCAGCAGAATGAGAACGTAAAATATATAGAACACGTAGCTATGATATTGGGGTTGCTAAAACATCTGAAATGAAGATGATAAGATTCTATTTACGTTTATGGTAGTTACGTTATTACAATCTTTTAGTAGGACAATTTGTTTACATGTTCCAAAAGGCACATGGTTTCACAGATATTAACAAAAAAATATATGTGAGACTATATAAGACGGTAGAATTGTTACGCTTGTACGAATACAGTGAATTGCCGAATGTCATCTTCTTTGATGAGAAGAATTTTCCGATTGAATAATTCATAAAAAAAAAAACAAAATTTTGATAAAACATCGTTTGTGATAGTTTGGGCGAATATTGGGCGCATTCTGTTTTCAAACATTAGCATCAAGGTTAAATGGAATATCCACCATAAAAAATTTTTTCAACAAGATTCTAAAAAATCGCACATAACACGTAATCAACAATGGTGCATATTTCGGTGATCTTTTCGGTCATCAGATGCCAATCCGCTCGACCTCTTGGTATTCTTGGCATTTTTAGGTCTGACCTGCGGCACTAAAAACTATTGGAGTGTTAATGTGCTCAGAAAAGTGCTTTATTGTAAACGGATAAATATTTTTAAGGTTTATATTCTGTGAACGGATCTTAAACTATAGTTCCTGTTAAACATAGTCATAGTTAATGAGTTTTAAATTCAAATAAAACTGCAGCGATCTGCTAAGTTGTAGTTTAATTGGGTTACCCTGTAATATTGCTTAGGTTTCTGTGATCTTGGTTTGGCCTTGTTAAACATAATTAGATTAGCATAGTATATCGACAACACTACTACGACGAAATCATTTAATAAAGAATAAATAAATCTAGTTAATTTTATGAAATTTGTCTTTTATTAAAACACATTTTTTTTAAATATTTTCCCATTATTAATAATTGGGTAAAATTATTAAGGACCAGCACATAGCTAGGGGAAGAGGGATTACCACCTAAAGCTTCTCTGAAATGAAGTTAAGATTTACTATGAATACACAACTGAGTTAATTTCTGGCTACTGAATGGATTAAAAAGTTTTTGTTTATATCTCCTTTTAAGCCGCTAAAGAGTTTATGGAGTAAACACTAATTCTAAAAGAGATCAGACCTCTTTTAGAAAACTTATACATCACAGTTTTAAAATTATTAAATACACATACGATTTCTACTTAAGTTTGAAATTTATAATGCTTAATATGATTCTTCTGAACTGAAATCTGTATTCTTTATATCTTTTTAGCTTTATATTCTCGTGTGCTCTAACGAACATTTTTAAATTTTTTTCGAGACACCTCCAGCTCAAAAAGTACCCAGATTTTGTAAATTAAACACAAAAATTTAAATTTTATTCCAAATTTATTTTATCTCCTTCAAAATATGCTCCTTCTGAAGCGATACACATATGTCAACGGCTAACCCAATTTTCCATACACTTTTCGTAGGCCCGTGCTGGTATGGCTTTTAGTTCCTTCGGCGAATTCTCTTTTACCGATTCAATCGACTCAAAACGCTTACCACGAAGGGGCAATTTGAGTTTCGGGAACAGGAAAAAATCGCACGGCGCCTGATCCGGGTACTTTTTGAGCAGAAGGTACAACTACATACGTCTGTATATACAGGATGCTGTATACAGGACCTCTTTATATATGATCTGTATATATATGATCTGTATATGTAAGATCTGTATATATACGATCTGTATATATAAGATCAGTATGTATAGGATCTGTATATATAGGATGTTATGTACATCCTATATCCAACATATGTATATTTTATTCTGTTTATAGCAGCCTGCTTTTTTTTAAATTTTTACATTATTTATTGCGTTCTCTAACTCCTTCTAAGTTCTATACTGGACGCTAATATCTAATGACACTAATTATACCCTACAGTTTTTCTCTTTACTTCAACGGTTCTTCAAAAGATACTTTAACTCTTATTAAATTTCAAAAAGAACTGAAAAAAATATCTGCAAGCAAATTATTTTGCAGGCATATTAAATTGCAACTACACTCGTACTTCCGCTATTTGCACATTATTCTTGAACTTTGGAGAGGAACATGAGGAACGTGTTCCTTGATATCTGTTAAGGCAATAGATATACTAAATTCATGCTACTTATTGTTAGCCTAGTAATGACAAAAAGCTAAAAGTACATTAAGCCAATTAATTTAACTACAAGCTTCGTATCTGATCCCTCTTTCGCTCCCATTTGCACTACAAAAGTACATACATACATACATACATAGAGTATGAAAATGATATGGAACAGAAAAAGGCAAAAAAGCAAAAAAAAACATTAAAAATTTAATTACAGGAAAAGAAAAAAGAAAAAACACTGTAAAAAATTATAATAGCAGCAAGCATTTTACAAAGTAAATAAGGGAAAAGGAAATTAAGCTGTGAAAGTGTGCAATGGAATTGTTAATACTTAAAAAGTGAGAACAGGAGGAGCACAACAAAAAAAACAGGAGGGAAAAGGAAGAATGAAAAAAGGAATAAAGCCAAATATTGAAAATAAAAATTACATTACGAGTTTAAAAGCTTTTATGTTAACATAACAATAACAGTTATGGTAATATAATGAAAACAAGCAACAACAACTACATGAACAATAACAGCAATAGTAACAGTAAATAAGAGTAACAGGAGCAATAACAACAAACAATGCTATGCTGCACCTGCACCAAGCGAAAATGTGCATAGCGATGATACGAACCTGGAATCGTGCTGTCATACGTTGCTTGAAACTTTGTGCTGCTTTTGGATCGGCCATACGCATATCCTGGTATTTCTCTTCCAAATCAGACCAGTCCTTCATGACACGGGTGACCTTCTCGCGATGTGACTCCTCGAGGCGCTGTTGGGCTTCCTTTTTTTAGAATATGTTTGCTTTGTAAATATGTATGAGAAAGTTGAACACTTACTTTTTGACTTACTTTGTAGCTCTGATGCTCATAGTGCGGATCGAAATGTGTAAAGTATGGATCGACAGTGGGCTGATTGGTTGACGGTGGCATAGCTGGTGCAGCAGACATAGATAAATCACTTGCTGCAACCGAACCTTTGCCTTGTGTCGTCTCAATATTGCCCGATTTCAATTTTCCATCATCGCCATTATTATTAATTTTATCTGCTGTTGTTGCTACTGGTTTTGCACCACTTGAGCTACCATTCTGATCCCAATTATCACCAGTCTGTTCATCATCATTCTCTTCATAGTTTTCCACATCTTCGCCCGAATCGTACTCAGCGTTAACATCATCAGCTGTGGCATCGCTACTAGTTTCGCCAGCTGCTAATAAACGAAAATAACAATCAAATAAAAACAAAAATGAAAAAAAACACATTTTAATTACTATCCTCTGTATTTGTGGACAATTTAAATTTATGGTTATATGTGTTTTGGTGTGAGAATATGTATATGCAACAAACAATTGTAATGCATGCAACTAACCATCAATCATTTCATCCTCTTCATCATCACTCAAGAGGTCGTCATCATCGTCGATGTCATCATCAGCAGGTTCGGTCTCCTCCTCAGGCAAATTGCTTATTTCAGCGGGCATCACGACAGGTAAATCGGTTTTCTTGACACGTATCTCGTCGGCTGCACAAGTGTTGGAAAAACGAAAAACGAAAAAGGGAAAAGGAAGAAGAGTGGTGAAATACATAGTAAGTGTGAAATTAATTTTTAATTGGCACAAAAGATGCTAATGGGCAACAATGGCAGCGAGAGTGAATGCCGTATTGACTGCAGTTTGAAAGGCACTGACCAAATTGGAATTTTTACGTTTTCACGAAATTCAATTATCGAATTGCACAGGAAATCGACAATTCAAAATTGTTTTTTATAGTTTTTTGTATTTTTTTTTTTACTTTTGAATTTCATTGTTTTAAGTTTTCATTTTCCATTATCCGTTTTCCATTTCAAATTGTTGGTTTATTGTTGTTATTTTTGTTGTTGCTGTTGTTGTGCAAAGTGTTTTGCATACTTTAACAAAATAAATGAATTTCATGTTCGAAGCAATTGTTTTGCATTTTGTATTTTATTACAGAAAAATCTACTCAGATTGACTTTTTTTGGATTTTTTTTATATTTTTTTTTATATTTTTTTTTTTGAAATTTTATTTCATTTTAAACTTTAATCGAAATTAAAGTCATGAAACATTTAAATGTGTAATTTTTTATGCAAACAAAAGTTTAGCAACTTTAGTTAAGTTTGTAAAGTTTTTAAATCAATCAATGTTATCACACAAAATGTTTTAGTAATAGAAAATAGTGATATATGTGCGTATATATATATATATATATAGTTGTCTGCAGTCATCGATTTTGTTGGCAGATTTGTATTTAAATTAAAATTTAAAATTTTTTGGCTGGATTTAAAATTTTTCTAAGATCAACCACATAACCACAAACCGCAAACATAAATTGACGATGATTGTTTGTGTTTGGCTTCTGAAATTTAATTAAATTAAATTTTAATTTTTGTATAAATAGAAAATATAAAATAAGAAGATTTTTTAAAATATGAATTTTGGACTAAGAGCCATGTCGAACAGAGAGTCATAATAATATAATTAAATAATAAAATAATAACAAATAATATAAATAATTATAATTGTCGTTTTCTTCCTATCTTTAATACTATTTCGATACGTTTGTGTTTAAATTTAAAACATTAATTTTTATAAAGTACCAACCTTCAAAAGACTATGTGTAAAATTTCATGACATTTCGATTAGTTAGAAAAAAGTGACAGCCATTTAAGTGAAGCTACTTTTGTTATTCTCAAAACAAGAGATTCAAAACAATTTCGTGTGTTAATTTATCATTACTTCTTGATGAAAAAAAATACTGTACAAGCTCAGGAATGGTTTCAAAAGTGTTATCCGAACTCTGCTCCATCGAAAAGAACCATTTGTTATTGTTATTGTTGAATTTAAACGTGGTCGTACAGACACCGATGTTGGTGAACGTTTTGGTCGTCCAATTGAGGTGGTTACTCCAGGAAACATCAAAAAAGTTCAGAAATTGGTTATATCTAATTGTAAATTTAAATTGCATGAGATAGCTGAGACCGTAAAGATATCAAAAGGCAGTGTGTTTACAATTATGCATGAACATTTGACGATGAGAAAGCTCTTTTCAAAGTGGGTGCTGCATTTACTCACAGTCGATAAAAAACAACAACGTGTTGATGATTCAAGACCAGTGTTTGGCCATGGATCCATCACTTCACTCCGGAATCAAAACGATTCTCATCTTAGTGGACTGCAGCCGGTGAACCAAGTCCGAAGCGTCAAAAGACACAACAGTCAGCTGGGAATGTTATGGCTTCAGTATTTTGGGATGCACATGGTATAATCTTCATTGACTATCTCGAAAATGGAAAAACAATCAATAGTAAGTACTACACGGCATTACTGGATCGTTTGAAAGCAGAAATTGTGAAAAAACGACCGCATATGGCGAAGAAAAAAATTTTGTTTCACCAAGACAATGCACCATATCACAAGTCAATAAAAACAATGGCAAAATTGCACGAATTACACTTTGAATTGCTTCCTCATACACCGTATAGTCCAGATCTGGGCCGAGCGACTACTGGCTATTAGCTGATCTCAAAAATATACTCGCCGGTGAGAAATTCATCTCAAATGAAGAAGTAATTGCTGCAACTGAAGCCTATTTTGAGGTAAAAGACAAATGATTTTATAAGCACGGCATCTAGAAGTTAGAGAAGCATTAGAATAATTGTATTGCCCTTGAAGGAGATTATATTGATGAGTAAAATCGATTTTTGATGAGTAAAATCGAAAAAATTTGTTTTTCTTAGTTAGTCACACGTCTTATTGACTGATGTGTTATATATTTACTTCTAATGGGAGGAAATTCCGATGTTTATGACTTTCCTTTTGATCAATTTTAAATCGAAATTTATCTTTTTTCTTATTTTCAATTTTTTACGTTACATTAAAAATAACTACAAAATCAAATTATTCGTGACCATTGACTCTCTAATATCCTTAAGGCCTGTGTTATATAAAGTGTTACGGGCACGTCAAAATTGGCTCTTTCGGGCTATGACGAAAAATCATGTTATGTAGACTGTCATATCAGTTTGTTAATTTCGTATTTTTACTATTACTTTTGTACTTTTTGATTGTGCCTGAATTTTAAAGAAAACATATACATATAACATGGCTTTGACTATGGTAAGTAACGAGGCACAGATAGCATCGGTTTTCATGACCGAATTTAAGCCGACATTTGTTTTTTTTCTCTCACTCTCAGTTTTTTAATTTACATCGAAAACAACAACGGTTTTGATTTTGATGTGCTCGTGACACTTTACATAACATGGGCTTTAGCGTACGAAATTATAAAATGCATACTTAATTTTAATAATTCTCTCATTAAGATTTTCACTTAATTCGAGCTTCTCTTAAAATGAAGCACATTTTTTAGGTTCGTTTAAGATCAATCTAAATGAAAAGTATTGTAAGTTATGGTTATTCATTATGTGTCCCTGATTTGTCAGCATTGTTTCAGTGGTATATGTCAAAGAAAACTGTCATATATTTTATTTCTAATTCATATATATGTATTTAGTTTGAGGTGTGCTAAAACATTATAATTTGTATGATGATTTTTCGCATCGATTACTTATTAGATTTTTAGATCAAATATTTAAAAATAATATTATAATCTTATATATAAGTAACTTAAAGTTGTGTTTATTTTAAATTATAATTAAACATTAATTTTATGAAAAATATTGACTTTTTTTTTTGCTATTTTTTGCTATTAAAACAATTATATATAGGTAAATTAGAATGTAAGTTTTTTATTTGCAGATATCTGAAACGTGGTTTAAATGATTTTGAAATTGCTAAAAGAAGGAGCATTATGAATAAAAAAAGAGAAATAGAACCTGTAAGTGGAAGTAATTATTATTACGTTGTGTGAATTTGTGTAGTTATTAAGGTTAGGTTAGGTTGAGAAGGCGCGTGCTGGCAGTTATCGGCACTTCCACTCGGAGGCATATATTGCCCATTGTATTGCCCTTAATCTGCTATTCTTGTTAAATCATTTGGTTTTCCAGATAAAGTTGAGAAGATCTGATAAGTTTACTTTCGTTATCTTTTCCAGGCCTGTGAGAAAGCAATCCTCAAGATATTGAAGTCGCCTTGTTTGCAGTCTTGGACAGAGACAGAGAAAGTGGTTAATGGATTCTACCTCCTCCTCATTTTGACAACTCCTGCATAATCTACTTGTTAGAACTTGCCACCGTAGAAGCATAGGCGCAATAGTACAGTGCCTCGTTAGTACTTTAGTAAGTACAGAACCTGCAGGTTTGCTGAAGAAAAGCGAATGGTTTTCGCTTTATTTTTGTCCAAACTAGGCCATAAGTTTCTAGCGAACTTACAGTCTTCGCGGTTAGTCCATAAATCGTTAGTCACCTTATTGGTGATTCCCTCTATGATCCTAAAAAGTTTGCATGTCGATGTTTGTACTTAGAGGTACATCTCATCTCATCGCTAATTTATTCCCTCCAATATCGCAATGTCCAGGAACCCAGCAAAGAGATAACTTTTAATATATTTTTTTAAAATATTAGATTTAGTACTGACATACTCGAAATTTAGAATATTTTATAATTATGTAAAAACAATTTTTTTTTCACAAATTTTATTATAAATTAAATTATTATTTTTAAACATAAAATAATCATGGCTGAAGCAAATCAGTAAAGAAGAGAAGGAGTTAGATACAGTGGAAGAGTTTGAAAAAGAATGTCCATTTGCACGTCAGGACAGTTACAGACGGTTCGGAAATAATTGTGATTGTATAAAAAGACCAATTGAGGATACCTTATCTAAACCATTGGTCACTGGTACAACCAAATCTCTTAAGTATGATGTTGTTTGTTAAAACAATTTAACAAATAAAATTAAAAAAATATTTATTTTAGTCAATCTATTGAAGAAAAGCAACAAAAACAAGAGAGACATGCAATTTATGAGTGTTGGGGTGTTGATGGTATTATTCCACGTCCATGCATTTCAAACACCGACCAAAAACAAGAGGAACATGAAGATTTAGAGCGTTGTGGTGTAGTTGATATTCCTATTCCAAGTGCATGCACTTCAAGCACCGAGCAAAAAAATGTCGAAGCTGCTCCATGCACTTCAAGCACCGAGCAAAAAAATGTCGAAGCTGCTGGTTCGCCAATTATTGCAGATGATCACAGTTGTGATGAAAACTGTAATTTTTCTCTCTGTATTGACGCATTAATAAAATCCCTTTTAGAAGATAAGGAAGGGAAATTATTGCCCTCTAAAAAATATGACAATGATCATTTGAATCGCAAAGTAAATATAAATATTTTGTTTTGTGTTTTTCTTTATTATATAAATAAAAAATTTTATTTTAAAGAGAGGTATCTTTCGTTGGCAAAATACGTCTTATAATGTTAGTGGTCATATTTCGGACCAATGCCAAGAAACAGGTTGTATAACAGTAAAGGATTCAAAAAATTGTGCGTTAAAATCGTCTAAAATAAATTGCCAAACAAAAGTGAGTGCGGTAAGCTTAAATTTAATTAAGTATTTAAATGTTGAGAATAATCTAATTTTCATTTCAGTGTAAATATGATGAGAATGAAATTGATATTTTTCAAGAAAGTTCCTTTAATAGTCAAATTCCTTTAAATCCTAACAACAATCAATCATTAACAATCGCTAAAGACAGTAAACGGAACCGAAATACTAAAATCCTTGATGTGGTGTCATTGGATGGGTATAGAGGAATGGATCCAATCGATCTTCTGGTAAAATATATTGAAACTCCATCTGATTCAAAAAATGTTGAAAATAAAGGTAATTCTAAGAAAAAAACTCTAAATAAGAAAGAAAATGGAGTTAAGAAGGATGTACTGGATACTAAAGAAAATTATAACAAAAATAAATATGTTAAAAAGCAACAAAGTAATGCTAAAGATATAAAAGAAAAAGTGAACATTGAAAGAGATATAAAGGACAAAGAAATTGACTTTGACAAAAATATTATATGCAAAGATAAACTTCTAAATAATAAGACTGAAAAAGGTAAGAAAATTAAAAATTTTGTTAATTTTAATGTTGAAGCAATATTAATGAATCAAATATTCTAGAAATGGATGCAAATGTACACGAAACTGGAGAAATTGCTCTAAAAAAAGACAATAAGAAAAAAGGCAAAAAACAACGAGCGAACACTGATAAACCAAAGAGTAATTCTATTCGTCGTAAATATTAAACGCAGGCGTTTTTTGTTAAATTAACAATCATTCTGTAAAAAAAATTAATAAAAAATTTATAACAATCTTCAGAAACTAACTCTAAGCCAGCTCCCAAGGAACTGATTCTAGCGATTATAACTTTGGGCATTTTTTTTTACCAAAAAAAAATCTTCTATTAAAAATAAATAACATCATAATAGAAATTCCAACGTACCAATACCGTCGTATATACTGAAAACAATTTTGTTACCAGTTTCATCTGTTAATGATTAATATTAATATTAATTGTACCGATACCTACGATAGATGTTTTGTAATATACATATGATGTAACTGGAACTACCCATAAGGCTAAAACATCAAACAATTTATTTTTAAATTGCGAAATGATCATAACAAAATGAGGTTAAATTATTATGAACATTATAGATATTATAATAAACTACAGAGACATTCAGTTTTAATACTAATTATAGTAGTAAGTGGCGATATATCTGCTATTGCTTCAAAAAAAACTTTCGATGTAAATTATCATTATGACATAATAATAAACAATAATAACATAATAACAACAACCAGTACAAGACTATTAAATTACGCAGTACTACAAATCTGTCTGTAGTTGTCAAAATTATTATTAGCGACACGTCATGTAAGAAACTTACAACAAATACCAAAAGTTCATTATAAATAGTTCAACGGTGCTTACGAATATAGGAAGTAAATATAGAAAAGTTTTATTAAAAAATTTATCATCACCTATCTTCTACATTAACGAAAAGCATATAATTTCAATGGAACTGTTATAGTTGCAACCGTGTTCATTACCTAATTAGAATCAACACTAACAAGCCACGCATTTAAATACATACAACTATACTCTGCTCCCCAGGGTCGACGGTGACAGAAAAAATGACTGAAAACAAAACAAACTGGAATCGCATGGTAATGTTTGCTGAAATTTTCACAGGTTGAAAAAAAGAGATTTCGCCAGAAGACAACTGAAGCAACCAGCAAGATGATGGACAAGGTTGATCATCTGAAGCAATAGTGGGGCCTGGACGCAGGTCATACCGATGGAAGTCTTAGATGATTAACAGGGACCGTACTTTGAATACTTATGTAGAACAACATCTGTAGGAATGAGAGCGAGTTGTTTTATCCGTGCGTGTCGGAAACTTACTTTTCGGACGCTGGATTGTGGCCAGTGCATGGGCATTACAATCCTTGTCGCAAAAAAAAAATCACGAGTTGATTGAAAGACGACCCACGACCAGAACGGCTTAAAAGATATGGCACAGTAATTTTGTTACACATCAATTCGCAGTCTCATCCAGCAAAACCAGTATAAAGATACCTCAATTAGACATTCTTCTGCACCCGCTCTATTCCCTGATCTGGCGCTATCTGACTATCATCTCTTCGCATTAATAGGGCACGCGGCCGCAGAGTAGCACTTTAGCAAATTCGAGGAAGTTGGAAGATAGATTGCAAAACTGGTTTTTAAGAGACACAAATTATTTTACTTCAGTCTTGTGAGAAGAATTAATTTGGTGTGCTGACAGTTTAGTTATTGTTTTGTCATAGGTCGATAATTATGATCTTAAAAATGAAGAAAGAAATTCTCGAAAACGAAATTCGAATTAATGAAATAGTTTTAAATTCAATCAATGATATAATTGAAAATTGTTTATAAACATTTGGATTTGGAAGGTTGATATGTTGATCAGATGCTTTAAGAGATAAAGTTTGACAGAGTAATTAAAATTATGTATTATCGAAACTATAATCTATCAATAGTGTGGAGAATAAGCACTTTGGCAGAAGAAACATGGATTTCGCATAGAAGTAATATCCTGCAAGGGGGGGAATTCTATAGTACATTTACAGTAGTTTTAAGCCCAAGCTGCAATGAACCAAAGATGTAGATACTCTTTTGTGGAGCTGGGATCGGTAAGGTAAAATTTATGACGACACAAAACTTGTGGCGATTTGAACACAAAAATGTTAGCATCCTCTTTAACCAAAATTATGAAAGTTTCAGGAACAAGAAGACTGGATACTTTCTTTACAAAAGCCCAATTTGGACTAATATAAGGAGTTTGACTAAAATAAGGAATTTGACTAAAAAGCCTACAAACTGACGACTCAGATGGATATTCTAAATATATTGCTCATAGTAATTATTAACACAAGTTTTAAGTTCAATCCATCCCTAATCTATACCCTAACCCAGGTATATGCATTTCTAATTCCTTTGACGTTACCCGGTACAATATAGGTCTCCACGGGTTGTCACAACAACAACAGATTTTAATGCATCAATTTGAGTAACACGTTGCGTGAAGAACTATATTTTCCTATATCGATAGCTCTTTAACATACACTCAGTGCGGCGCTAGATAAATGTATATTAAAGAATAATTAATTATAGTTGTATGATTTATACTCAAAAATATATCTTATCATCACATACATATTACATATATATATGTGGTATACGTGAAATGTGCAAATTTAACTGATTTGGTAAGCATTTATTTGCAAATAACGCATAAATAACCCATCGTCGAAGACATGCGAAATGGCAAAAAGATTCTTCAAAATATAAAAGGCCAGCATAAATGCCAGCTGCGTCACTAAAATATTCCATGGATAACGGATTTCGAAAATTATTCATCAATTTGCAATGTTAAGCTTTTTTTAACGAGACCGTCCATTTGGTGTGCATTGAGTATGTCCTATGTCCTGTTAGTAAGAGTGCATATATTTTGGGGTACTTACTCTTGAAATGCTTTGGACAGCAAACGAACTCAACGCCGGAAAACAATGAAATCCCACATGGCAATAACATAGCGAAGCTACGCATTTGCATGCCACGTTCCTGACATGCAGCTGCACCGGTTTGGTTCCACCTGATGAACGGCCAACAACGTGATGCATTATGAATGTGATCAAATAAGCAACCCTCTGGCACTAGTAGAGCATCGGATTGGAATGGTCCTTCTGAAAAAAAAAGTGCACAACATGGCAAAATTGCAATGAATGCAGTTTGTTTAATATGAATTGTTTGCTCTACGTGTGTGAGTTTGTGTAAATGTGTGTGTGTAATATAGCTATGGAGTTTAGTACCTGGTACCTTTGCGTGGGCTGTTGAATTAGTTTGGGTGTGGTTATGTTACTTAAATGCACGGGTTACGCATACAAATTTATGTGCTCTTTTTTATATTATGTTTTTAGGGTTTTGGTCTTTATTTCTTTAAATTTTTTTTTTTTGTTTTTTAAACTCACCGAGACAACGGAAAGGTTTAATCCAACGATGTACACCTTTACATTTAGCTGAATTTAATGCACCCTGACGACACCAGCCACCGATTTTTTGATAGTGGGAGGATTCCACAATGTTGGTGATGTCACGATTGGGATAAGCCTGCAATGGTACGGAAAAAATAATATAGAATTTAATTGAATTGAGTTAGTTGCTTTGAATGGTTTTAATTGTTGACAGAGTGAATTGGAAGTGGTGAATTGGCCACGTTGAACTTTTAATTAAAAACTGTTTTCGTTAAATAAACTTGGCTCAGTGGAATTTTGATTCCATTTTGTAGTGGAGTTAAGAATCAACAATTTTAATTGTTTTTTATTTGTTAAAGCTTTTAACTTTTTTTACAAGTGTATATAGATGTATTACTACTCTTGTTTATTTTCTACACTTGTGTCACGGAAATGTAAAAGTCGGGAATAGTAAAATAGATTATTGATAACATATGGATGAATTTATATTTGATTAATTATTTTTATAAAGTAGACGGTCTGCAGACATTTAGATTTATATTGTATTTACTTGTAAAGAATAGTCATAGTCTTTGTGACTATGTGGGAGGATAATGGAGCGGCATTTCTTATCTTCGTATAATATTATAAAATCCTCAAAGAGTTGAGCGGTTGCAGTGCTCCGCTCAACTGGAAATATAAATTCCTACTATGTTAATATTCCCATTAATAATAAGTTCCATAGGCGTTAGAATAATTATTCGTAATTGATTTTCTTTTTAATCTCTTTTGAAAGTGCCTTACTAAGAGTGCTACAGCTAGGGTATTAGAGTGGTTTAATAAACTAGATACACAATTATCTAAATATAAAAATATTTAGAGAATATGTAAGCTAAGGCATAATTTTTTCATGTTCATTTTGGTTTCAGTATTTCTATCTAGTATACAAAATCTTATCTAAATCGCCTAACCGTTTGTTATATCAACCTTCATATGGTTAGTTAACAATACTTTGAAATATACTTAATAATTTACAAAATATAACATTGCAGTTTGACAATGTCTTCATACTACTGTAAAGAGCTATTAAGGCCATGAAAAAACGATTTTCCATTTGAAGGTTAAGTCCTTCAAACCCGGAAGAAATATTACCGCTTCCTTTATTATTACTTAAACAAAAATTTTGTAAATGTTTAAATATTCATAAAAACATTTGTAATTTTAGTTTGTGTACATTGTTTATATCACGATATATAATTAACCAAACTAAGACAACAATTTCACATCAAACGTTACTCGCCTACATATAAAATTAATTTATTGAAATTAATGAATACATTATATTTGACCCTAAAAATATGCTTGGATAATTATTATAATTTTTAAGACATTTGTGCAGAAAATACTTTTGCCTTCATTCGCTACATTTACTACTCCCGTGCTCTTTGCCAATTTCTAACTTTGTATGTGAGCAGAAATGACGTTGCACGTGCCATTTAATCGTATAATTGCCACTTAAGGAATAACAAAACTTAAAATACGCAAATACAGACTGAAACATTGGCTCAAGTATGAATGTACATAAATTCCATGTACGACTATTTGCAGTTTTATTGAATAAACTAAGTTTTCGAAATTAGAATGCTTTTGTTGTTTTAAACTAATTGTGTTGTTGAGCGTAAAATGGTTGAAACGTTGAAAATAAATGAGAAAAATGTATGCCAGAAGAAAAAAATATAAGTTTCTACTGCATAACGCACACGTATTTGAACTACCGAGTCTCCTTTGTTCGCAGAACACAACAGAACAGAACAGAACAGAAATCTATAGATTGTTTGTGTGTCTGTACGAGCTACTGTGTATGTTCAGCTTCGAAGTACAGTATAATGCACACACTTCCGTTTATAAATTTTATATAATCACATCAGTTAACTTAGCATATTTAATTGAGTTTACTTGTTAGTGTCCTTTAATCTATTTTAATATATCAACTGGTTGGATACATACACTTTGAACATACTACCAACATACATACGAGTATAAAAACGTACCCAAAGCATTAAGTCATTGCTGAGCTTGTACTTATATCCGTTGCTTATACTAGCGTTGATGTTTACAATAACAATAATAATAAAGTTTTGCACAGTTAAAGGGACACATTGAGATATAATCGACAGCAGCAGCAGCAGCAGCATTAAAATTTATTTAATAACATCATGCAGTACAGCTTAATTAATTAAAGAAGAGATTCACTGAATTGTTATAAAATTATTTGCACAAAATTATAACGTGCACTAACATATATGCAGCTATATATAAGTATATATATATTTACAAACGTATATATGTATATATATATATAAACATTGAGGAGTACATATTCCTCATTACGCTGTAATGAACATGTCTATATATGAACGGTTGTGTATGTTTACAAATTCATTCAGACGGAATAATAAATAAAGCCTAAAAGTATGCTACATGTCAAGTTGTTAGAATTGCAACAACAGCAGCAAATAAATTGTGCTTGTACCCGTCGTATCTATTGTGAATGCAATTTTCTATTCCAGGTCCTTAAAAACTTAACATATGAAATACATTTTGGTCGAGGCATTCATTGTAAAATTCCTCGTGTTTATTATTTTTACTATTGATATTTAATGATTTACATACATAAGTACACATGAATCATTTAAAATATATTTAAAGTGTGAGATACAAAGGAATTTATATGTCTTCATTGTAATTGCTATGTAGGATAATTAAAGTATTTATTATTACATACCTACTCTTGGTATGTTAAGGCAAATTAGTCAATTTATAATCAAGTGTGCCATATATTAAGAACAATCATTTACGCATAAAGGAATTAATTTGCAGGATTTCGTTAAGCTTTGACTGTTATTTGTGCTGGCTTTAGATACATTCCTTTGATGTGCATTAATGTTTCGATTGCTTGTTAACATTTTACGATTGATGTAAACCAAAGGGAGTAAGGTCATAAATTGTGTTGTAAATTAATTAATTACAAAGTTGTTGAAAAGAATTGCTACGATTTAGCATTGATTAAGTCTATTATGTGGTTTATACATGACTGCTTGTCTTATTATTGTGTTTTTTTGCAAAATGATGCATACTTAGCTGAAACACTTATATGCCTTTGATATCACATATAAGAAAATAGAGAACATATCAATGTATTATACCAGAAACGATAAATTTTAATTATTGAAATATTTGCACTGTTGTAAAGAAGATATTCCATTTATACTTTATGGTTAGAAAAGAGTGCTCGTTTTCTAGAATCATTAACAGCAGGACGAAGCGAATCACTGCTAGTTAACTAATAGAATTAAACAAATTAAATATTGTCTAAGGCATTTGAAGGCTAATGAAGTTTGAACAAGAATTAAGTTGGAAGATTTTATAAACTTACGATTAGATAAGGCAACATTCAATCAGTTTATAAGATGACTATTAAAATGTAAGTTTGTTTGTATATGCATACAGATTTATTTAAATGGATGTGAATTTGTGTAGTAGAATTATAGACACAATTCACACCATAGTCTGGTTGTTTGATGTGATACATTCACCCCAAAGCTTCACTAACATTTTAATGCTTTTTTACAGAACGATTTACACTTAGTAGGCGTTAAAGCAGGCTTTAGGTTAGGCAATTATTTGCTTACTTAAATGATCATAATAATCCTTTACCAGAATTTGGCCTAACGCAACACTTCTTTCTCTCTCTAGCTTTTTCTAGTCTCGTACATCAAGTGTGGTAACAGTATCATCAACTTGAACAAGCCACCGAAGACACGGTCCACATTTAAGTCGTCTTTCTCCTATTTTTGCTCATCATAATCTATTCTTATGACATGACTAAGTCACAGAGTTACTCAAAGTTATTACGAGTAGCTTGTGGAACACATCCATTTATTATAAAAATCACGCCACTGAAAGACTGAAAGCATATCATTGATTTCGCAGCACTTGCAATATTTTTGCGTATATTCTTGAATTTCTTTTTGCTAAACATAATTCTTGATTAAAATAACCCAACATTTTTATTATTATTTATTCACTTTTAATTATTTTAATAATTATAATTATAATTTTAATTATTTTTCATTATGCACAAATTTTCTAAATTCAAATTTAAATAAACATATATTGAACTTGTCAAAATTGAATCGATTATTGCATATATTCAATAGCTGACACTGTAGTATTTGTAGGCAGCATTTGAAAATTTACTCAAATCAATCCTGTGAAGTTTATAGTTAAACACGTTCTTGAACGTGTTCATGAATCTTTTCACACCAACAATTGTATGAGTTTAAACATGTTTAATAATTGGTTTAAGCACTTAAACTTGTTTTAAGCCGATTTAACATGTCTGTTAGAAAAGACTATAAATTTTGGTTTTGACTTCTAGCACCAAAATTCGTAATGTAAACATGGTATAAGAAAATGAAAGTATACTACTTTATTCTCAATACTTTTTCCACTACTTTCGCTACTTTCTTCTATATCACTGTTATTTTTAATGATATGTCTACAGTAAATACGGAGGCAAACACGTACATACACAAGTTTAAATTATGACTACTTGGGTTTGTGTTGATACGATTTAAGATAAGGGCAACTCTTTACTAATATATATAAAACAAATTTAAAAAGTAAAAAAAATAAAAGCAACTGTATTTGCTTAGTTTTTTAAACTGTTGAATTGAAACTGCTTAAACCCAAGAACAAAAATTTTTATCGGCATTGATACGAAATACAAAAATGTCTTTATCATAGAGACCATCTAGAAATGTAACCTATTTTCATAACCCAACTGATATTTTTTTTTTGTTCTGCTGAACAATAGAAAATACCATACGCAGTAGCCGCAGCAAGTATCAATAACAGCGCCTGCAGCATTAACAGCAGCATTAACAGCAGCATCAACAGCAGATCAGCAGCAACTGTAAACAACAAAGCCAGCACTGCACAAAGCAACGATAGCATTTAATGCTTTTGTCATAATGTGGAGCATTTTTCTACTATGTTTATGTGTTTATGTTTGTAATGGGATGTATGTATGTGCAAGTATGTGTGCATTTCACTTTATAATATTATATTTGTTTATATACATAAATATATATGTATGTATGTGTATGTGTTTAAATATATGCTGGCAATTTAACATATTCATACATTTGCGTCCCTTTTTATTGTTATATTAACATCCTGTAACATAATTGTTTTGCAACATGGCATTATAAAGCTTTTTTCCATCATTTCCGTTTCCTGTGGTCAATATGGGTTTGCCTGATGCTGTCTTTATTGGCCTTTGTTATAGTTACTGCCCCGTTGTTGGTGCTATCATTTTCTGTCATTGTTTTTGTTGTTGCTGTTGTAGCTAATTTTAATGCAGTGTTTGTCTTCCTCATGGTGAAATATTTTTTCTTGCGTACTTGCCACTCTTACCGGTACCGCTTTTTCTCTATCTCTAATTCATTCTCTGCACATGAAGCACCACCGTTGTTACTGACTGTCTGTTTGCGACCCAAATGTGCTTTCAAGCGGCTTTTTGTAACAGCTGAAGCACATTTGACCATACCGCACCTGCTGCAGCCTACACGGCCAAGCAAATGTTAATACATTTTTGCACATAAAATGAATAAAGAAAAAAAACAAGAACGAACAAAAAATGTGTGTTTGCCTACTAATACTCACTCATACATATGTATGTGTTAGTATATTCATGTGTTCTAGGCCTACTTGAGCTCAGTTCTGCATATGCAAGCTTACAAGCAGGCACGCAGGCAGGCGCTTGTAGTTGACATAAAAGTGGTTAAATACAACATAGTTCAAGTGGTTTTACCTTGTGCTTTGCTGTTGTTGCTGCTATTACTGCTGCTGCTGCTACTGCTGCTGCTGCTACTGCTGCTACGTTGCTACTGATTTCGCAACAATAAAAACAATAGAAACGTTCGTTTAAAAATAAAAAGAAAAAAATGCAAAACGCAAAAAGAAAAAATTGAATTTAAAAATAACGTAACTGTTTCTGTCACAAGCATGTAGAAGAAGCGTCACATGAGTTGGGTGTGGTATTTAGTAAGTCAAAGGGTAGGTAGGGTTGTTGATAGGTAGGTGGGGTGCCATACGTTTTGTTTCTGCTTTTATCAACAATCAGGTGTGTGTGTGCGTGTGTGTTTTTATATTGGTATTGTATGAGCATTTTGAGTGGCCATGTTAACCCTCTTTTAACGGCATTCACCCGCAGCCCAAGCCACAGCCCCAGCCACTGCCATCGCCGCAGCCACATTCACAATTACGTGCAGCTTTTGTGGTTTAATTTCAAGCGCTCACAGGGTTTCAAAATAGCACAATTGATGGCTTAGTTTACCGAGTTGAAGTTGTTGGATTTTGTGCGGGTGACGTGTTGCTCAAAAAAAAAACAATAATAAAATTTAAAGAAAGCAACAAAAAAAATAACAAAAAAAAATTGCAGTTCACATTTTGTGGCTGATTAATTTGGGTGCGCTAAAGGGTTTTTAATTTTTTTCCCTTTATTTAGTTGGTTTTGCACTCGCTTATAAATTAACTAACGTAGTTTTAATTTTAAGCTCTGAAAGGATTTTAAATTAATTAACTTATGTTGGTAGTGAGAGTAAAATATTGTGGTGAATTTTTAAACTTTGTTTTTTATTTCAGTGGATTTTAATTAAAATTTTCTGCTGGGGATTCTTCACTTAATTGAAATGATATATCACAGCTAATGAGTGTAGATAGCAGGAGAAAGTGTGCATTAAAATTCGTTATTAGTTTTTATGGTCATATAAAAACAAAAGTATAAAGCTATAACAAAAACAATGAAAATAATAAAAAACAAATTTGTAAAAAAAAAATTTATTAAAAAAATTTATAGAAAAAATTGTAAAAACTAAAATTATAAAAATGAAAAACAAATGTTTAACGCAATTATTTAGTTGGCCACTAAAGATGTAAGTCATCCTTGGCCACTTGCGGTAGCTTTCACCAGCCATACTGATTAGTGGCTTGCTATTGCCAGTTGGTAGTATCGAGTGCCTTCAAATCACCTGGTCCTTTCTTCACTAGCGGGTACCACAGCAAGCACCTCTCTAACCATAACAGTTTGTACCATTCATATCACATGGTCAAACCAGAAAAATTGTTGAATTATTGGTTACCTGGACCTTCTACCAAAGAAACAGAAGTCCTCTAACGCGTTTTTCACACCTTGCCAGAGCACTTTTCTCGATTTAGACGAGATGACCGAATCAGCGAATTTGCTAAGTGTTTATGCGCTTAACAATCTCAATGTCGCTGTTTAGTTTATACAGTTCATCGTTCCATTTAATTCGTTAATCGAGTAAATATTGTTAATATCGTATATAAGTATGTATGATAAGAGACCATAAATTTTCCGAAATTTTTTTTTCACAGTATAGGTCATTCCAGTTCGATATTTGTATCGTATGTTAGTATCTATCAGAAGAGACCATAAATCTTTTCTGAAAATTTTTTCTTTTTAAGCGAAATGAGATCTACCGCTGTGAAGAAAGAGGTGCCGTTAGAATTATCAATCACCTGGATAAGCCAAGCACATTTTTTAGGGATAATATAATAGAATTCCATCAACTTTTATTTATAAGCACAATTTGCTTATTTTGTTTAAAATTATAAAAACACCAAATGAATCACTATAAGAAGTCGAAGACGTTAAGTAAATTCTATAATGATATCAAAATAGGTATAAGATCTATATATGGGTTTGAAGTCTATCTGTATCTCTCCAAACAAAGAATTAACTTACTTTCAGGAATTGGTATAGCTGAACACAATTATTTTGTTTTATAAGCAAAAAAACACCAATTAATTTACTATAACTATGAGTCTTAAGTTTATTTATATTTTTTCAAACAAAAAGTTAACTTGGTTTCAGGGATCGGTACAACTGAGCACTTCAACTATAACTGTAAGTTAATTAATATGGGTCTGAAGTCTGTGTTTGGACATGCTATACACTTTGTTATTGTCAATAGTTTAACTATTTGACCTATATAAGATTCTATAAAATATGAAAAACACTGCTAATTAAACAATTCATTAAATTTTTCTCTTCTTTTGTTCTTGCATATCTATTTTTTATATTTGAAAGGATCTGCTGGTGTAGATATTTGCAGAATAAATTTCTTGGTTTCTTCGGTTAATAGTAAAACAAAGGATTGTGAAAACTTCTACAACATGTTTTAATTTGCAATATGATTTTTTTTATAATTTTTCATTCAACTCTTAGTACGAAACGTAGACTTCAAGTTGCTTGTATGGGCAGAAATGCTTTTACATGGCAAATAAGAAGCACAATTTTTTGCATGTTTTTCCCGGTGGTTGGATTTATGGTAAAGTAGGTTAATCCTATCAACAGCAACCGATTGGGTTGAAATTTTTTCTAACTTTTTTCTTTTTTCTTTATTTTTCATTTTTTTTTTGTTTAATTTAGCTATTTTGCTAGCGGCTTAAAACCACTGAATGGCGCCTGATTTTAAATAAATTTTTCATTTCATTATTTTCAGTGAATTTTATGCATCGCAATGTTTCATTTTGAAATAATTGAAATCAATTGCAATATTTGCACTTAAATTCACAGATTTGTGATTTATCTTGTTTTGATAAAACTATCTTTTTCAATTCACGACCACTGCAATTTTTGTTCATTTTTAATTTGGACATAATAAAAAATTTGTTTATTTATCAGCATTAATTTTAGTGTAAATAAAAACATATTTATTATTTGCATTTCAATTATATAAAAAAAAATAATCTAATTACTTTAGTAAATATTTGCAAATACTAAGCCGCTTTTGGATAATAAATCCATAAATTATAATTTGCTTACAAAATATATTTGTATAATTTTTGACATATTATTAAATAATAAATATTAAATTATTTTTTGTTTGAATTAGGTTTTAATTAGTTTAAACATTTGTTTAAAATTTGAACTTATTGTTATGGTAATATATAGAACATAAACGGATTAATTTCAAGTGAATTACAATTTAAGTTTACTTTAAGAAAAAGTTTATAATATTAAAAAAGAAGTTTTAATATATTTTTATATATAATATAGATATTTTCATATATATATTATCTATTATCAAAACTCAAAAATATGATACCCTATCCGAGATATATCCTACAGGCTTATACACTTTATCGATTTATTAATAACTTCTTAGTGCTGTTTCCCCTTATGGAGCATAGGGCCGCAATAATTCTCTCAAACCGCACTCTGTTAGTAGTTGCTTCACTGCATATATCGTTTCATGTCTAGTGCGCTTCTGTAATTTCTCTTTCAATTGTCCTTCTCAGATATATTAACTGTTATCTAAACTCAAAAATTTGATACCCTATCCGAGAGATATCCTATAGGCTTATACACATTATCGATTTATTAATAACTTCTTAGTGTCTGTTTCCCCTTATGGAGCATAGGGTCGCAATAATTCTCTCAAACCGCACTCTGTTAGTAGTTGCTTCACTGCATATATCGTTTCATGTCTAGTGCGCTTCTGTCATTTCTCTTTCAATTGTCCTTCTCCAAGTTAAAGCCAGTGCACCAGGGCGTCTGCTGCCTTGTGGGTTCCACAACCTACTATCGTCCGAAAGTTTGGGGTAAAAGTTCTGCATTTGATATGTAATTGGGCCACCATATTTATTGCATTTTCCACAGGCATATATTTAAAAATGTTTGTATCTTCCTTTCTATCTGTTTTGAAAACTTCCATGTTTTCGCAGTTATTACATTTGAATTGAAAATACATATTTTAGTTCTTTTGTTAAGATGTCGCGATTTCCATATATTCCATAGCTGTCTAAACATTGTTTACGCCTTCTTTATACATTTATAAATCTTTGTCGATCTTTGTGGTCTATGCTAAGAGGAGGGAAAATATTTTGGGGATATTATCTTCCTTGTTACTAGGTGTGGTATAATAAGGAGGCACACAAAGAGATTAGCAGTTATTTTTATCGATCTTTGTGGTTTATGCAAAGAAAAGAAAAGAATTCTTGGACATTATCTTCCCTGTAAATAACCAGGTGCTACATAATAAGCAGGCAGGCAAAAAGAATAAAAGTTCTAAACGTCGATATTTGTAGCCTATGCTAAGGCTACGAAAAGAGTACAATTCCAGAACTCATTTTTCATGCAAGAAGCCGATCGCTGTTTAATGACTCCAAAGCAATAACAGAAATTAATATCGGAAACATTGTACATTTTCAAGGATATTAAATTAATTAAACTAATTCATCATTTAGAAATGCAATATAGCACTCGTAAGACTAATATCAAATAATAAAAGCCGTGGGAAATTAATTATAATTTTTATTTTAAAATTAATTTTTAAAATAAGTTAAAATATCTTCTTGAAATTATGCAGTAAGTCAATTTTTTTTAATTAACTTCCTCAATTAGATATATCCTTCTTAATGAACATTATTTTGTCTGTCAAATAAAATTTGTTTTTCTTGAAGGACAAAATATTTAACTTTAACAACTGTTTCCTTCTCATAATTTTGTATATAAATTTTTAATGAATCAAACAAAAAATGTTCTATTGTGTATTAAATATGCAATATACTGAACTGTGCTATAAACATTTGAACAACACGGAATAAAAGCCAATAAAATGGACATCCTACTTTGACTCCTTGAATTTCCTTCGAAACAAACTTCAATTTTAATGTTTAATGTGCAAATTGTGTATAGAAGTTTGTCGTCTTAAAGTTTGATAATTTATTTCTAAGAAATTGACTACTTAATAGTAGTTTGTGAATATAAAGGTAATTTGAGACGTATAATTCTCTGAATTTAAAAATGTTATTACATTTAAAATATATTCTGTTAAAAAAAAACATTTAGAGTTTATAATTTTTTTTCATTAGTTAGTAATACTACCCTTGATTACAACGCTATATGTGAACACGATCTTAAAATCAGTTTATTTACAGCAGTTAACCAACTCTCTTCAGTATTAACTGACAATTCTACCATCGACTAAGTTATTAATCTCCCAAAACTTGAAAAAAGTATGAGAAAAGACTTCTTCTGTGGTATTTTTGTCAAAAATGTCTGCTTATTGACGGTATCAATTCGAAGTCAAAACATCGTGAAAGATATGTTCAATTCTGGACTGCATTCAACTTCATAAAACAATATATACATATATATTGTACATTTAAATATATGTCGAAAAAGTTAGAAATTGGTCTATTTGAGTTGAAAAAATCTCTATTTCCACTTATGAGCGAGAGTTTTGGACTTTGTTTTCTGTCATATGTTCCTTTGATCTCATTTATTATATTTGGTTACTATGGGTTAAAGTTGATATTTTTTTATAAAGATTAACGTAAGGAAATATTTAAAAAAGAAGAACCATGTTAAGTCTGTTTATATGTTCATGGAATGTATCATAATTGATAATGCAATAGACTACGAGTTTGACAGGTAAATAAGTTTATAGTCAAAAAGATAAAATTTCGCCAAGATAATGTTAAGTATTTTCTCCGATAAATATATTTTAATGAATCTTAAATAAATTTTAAAGACAAAAAATGTCAATAAAAAAACTATTAAATGGTTTTAAAGCATATTGTTGGGCATATCTGTTAAAAATTAGAACAGTTAAAAGTGATACGATTACATTTAAACCTAATAAAAATATATTCTCTGGATCTGTGTCCGTGTTTTAAGTTAACGAAACTAGAATAGCTGATTTGGAGCTTCTGTTTTAATTCGATTAAAATAATAAAACATAATTCTAAGTTGGAACTAAATGTAATACCAGAAAGTACTACAGGTAATAGGTTAAGAATAACAGTATTCTAAGATCGAACAGATAATAATTTTGGAAATCGCTTTAGTGAAACTTCATATTGGAAATGAAGATAATTGCAATAAATTGTTTGGGTCTGTGTCCGCTCTTTTGGTTTACAAAATTAGAATAGTTAATGTGAAATTCCCATTTTAATTTGATTGAAATCAAAAGTCTATTTAGTCTTTATACTGAATGCTTACTCGTTTTCATTATTAACAAATTAACAAAGCATTAATGTTTCTCAACGTAATTAATCAACAAATCCATGTTTGTAATTGGCGTCGCTAATGACTCGGGGGTTTGTCTGGTCATTGGTCATTTGATGCCATATATACCATATATATTTAATACCATATATATATATATATATATAATATATATATATATATATATATATATTATATATATATATATATATATAAATTCAGTTTAAAACTCATTTATTATTAATCTAGAAAAGTAATAATAAACTTAGTTTGTTATTTATTTTTTTCGATTAATAATAAAATTCGAGCTGGAAGGAGCAGTAAAGCAAATTAATGAAGTCATTGAAGTGAAAGCCACAACATCCGTCTGCCGTTTTTAAATTTTTGTTGCTTTAAAACAAGCACCGCAGTTGATATATTTAAGGAGTTGCATATGCACATGCACATGCACATGCACTTATAGAAAACTGTGTAAACCTGCAGAAATCTGCACATAATACCTTTGTGCTATTTTTCAAAACCTATTTGCTACTATGTTTCTAAAACATTGCCTTTTCAGGTCAAGCGTTTACTTTACATAAAATTGAAATATAAAAGTTCAAAATATTAAGCATAAATTTAGCAACCACATTTTCTTCTTCAGTAAATATGAATAACTTCAAAAATGGGAAAAAATATTAAATAAATGAAATAAAATAAAATGTAGAAAAATATAAAATATAAAATATAAAACAAAGTGAAAAAATGGAATTTATTTCTGGTTGAAATGAAGTATTAATTTCCTGTGTTCTTATTATATGTATTTCCTGTTTTTGTTTTTGACTCCAAATGAAGCTATTCTTCTTAACGATGGCAGCTTTAATTGAACACGTAAGACTTAGCCAAAGTCAAACGAAATCGTTTGAAGCAGACAGAGTAAGTTATGAGCTCACAGCGCAAACATTAATTATGAGATACAAAGGAGAAGTACGAGGACTAAAGCAACTAAAGCAACAGATACTCACTCATGTAACCGCTTATGTGTAACTGCACAAAGCCTGCCTGGCATGCGATATACGCATATATCTATACAGGCTCCTAGTATAGCTGTGAATCCTGATGTCTTCCTTTTTTTTATTTGAACAATTTCTTTACTTTGTGAATATTTATTGAGGATATGCAAATATTCACGCAACGTTAACGTTAACGTCAACGTCAGTGTGTACATAAGAGTAAAGGTAAACGGAAATGTTAACGCAAAGTCAATTATTTTTTTATTTCAAGTTTTAATTATGTTTGAGTTCTCAATGTTCCCAGAGTTTCCAGAGTTCATGTGTATCGACCGCAAAGTTAGTAAGAACATAAATACATACATAGGTTGATATCACATTATAAATATACTTATTCATATAAAGGCTTTCTATGTCTGGGAACTGAAAATATAAGAAATTTTTAAAATATAATAAGTCTTAAATGCTTGACGTATCAAGGAAAATTTAACGTGATGATGATTATTGTCCTCCTTGAGAGAGCATAGAACCGCAAGATCATCGGGGTATCACATACAATTTAAAATTTTTGTTTTAATATTGTACTAAATAACATACTAATTTTAAGCAATTATTTGCTTATATTTAGAAATTTGTATAATTTCGGTAATGCAGAACAAAACTAAAGACGTTGACACGTTTTCTGATGGGGCAGCGTGGTTCCTGACTATGGGACCGTCTGAAAAGACAGAGTGTTGGCGTTGTTTGGAAGCCTTTTAGGCCTTTAATCATATTATTTGTGATCATCTTAGGTCTAGTGAAAAATAATAGTATGAGAGCTTCTCTTCCCGGCTGCTATTAAGATATTAGTTATCATCAGAAGGACAAATAGTTTTGTGTTGTGATGTAGCATAACTTCTTCCGTTAGGAGACAGTACGCTATTAATTTCTATTACTATTCTATTTTCTATTACTCCGGTCGTCGTTAAAACTAATAAATTATTTTATTATTTATTATAGTGACTGATAGTAATAATATTTCGAAACAATAGACTTTGAAACAATTATTACAAAGATAAACAATTGTTATCTTAGAAGATCCCGATCTAAATTTTACTTTTCCTTATGAAACTAACATTGATTTATGACAAAGCGGCGCTTCTTGCAATACAAACGACGTCTACATATTTCTTACAGAAGATCTCGATACAAAGTTTAGTTTTATTCACTAATGTAGATTGTTTGATACATAGCCCTTATAGTCCAATTGTAGAACTTTCGACTTGGTAGATAGCAGTAAATCGTAATTATCTGCGATAATATCTGTAATAACAGGACACTGAATTATAAGATCGCATGTAGCCGGGTTTAACCTACCATGTTGAATCTGATGTAGTACATGTCTGCTACTGTTTGAGGAGAAGACATCGAAACATGTGCTGTGTCTATATCTAGACTTTTCCAAAAACAGGACTACGTTTTAGTTCTCCATTCATTAATACATTCAGAGGGGTTATTCATAATATTAGTATTGGCCAAATACAAATACATGCATTAATCAATGCGTCCGGCTTTTCTAATATTCTCATTCTTCTACCCACTATTACGAGGAATGTAGAATTAAAACGGCTTTCTTAGCTAATTGATGAGGATTCGATCCTATTTCCAATAGGGCCAATACAAGGCATTATGCAGATTGAAGGACCTGATAGATTGGATAGATTGATAGACGGATAGATTGCAGATTGGAGAGCCCTGATATAGGGAAGTAACAGCCATCATTTCGACAAATATTAAAAACTTAAAACGTTTTAAGCTAATTATTGATTTGCAAGATAACAATTTGTGTGAATTTAGTAAGAAAAAAAGTCTATTTAGTTATTTCAAGATTTTTAATGTCTAATATAATTATCTTAGAAAAAAAAAAAAATTTTTTTCGTTATTTAATAATTTTCTGTTGTGTTAGTTTATTTTTGCATGCACAATAGACTTTTATGTTTCAAAATATAAAGTGTCAATTATGAATGAAATTAATTTTTCACAAGTTTTATTTTAATTTACTGTAAAAATTTATTTAATGAATAAAACTGCTAACATTCTACGAATGAAAAGAAACAAAAAAAAACAAAACAAAAATGTGATGAAATCTGTTATGAACACATATCTTTTATTTTTTACATTTTTGTTTTTATTTTTTGTATATACTATCGTTCCATGCAGTTCTTTCTAGTATCAGCAAATGAATTTCCTGTATGCAATGCACAAACTTAATTGCGAATCTAAAGGCTTAAGTGCGCTCATGCACCCACGAGTAAAAAATTGCACTCGAATTACGTGACGCATAAAATGCAAGCTGCACACGTTGCTGACGCACACAAATTTTTACACGAAAATTTCTAGCAAGTGCATGTGTGTGTGTTAATGCTTTAAGGATGTAACGATGTAAGTGATGTAAATGTGTTTTTACTTGTCAATTACATTGTAAGTTTGTTTGTATTTTCTTTCATTTCTATACAAATGTTTCTAGTTTTTATGCTGTTTTTTTATTATTATTTTGAAAGAAAACTTCAATAAAAGACCACAAATTGAGTTGACACAACCATGCAACACATCCTGAAATGTACGTGTAAGAAGAAAACGTAAAACTAGTAAAAACTAGTAAAAACAAAAGCATGAAAACTAAACAAGTGTAAGTTTGTTATGAAAGCAGTATACGCGGCGATTTGTTGGTTGTTAGTTCAAGGCTATTGACGCAAAAAATTTAACACAGCTGTTACAGCATCCTCATCATCATCATTCTTATCGTCATCTTCATCGTCATCTGAGCAATCATCATCAGCAATATTATGCCGAATTGTATGTACTACAATTATGAGCGGAAACATCAACGTTATTAGCATTTCCTGTACTACTACCTATACTAGTTGTACTGTTTGTGATTGCAACTGCCAACAGCTAACAGCAACTACCAACTAGCAAACTAGTAACTATCAACAAGCAACCAACGTTGACAAAACTGTTTTTACGTGTTATTAGTAAAAACAAAATAAGGTTTTTATGAAAAAAATATAAAAACCAAACTAGAAAAAACTAGATGAAGTACATCCTTTAGTAATCGTTATATCCTTTCGTATTTTAAAGCTAAATTCCTTTGCCTGTTAAAGCTTCACTTATAATTTGTTACGTTTTTTTTTTTTTGTTATGTTTTGTAACAGTTCAGCTTGCCTTTAAGCGTGATTTTGTTTATTTTTTATTATTTCTGTTCCTTGTTTCTTTTTGTTTTGTTTTGTTTTATTTTGTTTTGTTTTGTTTTCCTTTTTATTTTACCGCGTTATTGAAAATTATTTTTTAATGTGGCATTGACGGCTTGTACAGTGCAATTTGTACGTTTTATGCACTTTATGTTAAACAGAAATGGCCGTAAGCTCTTTCATTTTTGCCATACTGTACCGCATTGCACTGTACAGTACTGTTGTCTTAATAGTTTGTATGTATAGTATAGACTGCAAAGTTTGCCTCTGACTTTAGTTAAAAGGTGTTTAAATTTATTTTTAAAATTCATTTAAAAATATATTAGAGTTTCACCGCAGCTGTAAATTAAAAACAAAAAATGTGAAAAACATTCCAAAAAAAAAAATGCAAAAAAGAATTCCAAAAAAAATCTTGTATTTTTGGTGGAGCATTACAAAAATATGCATCATTTCTTTGCTGTATTTCAAGTTAAGCTTTAATTTGTAGAATTGTAAAGGTCATATAAATATAATACGTAAACACTCCTTTACATAAAAAATGTTTTATATAAAAATATATGACATTGAAAAGTTTGTGTAATGAGTACTTGACTAAAAGTCATCTAAACGGTATAGCGTATTTAAATTAATTGAAAAATATTTGCTTTGCGTATGAGTAACTTTTTTCCTCACACAAACGGAAGCATTTGCTTTGCATAAAAATTAATTAAAATTAAAATCACCTGCACGGTTTCATTAAAACACAAAATTTAAAAATTTTATATTAAATAATATTACATTCGTAGAATCATATATGTATAGATGTGAATATGTGTAATTAGCAGAAAAACTATTTACATATATATTTTTTAAACATGAAAGATCAAACCATACCTATAGTTGTTTAAAATTTAGTTTTTATTTTATTTGAATAAAGAAAAACAAATAAAATAAAGAAAAAAAATGAAAAAAAAAAAAAATTATGTTTACAATAATTTAATTATTTTATTTTATTGAATTAAATTTAAAAGTAAAAAAATGTTTCCATTACAATAAATTATAAAGAGTTTTTAATAATACAATATAAAAAACCAAAAAAAGTGAATATAATTTTTGAAATAATTCAATTAATTATTTTTTTAAGGTATTAAAATTAAATTTGTATTATGATAATAATTTAATTTAAATCAAATGATATTATTCCGTGCCACATTAGAGTAATTTTTGAGAATTAATTTGGGTGCAATAATTTTTAATGCTTACTACACCTAATGAATTCTGCAGATAGAAAATTCGTACATATAAATTCTAAGAAACATTTTGTCAAGTAATTCAACATTTTCTTTGGTATTCATAACTTATATATAAATTTTTTACTTTCGCTGTTCACTGTTTCATATTACAATTTAGAATAAAATTACCATATAAATTAAAATAAAAAATATCAACAGAATTTTCAACAGTATCAAAATATAAGTAAAATTTAAATTCAGTAAATGCAGTAAACTGTGCTAAAACTGTTATAAAAATCAATTTTAATCCTGAATTTTACTCAAGTGGGACTCAGCAAAAGGACTCACGAATTTACAACGGTTTTTATAGAAGCTTGTGTTTATTAACCAGGAAAAGAACACATTTACCATTAAAGAAAACTGAATATAATTAAGTATTCAACTTACTAATTATACTTTAAGATCTACGTGCTATGATGATTTTGATATGTGCTATATGTAAAATATTTTTTCGTAAGATATGTATATACTCATATCTTGTAGTAATTGAAATTATGGTAAATAACATGCAATTTAACTTTAAATTAAGATAGTACTTTGTAGAAATCACTTCTTCCTGAACTACTCAGAGAGGATGACCATAATTCAGGATCTAAAAGCGATTTTTTTGTATTGTCAAGGTAAATAACCAAGTATTTCATAAATAGTTTAATAAATGGAAATTGTTTATATTTGAATACTAATATTAACATTTAATTCAAAAGAAAGAAAGTTTCAAACATTTTTATTTTTTATTTTTGGTTTAGATTCATTATAAAATTTTATAAAAAAAATCACAAAGGTTTTTATTAAAATCGAAAGTGATGAGTTCAAAAACCGTTTAGCTTGTAGAACGATGAAAAGGTTGGTGTGTTTAATATAAAAAAGCCTATATGTTTAAAGTTTTTAAGCGCACTGATTTATAAAACTTTATAAAACTTTAAACTTATAGGAGCATATAAAATACAAATTATTAAAAACTATTTTGCACTCAAGGTCAGAACGATTGTTTGAAATTCTTCACAATAATTCGTTCAAACATTCAAATTTACATTATTTTCATATACAAAAAAAAAGGTTTTATTTTTCTTTAAGTGTTCAATGTTGATTTTAGAATAAAAATGGAAATAAAAATTATTATTTAAACTTTTAGAATTAAATTATACTTAATCAATATAACTATTGAACCATAGAAGAATGAAATAAAAAAATACAATAAAGTTTCTTGAATTATTCCTTTTATTCTTTTATTATTTTTATTAAATTCCTTATTTTCTTCAAAAATGTTGTACTTCTTTTAAAAAATAGAAAAATCCTCTTAAATTATTGTAATTCCAGGAGTTCAATAAAACCAATTTCTCAACATGCGTACTTCCCCTTAATTAAAATGTTTGAAAATCGTTAAAATTTGAACATAAACACAATAAAAGTGAAATTCATTTAAGTGCCTTTTCATTTCCCCATATTCAGTCAGCTAAAATCAACAAATTCCCGGTATCAAATGCTTGATTAACCCAAATTTCCATTCAACTGTTATTTGTTGGTGTTGTTGGTGTTGTTGTTGTTGCTGCAGCAATAAACTCTTATGTTATTTTGATTGGCATATTGACATACGCAAATGAAAAGCAAAAGCAACAAAAAAATAACAGCTCAAGTACCAACAAAATAACTACACACTCATATATATGAAGCATACTAGGAAATACAAAAACAAATATGTATACAAGTAACTTTAGCCTTGGGAGCATTGCAGCAGTGGAAACATACTAACGTATTCGTAGAACCGCAAAGAAGCGGAGAGCTCAACTTCTTAATAAACGACAAAATAAATTGAAATAACGATGCGTACATGCACAATAACAACACCAACAACAACAAAAACAACAATAGCAGCAGCAGGGGCAGTGGCAGTATCAAATCAGCTTCGCTTAAGTAAAAACAAAACATACATAAACAGTACACATACCAATTTGCTCGTAAATAAAAATAATAATAATGGCGACGGAAATAAAAACCAAAGCACTTAATAAAAATGACTCAGAACAGAATACAAAGTACAGAATAAACAAAAGAAGGAAACAATTTTATTAAAAAATTTTATTAAATTTTTTGTTCAATGTTTATTGTATTTTATATTTTTATATTTTTATATACTTATTTACTTTATCTTTAATAAATGTGTTATTTCTGGTGCGCTTATATTGCGCATAAAATGCAACAGAAACGATGCAAGCTTCCCAAGTCTGCGATGTCGTAAAATAAAAATTATATTTTTATGCATTCAATGACATCGTGAGTTTTTCGTGGAGTCCTCTGAAGAAAAATTTATGTTTTAACTTTTTATTTTATTATCTTAACATTTTAACATTATTTTAACATTTATGTACAATGTACGTCCATAAAACATTTTTGTGTCTTCACGACTTCAATAATGCTTTTTATAAATAGTGAATAATGTTTATAGTGTATTTTAGTTTGACAAGAAAGAAGAGTTCAATGAACCAATCTTCCTTATAAGTTATAGTCAAAATATGTTCTTAAACATTTGTTTCCATAAAAAACTCGGAAATTTCAAGTTTAAAGCATTTAACGTAGCAAAAAAAATTAAATGTCAACTTACAGTCAAAATACGTTCTTAAAGAGTTTTTCCCATGCAAAAGTTTGAAATAATCAGATTGCTGCGAATATATATTTGCTGCTAGCATGTTTCTAATAAGGTTTCAATTATACAATTTGCAATATCGACTAAATGATTCTTGATTGAAGGCAGTGGTAAAATAATGAAATACATTAGCCTTAAGGAATTAGGTTAGGTTAGGTTGGAGTGGCGATCGTATGACCAAAGGCCACTTGACCTCAAATAATGACACGTTATTTTACAGCGAATTAGCGTTGTTTATACGCAGACAAGATGTCAGTAAAAGTAAAGTTACCTGATAAGTCAATAAACTTGCCCAAGGTATTTATTTTGCAGGATCATAATTCTGTAAGAACTATCAGTTCCAAAGATTTTAAATTTTCTCCTAGCTAATAATGAACACTGATATGATGTCCATTTATATCAGGTGAGGTGATGTGCATTTACATCCTTATTCACAAAGTCACAACATCGACAAAAGATTTAATGTATGCTAGCTTTAGTTACAACGTCGCGTAATGACGGCTTAATTTCAACTATGATTCACCACAGAAATTAATGCTGCAAAGAGCAAAACTAGAGCTCTTGTGTTTAGCATCGGCAACATACATTTTTATACGGGTTCTGATTTATTCATTTGCTTCTCCAAAGATTTTTTCATAGCCATCCACAATCTCTTGCTCACTATTTCAACGAAGTAGATCACTGTCCCTACTCCTTCCCTCTGCGGTAAAGGAGTTAGAAGGGGTCTTTAGGTATGACATGTCTGTTGTAAGAGGCGACTAAAATCCCGACGCGAGTCCAACACTGTTTGGAGTATGAATGGTAAATTTGGTATTACGGAGGTCAGTGCAAGCAGCTTCGGCTGTTCTGACCAATTGAGGATGGCAATGGCTGTGGTTAATACTTTCATGGATAGGCCTCGTCCCTAAACATAACTTCATTTGGTACTGGTGGAAATTCCTTGGAATTTTGAATGGGGCATTTATCGACTCATTATCTTGATACATATGTTCTTAAACACTATGATTTTAGGACTCCGCGTCATAGAATTCGAAATTAAAAAACAGCGTGGCTGCCCCATATACAGTGTTTGCACTTCTAGCTTCGATAAATTTTAAAATTCATATACTAAGCTTCTTCTGTTTCACCTTCCTGATAACTATGTAGAATGCGATTTCAATGAGAACTGTTTCATTGTCTGATGGGTGGAATCTTCTCAACTCATTCTTAAGATGCAGTTTTAGTGGGTTCAAGTCTCACATTGTGGCTTTCAATGCTTTCCACTAACCGCAAAAACAAATTAATTATTCCGTATTATTATTCCGTATGGCAAATATTAATACTTTAAATTTCGTATTAAAATGCTCCATATAATAATTTAAGAATACTTGACACTTATTACTTTTTTATATCTTTTGTGCATTTAATATAACCAAAATACTACTTTAAAATACTCATGTAGTAGTGTTTTGTATGTTTTTTTTTTCAGTAAAAACGAAATAAAGGAATTAAATTTTATTTGTCCACTACGGTGTGCACAACAGTGCAATAAAAGGCGACCTACTTTCGTGAACTTTAATAAATCTTTTCATACATACATTTTAGTTTGTCTTAAAGGATATAAAACACGTCGTCTTATGGCATACATTTTCTGCATTTTATTATTATTATTAACTTATTTAGTCGCCGCGCTTGAGCGCTTTACCGTGTACAAAAATAGCTCATTGCTGCGGTAAAGTAAGCCATGCTGCGGCTGTAAAATGATAAAATAGTTTCATGTCAACAAGTACCAATATGCATGAGAGAAATTAAAGCTATTCCCGCCTCTGTAACAGCGCTGTTATGTTTGCACAGCACACACACAAACACATGCGCAACATACGACAAAGTATAAGCACACATGAACAAAGTTACAGTGCATTCGGGCGTATGAGCAACAACTTTAAATTAAATTTATTCAAGTTATGCGCGACTTAACACGCTTTAATGGCTCTGTTCTTGTCGTTGCTGTTCCTCTTGCTGCTGCTGTTGTTGTTGTGGTTGTAGTCGTTGATTTTGTTGCAGTTTTTGTTTTGTTTAAAGTTATTTTTTTTAGTGTAGCATTTTTGTTATTTTTTTTTTATAGTCTTATAAGGGCCTGCTTTATATGTGCATGTTTATTTTAAAATACCAACACTTATAAATAACAAGGACAATTAACGCAACGCAAAGGTTACACGGAAAAACTCAATTATTTTGATTTCATATTTTTTATTTTTCCATAAATGAATTTTTGCATTTTTTCCTATTTGTTAGTGCATACAAAATTTACTTTATGTAATTTATTTTAAATTTACTTGTAGTTGTTGTCAGTTTTTAATATAATATGAAATACCTTTTTATGGAAATCGAATGCACTTTAGTGGAACAATATTCAGTTAGGGTGTGGCATGCAACAACGTGGGATATATTGTATATATAGTATGTTTTTTTATTGCTGTTGTAACCTTCAAAGTGTTATATGAGGTTAGTGATTTCATTTTGTTTTTGTTACATTGAGTTTTGTTTCGATTTATAAATAAACACTTCAATATGTTAATGCGATAAAAACTTCGTATCTTCCTGTCATTGGAGGCGTGAGTATTTGCATACAACACAAACGGAAATGCATGTTGGTGACATTATGGAGCGTTGCACGTACTGCAAATAAATCAAAATGCACGTTCGCATGTATCCCGACAATATGCCATTTCACTAATGATTTGTTTCGAACATTTAACAGATACATTCAATTTATTTTTTTTTAGAAAACCATTAACATGAAAAAAATATTAACGTTAACATTAAATTTTAATTAATTTTATAGAAAATAAGCAAAGGTAAGGACTTTTATTAAAAGGGTTGGTTGGTTTATATAAATTTTTGTAGCTTAGTTTATTTAACCTAAACGAAATTTTTATATTATTAAATAACAGCAAATAACGATCAGTTTAAAACTAAGTAAAATTTATGTGATTAATATATTTCTGTATATTAAATATAAGCTTTCATATCGATTTTATCTAAAGTCTTGATTCTTACATTCTTTTACATTTTTACATATAATGTACCGGAAGGCAAAATGAAGTATATGTCGGCTACTGGTAGAAATGTGCGTCACTCGGACTCCGAACTAGTGGCTGGCAATTATACTTTTGAATACTTCACCTATTTAGCACCATCGTAATAAAGAGCAACAATATCTGTCTGGAAATCGGACAAAGAGTCAACATTGCCAAAAGGTGCTACTATGGCTGGAGACTATACTTTTGAATTCATCAAGGACTTCACTTATTTGGCACCGTCGTAACAAAGAGCAATAATGTCAGTCTGGAGACCAGAAGAATAGTCAACATTGCCAAAAGGTACTACTATGGACTTAGTAAGCAATTGAGATTTAGAGCTTTCTCCCGTCAAACAAAATTTAAGTTCCACAGGTCACTCATCACTTCTGTATAGCGCAGAACGCTATCATAGAATGATAAACCAGCACTAGAAGATTTTAAAACGAGAATTTTTTGTAAGTTGTTTGGTTCTGTACGAGTTGGCGACAACTATAACCAGTTGTTCACTTATCCATTTATATAAGGAATAAAATATATAGACAGTTAACAATCGCAGTAACTTATACTATAAAACAAATTTGCAGACAATATTTCCGTCAAGAAATGAATGGAATAGAAACTGCGAACTGCGATGTATCAATTTTAAAAGATGGCTCAAAAATGGATTACGAGATGGATTTATGCCTGTGAAGTTACAAGTATAAACCACTTCCTTAAGCTATCAAATGAGGACGCGCGGTTTTTTCAAGCTGAAGTTTTAGCAATTAGAAAGGCATGACGGCTAATTACAAGTTTCACTAAGATGTACAATTGACATTTTCATTGACAGCCAAGTTAATGGCCTTCAGTTCTTCATCATAAAATCGAAGCTACTTAAAGTTAGCACACAGGCAATGATAAGTAATACCGGTTGGTTGACAACACTCTCATATGGGTTTTTGAACATATGTGACTTCTTGGTTAAAAAGGCCCTCATATAACAAGACCAGATCTAAAGAACTGATTAAAAGGGACAGTGTGACTACTACAAGGCTTACTGCAGTTCAAACTGGTCACTTGTGTACAGGAAACTACGCGGAGAACTTGCGTGCTCTTTTTAATTTTTATTGTAGAAGTTGTGGAACGAAACTTACAAGAAAAAGAAATTATCTACAGAAGAAAAAGTTTTTTAAGAAAATATTTTTTTACCTTTTAGCTTTTATATGTTTTGAACAGGTTATCAAACGAAAGATCTTTTAAAAAATCAAAATTCGACGGTGTGGGTTTAGTTTTTGTCTTTTTATATCTTCGTGTTACTTGCAAGCAATTGAGCGGAAAGTTATCTATTGCACTGTAATCAAACAACCAATCACATATGTGTTCCCATGTTTTTGATATCGGTATTATATAGTTAATATATGTTTGTAATACATAATTTTATATTATACTATCGTATCAAAGAAAAAAAAATCAAGTAGACAGATGGAAGAGATTCCATATACAATTTTAAGTGTTTGTTATCTATGTATTAATATATTAGTATATTATTATATTAAAATTTTTTTTTTAAATTTGCTATACGTTTATATGGATCAATATTTCAATAGTTATCAATATTTTAAGTAAGGAGATATACAATTATTTAAGTGTAAAATAAATAATAAATAAAATTTTGCATTTTTTCATGTTTATATGAATAGTAATTAATATTTTAAATTGAGTAGCAAAATCATGCTTTAAACTGTGAAAAAACCAAAACTAATTTTCCATTTTCAATATAATTCCGTTATCAATTTTTTTTTTTTATATCATATATTGTAAAATAAAAATTTGTAATGCAAGCACTTCTGCATTTGACATGAACTTTAATTTTTTTTTTAAATTTACTTTGTTCTCGTGACATGAAAAAAGCTCCGATAACATTCTCAATTACCATCACTTATATGTCAAGTTGATTCAAATGCTATATATTTTTTTTAGTTATTTTTTATAAATCTTTTATTGTGTATTGCAAAATCAATTCGTAAAGCCGCAAAACAAATCCTGTGAAAACACTAAACTACTTTCCCATTTTGCTTTAAAAAGCTGCCACTTAATCCTGTTAAGCACTTCAATTGCAGCTTCTCGTTGCATTTTCAGTAATTGCCGCAAATTTTGAATCAACTTTGATTTAAGCCGTTAAACTACAAGAAAAATCACTTTGGCGATTTTATCCTTACTTTTATAGCATTTCTTCATTTTTTTAAAATTTTCTTTTCTGATATACTCGTATTTTTTTTTTTTTTTGTATTTGTATGCAACGTATTGCATATAATATTTACCGATCCTAAATTGGTAACATAAGCTAAGCAAAATTGAGATTATTTCTTTTACTTTTCTAATATTCAGTATTCAGCATTCAACATTCGACTGTCGAGCTAAGTGTCGAGATAAGGGTGTATGTGGATGTGTACGTACCTTCTTACAATAATCCAACAAATCCATTTTATCACGCAAGCATGTTGCGCCCGATGTCTTCTTATTCAAATCCGTTACCCAACGTCCCTCTTCAGATAGATATTGTGGTTGGAAAACTTGACCGGCTTCGCAAAGTACAGCAATTTGTGGTTCCCAGCGTGGTGAAGCAGCCTGCAAAATGCAAAGTTAAGGAGAATTAAAAAAAGAAAAAATCAGAAACGACGAATTATTAATACGGCATAAGTAAGAAATTGAGTTAAAGGATTAAAAATTTAATATTTGTGCCACAAGCATTGCTTGGCAGCAGCAGGACTGAGACTGACTATTCAACTACAAAAATGTGAAATACAGAAAATAAATTACAAAGAAAAAATCATAGGAGCTATGAAGCTATGAAAAGGAAGGAAAATGGGCTTAAGTATACCAAACTGTAAACGCCAAACTGTATGACATTTAAATGACATAAAGAAGACATATTTTCATGTCTTATTTGCTTTATTTTATTTCAATTTTATTCCACAAGGATGACTAAATTTCATATCATAAAAATTAAGGTTTCGAGTTAGCAGTGCGTGTGATTACTTTAAATTTTAAATTTGCTTCCACAAATCTGAAGAGAATTTAATTTTTATAATGTTTTTAACAAAATGCCGTAGGTTGTCATAAGAAGTTTTAAATAAATTCCATACATATTGTAAGGAGTGGAATAATAAGTCATTTTTTGTTTTTCTCTCTAGAGTAATGCTCTTATATTTATATATTCACCTCAATGCTTTTATTAAAAAACTTTTATATTTACTTCTTATTAAAAACATCGGCTTTTAATATATAATATACAAAAGTAAATTATCATTTCATAAATAATTCAAAAAAAAATATAAATTTTAACTTAAAATTTTGTATATATTAAATAAAGCAAATAAAATTAATATTTAATAAATATTGATAAGCTTTTTGTGTACGATTTTCTATTTTTAAGGACCTTAACGAACTACAGTATCAGGACCTCCCTCTAAAAGGCATATTAAACTTTACCAAAGGTACGAGGTGGTTTTCCAACCCCTGAATTTGTTATACGATAAGACAATGGGCCAACAAGTCTTAATCTTAGTTAGGATTGCCGTTTAGGTTATCCTATGTTAACTTTAAAAACATTTTTACACATATTTGAGTACAATTTTAACAATTTTTTAGCTAATAAATATACTTTAAATAGCAAATTAGAAATATATTCTATATTTTAAATATTTTTAGAACACAGTAAATAATGAAGATATCTTGAGAACAAAAGTTTATACAAATTAATTTAATACTTTATTTTCATAAACGTTTTGTAGAATTTTCTTCAATTGAAATGAATGCATCCACTACTTAAGTTACGAATGTTGCAGCTGTTGCAATTGCTACAGCTGCTGATGTGATGTTGATGCTGGATTGCTGTTATGCTGCTGTTGCCACTGCTAATGCTTAACATACTTAAGTGCACAAATATTCCTTCAGGCGTAATGCAATGCTGAAACACACTCGCATACCGAAGTGCATTGTACTTTCTGTCTAACCCACTTTTCTACTTAACTTATTCACTTCTTCATCAACATTTTTATTGTTTCCCACTTAAGAAAGAAAAAGTTAAATTAAATAAAAATGAATGAAAAAATATGAACGAAACCTAAATATTCATAATGTTGAATTAAAGTATGCTTTTTAATACATTTTAATAACTTTTAAATATGCAAAGATAAGTATGTATACATGTAACATACACATATTACTGTATGTATATAACGAGCGAATGGAAGAAAATGCTCAAGCTAGCAAGGAGCTAGGTGATAGAGGACGTCTGCATTTGCAGTGGAAGAACGAGGTGGCTACAGATATAAATGCACTTGGTACTACTAACTGGCGACAGTAATCAGTACTAATCAGGTAAGCTTTAGCAAAGAATCTATAGTACAAAGAAGTGCCACGCTCATACAAACGAAATACCCACTTTATTTTGCTGGTGGATTTATAATAAATCCACCCAACCTCATGCAACAATGTTCGATCGAGCCACAACTGGTATGATGTTCAGTTCAAACCAATATGTGAGTCAAGTAAGGCTGACAAAAGCCCGACTGCATACGTATTCAATCATACATACAACCCTCTGTATTACATTATACGCATGTTTGTATGTTTGTTCGCTGTAAAATGTTTAAGCGATCAAACAGCATTTCAGTGACGAAATCAAAATTGTGTACATTTGATAATTTTTTTAATTTAATAGTATAAAACAAAAACGAAATTCCCTGTTTGCTATTGGTATGAATTGTAGTGTAAAAACATATTACAAATTTATTTATGTCTCAAATCTGATTTTTTCCATTTTATGAAGCTTTATTTTTAAATGTTGTCCATGCGCAATGTTTTGGAAGCAATATCGTAAACACCAATTTTAACATTTCAATCCGGTGTAAATAGCATTCATGCGTTTCCTCAAACCAGGAAGCATTATTAGTGGTTTTAGTGACTTCTATACATTTTTTCAATATAATTTTTCTTACTTTTCTAATATTTATATTTTCTTTAAAATACTTTTCAAACACTTTTATATGAATCTTAAAAATATTTTTTAAAATAATCACAAAAAATCACCAAAAATTCAAACTATTAAGAAGTAGTTCCTTTTGAGGTAAAATATATGCACAAATGTGCAATAAAAACATACCTATTTATGTACTGCAGACTTAATGTCTCCAATATCACATTTGTACATACATAATGGTTTTTGTAGTGCATCATTTTTTGCAATAAAAAAAATATATTCTATTACTCTTTACTCCTATGATATGGGCCTTTTTAGTATAAGCAAATAAAGCAACAAAGTATATGGAAGAATTGTTTGAGGGATTTCTTTACCATTCACTTCGTTACTAATCCATGTATATTAATTGAATAGACAAATTAAAACAAGAAAGGCAAAAGAAACAGGCGTGTAAAAACAATTGTGGGTTGCAATGAGTTTGAACTGAACATCATACCAGTTGTGACTCGATCGAACATTGTTGCATGAGGTTGGGTGGATTTATTATAAATCCACCAGCAAAATTAAGTGGGTATTTCGTTTGTATGAGCGTGGCACTTCTTTGTACTATAGATTCTTTGGCTTTAGTGGGGCTATTGAATGCGGCTAAGGACGATGCATGTCTGTAATGGCTAACTAAGTAAGTAAGAAAATAATGTGTATAAATATTACTTATTAAACTTATTATTAATATAAATAATAATATATGTTTTGTTTTTAGTTCTTTTTCAGATCTGTCTTCATTACAGGTTTTATAAAATTTGTTGGAACTATAGAGTGATGCATTCTGTAATTCCAAAAATAAATATATACACAGTGATATATACGCAGTGCTTTTTATTGTTTGAACTTTATTATTATGTGTAAAATAGACAAATAGTCTATTTACTGTTATAACATTGTCTGCTAAGATGGAATATGTGATGGTGAGAAAGTCGTTATAGTGATAATATACTTATTTTCTACATTCCATAATAACATGCCGTAATAGTGTACGATAAACTATATATATTTTAAAGTACTTTTTAACAAAAATTACTTTTTTTAAATAAAGTCATCAACTTAACCTACTATAACTAAAAATTTAATATCATCATTCAAAATAATATATTTAAAATTCCGTGGCACGTTAGAAACTTTGATATTCAAAGAGATTTTACTATTGATACCATTATCAAGTGCATTAGGGTTAGAGCATCGAATTTATTTATCGAAAAAAATGTTGATACCAACAATTTCTTAGCTTTTTATTTAAGCGAAGAATTCAAAGAAATTTTTCTAAGCGATTTCTCATAAAAGAAGAATTGCTAATATCTTTACTATCCCAGCATAATCTGTCTCATGTACAGATCAACTGAGACGCACTAAAAGGAAGAAGTAAAGGTGCTAATTGTTATCTATTTTTTCACATTCTACAATTCACTATAAAATAACAATAAAAATCTTTTATTTATTTAATATTTGAAAAAAGTAAAGGTGTTCGAATGTATTGTACATTTTCAATCAGTAAAAGTTAATTTCAGCTGTCCTTGTAGAAATAACATTACAATGATCTGTAATAACTTAAAGTTAATATACACTGTTAACCTCGAATATGTTGAAAAGTTATTTTACATTTGGCATTGGTGTAGAAAAGTTTTAAGGTGTTATTCTCTTAACAAAGTATATAATAGAAATACCACTTTTTGGTACACCCATTGTTAATAATAATTTACACTTTTAACGCTACTTTCTGCATAATAGCACAAGCACTATATGTTAATAATGAAAAAACAGATTTAAGTATCTGAACAATACAATATTTTAAATGGCATTTAAGTGCAGATATCAACGCATTTTCTTAAGTAGAAAAGCAAATAAAACCAATACCGCAATAATAAAATATTTTAATGCTCCGTATGTACATATGTAGCTATATAGTCGTATGTGTAAATAAATATAGTTTTTGTATGAGTATGAGTTGAGTATATGAATAATCTACAACATTCTTATTTGCACACAACTTACGAGCTACAAGCACTTCAACTTAAGCAGTTTCTAGTGCTTTGGGAATTTCGCCTCATTTGATAACAATAAACGGGCGCAAATCCTACTGTACACACATTTTAAAAATTAAAAACAAAGGGTAAGAAAAAAAAATTAATAATAAATATTTGAACAAGAGCAGAAGCAGAAGCAGAAGAAGAAGCTGATGGGGTTGTGGATGTGAATGTGGATGATGATGAAGATGAAGAAATATTTTCACATTTTTCACAATTTCTAGCATTTTTTACATAGCACAAAATCCATAATGGCAGCATATTGTTGGCATAAATACAAGAAATTGGCACAGAGGAAGGGGAGTTAAGGCTCTTCGGTCGTAATGAAATAAAGCAAAAAATACTTAAGTATTTTTAAGCGGCCTCTTATGTGGTAACAATAAAACTGATTGTAATCATCTTCGAATTGTTTCTCAAGTTGTTTTTTGTTTTTTTTTTTTGTTTTTGAACGTTGAAGTGCTGAAAGTTTCAAGGATTCTCACATAGTCGACACACTTTTCGAAAGTGTTCTAAGTTAATACACAACATAAGCATAATTAAATATTTAAAATTGTATGTGAAACACGATATATACACAATATACACATATATGTAAACATTTTTGTAACTATTTTCTACTTAACATATTAATTTTGTTGGTACACCGCAGCGTATGAGTAACAGAAATCGTCCATTAAACTTTATACATAATTTATGCACACATTATATTCGCTTTAAGTACCGCCCGCCCACCTGCTGCGCATTAGAAAGCACTTAATCATGATTATTAGCTACTAATCAACCAACTGATTTTGTTGCTTTATCGTTATTGGTGCAAACATTTTTTCCCATTATTTTTTTAATTTGCACTTGAATATCAGTTTCAGCTATCAATTGCCACTGATTAGTTGATACTGCGTGTAATGTATCCATTTCAGGAGCACTTGTGGCGGACACACGCAGATACGCATTAACAAATAACAGCGGATCCATAAGAGATTACGTGCACGTCAGGCAGCTTTAAGCCGAACACATGCTGTTTTCAGTTTACTGTTTTCCATTCGTTGGAGTTTTGGCTTGGCCTACATTTGCGTTGATGCGCTCCCTGCTTCTGTTACTTTAGCTACTAATGAGCTACAGATTTATTAATGTTTGTTTGCAGTTACTTTTTGCATCTTTATTTTTCGTTACTTTTTGCGTGCATGACTAGAGTTGAACGAAGTTTTTGGGTGGAAAAAACAACTGAAGAACTTTCTGTTAATAAAGAAACAGCAGCGCTGAAATGCAAACACAATTGCACAAACGAGGACACTATCTTGTCAGTGAACACAATTTGAGTTTATGAGAATGCATGCAGAAGGAAAAAGTATGATTTCAATTGCAAAAAGTGTAAATTACTTCTCAGTGACTGATTCGTTATTCGTTATTATCTAAGCTTTGTGAGATTTTCTTAATATCAATATGAATGAAGCTGCTATTTCCTGCTTGAGTACTGATTTGCATTAATTTTCAAGAATTAGATTAGCACCTATCAAAAATGTAGTTTAAGTCTCCAGTTATTAAGAATGTCTTAAGGCGGCCTACAATTAAACTACTGCGATAGTGTCTATAATGATTAAAAATACACGATAATATCTAGCGAAATCCATAAATTTGAAATATATGATGCTGAATTTGATGATCTTTATTTACAAACTTCAATAATGCTTATTTAATTTCAAATTATTTTCAGTAATTTTTTAAACAAAAAAAAAAGGGAACTAGAGGATTAAAAACTTTATCTTTAACATTAAATATCTACATTATGAATTCTAGTTATTATGATACTTGTTGAAAAGCTGATGTTTAGGATAATTAAGGATAGTTATGCTCTATGATATATAAAATAAAAAAACAGTTTTTTTTCTTTATTACTAAGTTGAATTGAGTTGAATGAAGTAGAAATGAGTACCGATATGTTACTTGATTCCATTGCTTTTGTGAAAATTTGACCTAAAATTTACGAGTTTTCTTACATTACAAAAAGATATGTTTTTATTTTAACATATTACATCATAGAACACTGCCTAATTGGACGACATGCTTGAAAGTGACTCGATTTTTCCGTCTTCATCCCGGTTGACTTTAATTCAAACCCTATTCATCCCCCAATCCAATCTCATACATCCCCTTCTCTGTATTCGTGTTTATAATTTCTATCATGTTTCTGCTTTATAGATACATACGGGCCACGGCAGCAAAAACTATAAGATGCCTTAACAGGACTTTGTTAGATTAATATTAGTTTACATATATTCAGAAGATTGTTACCAGCCTTTTTTTATAGTAGGCTACTACAATTTGTAATATCGACAAATTGGTTCAACAACCATTGATATTTTTAACTAACGGTTCTCCTGTAAGGTTTCTTGTAAGTGTAATAGTTTTCTTTTGTGGTAAACGAGGTAAAAAAAAACAACAACAAATTTAATATTTCTCTTAGAATCCATGTCACTGTGTACATTTACAAGTACGAAGTTGTAAAAGATTTTGTTTATTTGGAAACCAGCGTTAACACCAAAAGTGAAGTTAGCTTAAAGATTCTACGGAAAATGACTCTTGCTATTAGACGTTACGATTTCTCTACTTCGGGATAAGTAGACAATTGACAAATATAGCTCTTTCTTGACTACTATTCTTGCTTGTCCTACTGCTGTATGCTAAGTTTGGGCAATAACCAGTAACAAATATGTAAGAAAATCATGAGAAGTGGAAATGGCGTTGCATCTCTTACTTCTATGCGATTAACATGCGTTGAAATGGACGATATGTAATCAATGACATGTCTGGATAAATAATTGAAAGAAATTATCAGAACTGAACATAAGTTAAAAAATATAAAGAAATTGTTGTGTTTCTCTTAGCTTTCGTTTATAACTAAGTGAGATTTTAATTAGTAATAAAGGCTTTATATTTAACCACATCATCATCATCGAAGTTTAGTAATTTACCAATTATTTTTTAAACCTTATATGGAATCAACTAAATTATTTTTATGAAAGGAATTTATCAAGGCATTAGTATTGTGTTTTTTTATGAGTGTTCACATTCATTAATATAACTTATCTTTTTCTTGCAGTTTAAAATTGTTTTTTTTTTTTTTGATTTAAGTTAATATAAGACTTTTTATCTCGAAGATAATTAAAAAATATATATTATTCTTTACTTTACTTTACTTTACATTGCGCTTGCAAATTTCAGTTAAAACGATAATCGTTGCGCTAAATAAACTTTTAATCAACACCCTCTTCTGCCACGCCCATAGTAAATTGCACTTAATTTATTTTCCAAAGAGCAAAGATATAAAAACAAAAGCAAAACATCGACTACAAATTTGCACTCTGCTGGTTCCTTCTCTTCGCTTTCCTTCCCTTCAGTTTCTGTTACTCGTATTTGCTTAAATTTATGCTGTAATTAAGTTAAAATTTGTTTACTGCAGAGTTCCTTGTCATTTTAATGTAATTAAGTTCCTTTGAATATTTTTGTTCAGATTTTACATTGACAATATTTCACAAGACAAACCAAGTCATACAGTGGGCAATTTTATATAATACAAAACTAAAATAGTAATAAAGTATCTTAATTAAATCAAATTTATTTGTTTGAAAGTTTTCTATTTCTGTTAAAAAAATTTAAATAAATTCAAATTCTTTCGAAAAACTTCCTAACTTCAAATCATTCTTTCAGCCCTGAGATTATTAAGTATGGAACTGTGATAATCATAATTACACATATGTCCTTACCACTGTAAGCAAAGTGTAAGTATTAAGTGCAGATATACGAACAGGACGAAAATTTCAAAAAACAAAAAATGGGGAGGATATCCTCAAGCCAATATTTGTGCATATTTGTGCATGAAAACTGTTCCGGGAAATGATTGTGTATGACGGGGAATGTAAACGTTATGTGTTTTCTGTCGCCAACTAATGTATTTTGTCGTCATTGCCGTCATTTTCGCTTAGAGCTAACACATATACACTGAGAAACATCAACAATATCACAAACATCAACAGCAGTGACACCAAACATCATTGTCGTCATTGTAGTTGTCCTCGTTGACAAAAGTCAATATCCTGTTGAACACTTAAAAATCGAACAATTCATGCACTTATGAGAAATTGTTGGAAGCTTCTAGTGAGTCGAGCACCAAATATGCACTTCTACACAACCACTGCATGTAGCATGACACATCTTCTTCCACCTAGCATTCTGGTTACTAGTAGTTTCTACCTCTTGCCCATTTCGTGCTTTTGTTCCGCTGTGCATTATACAGACTCATACCCTTCACAAACCTCACAACAATATGCCTGAAGTCATTTGCACTCATCGAGGAAGGACATGCGACATTTCCACACATTTTCAACATTTTCGAGTGATTTTCTCGATTGCACAAATACATAGGAAAAAAGTCATACACTAATAAACAAGTGTGAATGTGTTTCTGTTGTAAGATAAAAAATCTGTCATATTCCGTCTGTCCAGTTGTGTCTGTTGAGTCATTAAAAATGCATTGAAAAACAATTGTTAAGATTTTGTTATATCATTTCTGTTTATATGAGATTATTTCATTTATTACTTTCATTTTTTCATTTATAAATGGAATTATGCAATACACGAGCGTGTGATGTTTCCTTGAACTCTCTGTATGAATGCCACTATATGATGAGCAACGTGACGAACTTTTTAAGGACACAAATTTGTATAAAAAGTGTTGCTGCATAAATAACAGAAAAAACAGAAAAAGTAATATCATTACTATTCAGTAAGATTATATGCAAACGGTAGATGCTATTTTCTATAAAGAAATGATGATTCCAATCAATTACTAATTTTACTAACACAATTGAAAAGATGACATATGAAAACACATAGAATGAAATCTCAATCCTGGATCCCAAGAGGGCTAATCGTAGGCCATCGGAGTAATTTTAGTGGGTTGAAGCCTCATTTAGTATTTTGATTGCTTAATAAATAATGATATTCATACTAATGCAGGCAATTAAATTGCTGTCTTCATATAACTTCACAAGTTTTTAATGATCTCTAATAAAAAATAGTAAATATTTTAAAATAATAATTTTAATAACATCTAAGAATAATAAACTAAGTTTTTATAATAAATTTTTGAACATTTTACTAACAGAAAACTAACAGGAACAGAAATTAACAGAAAGTATAGCATAAAATAATACATATGGTATTGCTGAGGTTATGAGACTAGCAAAAGTTTATAAATAACTTCTGTTAATTAAAATTTCCCTTTGTTATGCGAGCCTATATATTCAACTAGATTATATTGGTACTCTCTCATGAAAACCATGATACTTGTTGTTTTGCGAATCTGTGTAACCATCAAATATGACATCAGCCTAGAGATTCAATGAAGAATCACTTTTGCCATCGTTGGCAACGAGTATCTAATTAAAAGGAATGATGAGCTAAACGAGCTTTTTCGCGACATTGACGATAGTTAGATAAACCTAGTCTGCTAGCTATTAAAACTATCTGCTCACATCTCTCTCCCTTGATTAGTGAAATAAAGTTTCCATATTGCTGTGGAAATCTTCTCCGTTGTTTACTAAGATTTGGTTTTAGTTTCAAGTCTCACACTGTGACTTTCGATACTTTCTACCTAACGCAAAAAAAAAAAATAATTAATAGCACAAAAATTAATGCCTTACGAATGGAAGAAGTGGTTCGACTAGAAACGTGGAAATGCGGTAGAGAACATCCGCATCTTCGGTGCAAGCACCAGGTGCCCAAAAATTTACCGATTTCACTGGCTTAATTATGTTGTGCGAATATAAGAAACTACAATGGCTAGATAAGTGTTTGAATTGGTACCCGCTGTAGATGTCTGCTTCTTTCGTAGAAGAACCATGTGACTAATGATATAAATGCAGTGGAACTAACGATTAGAGACAGCAAGTTACTCATCGGGCAGTCTAAAGGAGGCTACTGGTTGCAGCTAAAACTGACTAACTTACTAATTAAGTAAGCAAGTTACCTAATTCCGTGTTAATTGATCTTCAGAGGCACTAAAGGCAAGTAAAGAAATTATTTGTCAAAACCCGTCATTTAACAAAACTTATTACAAAAATAGTTAACAGTATTTTAAGGATCTTGGATCAAAATTAAATACCGACTATCTTAAACTGACTTTAGTTTTAACTGCATTGTATGCACCACTAGTACTTCATTACGACTACCACACTGGACACCTATGCCTCCGTCACTCCGTCAGCCACACTAATGCAATTTTGTATGTCAACGCATTTGCATGATGTGTGCACGCTTTTGTCATTTAATTATCATGAATGTTGCTATGTTCTTGCCTCTTTACAGTGTACAATTCGCCGCACAGTAAAACCCCTAAAGGCGGCAAAGTTCTAATTTCAAAAACCTTGCCACACTTACACCCCTCTCTGTCTCGTTTGCTATTATGCAATTATTTAAGTGTATGAATAGTGATTTTATGGCACACGCATTCATTGCATCTTTTTATTTAACTTTGCAACACTGCTATCATTTGCAGTGTACGTAGTTAAAGGCAAACAATTTCATTGAAATATTGTGAGTTTGCTAAAAGCGCATATACCCTGTATATGTGTATTGTATTAAGTCGGAGATGTGTTCACATAAATGTGTAAGGGATTTTAGTACGATTAAGTTTTTTTACAATTGATTGCACTGCTTCAGTTGCTTTGCTTTTTTGTCATTATTTCTTTTGTTGATTTTTTACTATTTTTGTATTTTGTTTTATTTTTTTAAAAATGTTTAAATTTAAAAAATTTGTAACGAACTTTGTTACATATGCGTCAATTTTGGCTTCTATTTTCAACATTTTTATTTATTTATATGCATTTTTGTTAAATTTTTTTTAAGTTTTTGTGATAACATAGTATTTTGTATTTTTTTGTAATATTTTTTTTTTTTTTTGTTATTTTATACAACAAATGTTATAGCAGATGACTCACTTCTTGTTACCCAAATTTTGCAGTTCTCTACTTCTAGATTTATTTTTTGGTATTTTTGTGAAATTTTTTATTCAATATTTTATGGGATTTATTGCATTTTACTCACGTTTATGGATGTCTGCATGCATTCGCATTTTATTGCCAAGCTTCAAGCTTTTCAACGCGAATTTATATATCATTTTCATACAATTTATACAATATACGGCTTTGTATATATCAAATATTTTACACATAACATAAAAGTTATATGCCATAAATTAAAGATTTCAAAACGTAAAAAGTGGGATGATCAATCAAAAGTTGATGCATACATTTACGACAGATAAATGGAAAAGAAAATTCATTTTCAGTTATAAAATCGAATTTAAAAATCATGAAAAATCATAATAACTACAATCATTTCATAAAGTAAGACAAAGTTAAATGGCATTTTGATAAACTTAAAGTGAATCGTAAAAAGTGTGAAGTAGTATGCCAAGTTTATCATCGTAAATTTTTATTTTAATTAAACACAAGTATATTAAGGCTTTAAGTACAAAACAAATGAAAATGTGATGGAATATGTATAAAAAAGGTTTTTTTGGTACACGAAATTATTTTATAATGAAGCAATTTTGCTGTAAGTACAAATAAATACAACAGGAGTCGGTTCTAATAGTATTAATAGTAATAAGAAGTAATGGATAATAATTATTGAGGATTAACACTAGTTTTTATAACAGTTTTCGTACAGTTTACTGCATTTAGTGAATTGAAATTTTACTTATGCTTTGATGTTGTTGAAAAGAAAAAATTTATATGTAATTTGTGAATACGAAAATATATATTAAATAACTTCTTAAAATGTCCCTTTTGCTTTTCTACACACATACACATTCACACAAGCAACCAGAGTGCCCAGTGTATCTAATTCAAATGTCCGAGATACGAGAACCATTGCAGCTCTTTGGTAAGAGCAGCCAGAGAACAGGTTAGACCTGACAACAGTATCCACCTTATGTTGATGTCAACAGAAAACTGGAACCTGATATTTACGAAAGAAATCATAGAAAACAAAAAGCAGTAGAAAGAGCTAGATTAGCAGAACTAGATGCAAGCAATCTCTAAATAACCACCCTCCGATGTAATACTTAAATGTGGTTCCCGAGTGATGTATGGATCGGGTTTAGTACGTAGGCACAAATCAAACCAAAGAGTAAAACTTGATTGCGAATCGTGCATACTGGTAGCACGGCTATCAGTATCTTTTGAAGATTCCACATACTTAACTCATCCTTTCTTAACTCAAATAGCTTAAAAATAAACAAAAAATAAAAAAGCAGAGGTGTCATATATATGAATTTTTATCTGCAGAATTCATCAAGCGCCATTAGAAATATTGTTTTCTACATTTAAACTGATTTAATGAAATAATTTTTTCGATCATAGATCATAGATTTCTTTGAAGCTTTTTAATTTGAGTTATATGGTATAGATAATGAACTCCTCTATCGTACAGCTAGATAGATAGATAGATAAAGGTTCTATCTTGTTTATATTTATATTTATTTCATCTATCGAAAAAAAAAATGGTGCATTTAAACTAATTTAACCAAATGATTTTTTCGATCATAGATCATAGATTGCTTTGAAACTTTTAAATTTGAGTTATATAGCTAATGAACTCCTCTATCGTACAGCTAGATAGATAGATAAAGGTTCTATCTTGTTTATATTTATATTTATTCCATCTAGCCAAAAATAAAAAAATTGTATTGTATGTTGTATGAACTAAAAAGAATCCTTATTCAGTATCTTTTCTTTTGCGTTTATCTTCTTTTATCCTTATAAGCTCAAAAACAAATTTATGTCCAAATTTTTTTTTATTACAATTCCATTTTCCATTATTTATTAGAAAACACTTAAACAAAGAACACCGATTCCAGATCACTAATTTATGAAAATTGGTAAATCCTTTAAATATAATCTATGATTCGTGCGCACTAAATAAAATAATTTATGATTGTTGTATTTTTTTTTTGTTCTTGTTCTTGTTTTTTGTTATCATTTCATGGTATCACTTAACTAAAATCTTTTCATACATATAAACATAATGTAAGTTCGTATTCATAGAATTTACTGCTGGCATAATATAATTATGATAATGTTTGTTAGACCGTAATTAACTAAAATTTATGACATTTTAATTTATTGCGAACTAATGCTTGGCTCCTACTAAAATTGCAGTAAAATGCTCTCTCTTCCTCTACTACAACGAACACTGACACTAACACAAACAACAACAACTGCGAATACGAATAAGTAACGCCAAAAGTATGCAAACGAAAATTTAATGCTACGTTGCATGCCGCAACATATAAAACCATAAATAGAAAAGCAAAAAAAAAATATATATACAAAAAAAAAGAAGAAAAAAAAACAAAAACAAAAAACGAAATTTAAGAATATGGTAGTTGTAAAAACAAAAAAAAGTTTTGCTAAAATATGCTGTTCATGTAAAAAGCAGACAAGCATAACAAAATGGCATACAATAAGCGAGCAACACCAATGAAAATAAAAACAACAACAACAGCGTCAACAACACCAACAAGAACAGTAAAGAGGCACAAGCAGCTCTGCACCATTACTTGACTTATGAGTATGATTTGTTGTGGTAATTTTTTTTCTTTTTTTTTTTTCAGTAGTATAAAAATAAGTTTCGATATTTTTTTTTGTTTATTTTTTTCGTGGATATTTTAATGCTACTCAGTGCTTCAAATGTAGTCGAATTTTCTCGTTTCTCGTTGCTGTTCTTTCAGGGGTCGGTTATGCTCGTTTAGAGGCGTCGCATTTATGATGACTCAGCATGACTCAATGCACGAGCAACATAAACACACTTGAATAAGTAGTAAAATAATTCGTTCTTTGTTGCTGTTTTGTAAGCAGTGGCGTTGTGACGTTGTGGCGTTGTGTGTAAACGATATGAAATATTTTGATGTAAAGAATAATTTTCTGGGTTGCCAATTTTGTAGCAGGAAATTTTATACGCACAAATACACAAAAAGAAATCCTTAAGATTTGGGATATTTTGGTGCAATACCAAAATAAAAGGGACAGACACGTATGATCAATGATTTGTGTGTTAAATATTGGCAACATTTGCAAGCTTGTGAAAAAATAAATATTTACTTAGTTTATTTTTTTTTTATTTTTGCGTCGTGCCAAAGTGTCAACAGAGACATTAAACAAACATTAACAAAAACAGAAGAAAAACATTTACTAGTATGAAACAAATAAAAAATTATTTTTAAAACGTAAAATTCTCTTTTATTAAAATATTGTTATAAATTTATGGCTATTAGTAAGCCAATAAAATAAGCAATAATAGTCTGTAGTCATTTATGAAAGAATAACTAAATACAAAATTATCTAACATATTAACTCCACAATAGATATTATTATGTTATGCTTTCTGACGACATTGATATACATAGTTCAGCGAATTAATATGCAGCTGCTTCTCTGGTTTGGTCATGCCGTAAAAATGGATGACGATGCTCCAACGAAATAGGTATTTTAAGCAGTAGCTAGAGGAAAAAGGTGTAGAGGTAGACCGCGTTTTCGGTGGAATGATTAATTTGAAGAAACACAAATCGCAATTGATATACAAGACTGGATAAGGCCCACACGCAGCAGAGGTGCCTTCAGAGCAGTGCTGCGTTATTTCGAAACCCAGTAATGGATTGATCTTGTCATTTAAGTAAGTAAGTAATTAATTATCATAGGAAGATAATTCTATAACAGGTTCAAAAATTGCTTTCATATAAATAACAAAAAAAAGATAATCATAATTTATGAAATAGAAATGCATAATTCTTTGAAAATCACACTTATTATATTGTCGAATAGAAAAAAACTCCGAAGCACTACACTTCAGTATCCAACTACAAATATAATTATCTTCATGTCATTTGTGTTGAAAAATTGGGATATGGTGAAGGTTTGTTGATAACAATCAACGATGGAACAAAATTCATAATGGACTATCAACGTCTTTAATTTTAAACTAAAACAATATACACTAAATCATAAATTTCAGCTATGTAAAATTATGATAAAACCCTTTTGCAAATAATGAAGCTATCTCATGCTGACAAAAGCTAAATAACGTTAAGAAAATGATATGCTATTGTACAACACATATTTATCATAAAAATATTCTGCATATATGTATAATATATACATTTGAACATACAATTATAAAGTGTGATGTAATAAAGAGTGCTCTCCATTTTCCAAACAAATTTTCCTAGAAAGAGTGCTAGCTAAGAGAATATTTCAAAAATTTTAAAAGCCATAACACAGAAACTCACTTTTAAATTTCGAATATATTTACGTTTGTGAACTCAAAAATCGGTTTAGGTATAACTCCTTTGAGCTTTGCCAAAGGTTTAAGGTTATTTTTAATTATCTAAGTGTCTTACGATACTATAACACAATGTGCCAATAGACCTAAGTGGATCCTTAAGATCGCCGGTATAACCTAGGGTAACTTAACACTATTTTAAAAATCTGTATATATTTAAGTTTATAATGTCATAGATTAAACACTTCAGCTTTAGATTAATTCAAGATTTACATTTTCTTTTTTTGTTTGAGGCATTTTCGTATTAATCTTTATCGAGGTTAATATGTTCAAATAAAAAATACATAAGTTATTTTCTTTGCAAATATCTTAATCTGAAATTAGAAACAATAATCATAATCCGAAAACATAATTTGTATGATACGTAGAAACAAGAATTATTAGTTCAAAATATTTCGAATGAATTCAACTACTTCCAATCCTTTCGATTAGTCGACAAACAAGTGATAATAGTTTCTACCAATATTTTTACAAATATTTTTTTTTCATCATCATCAAGCTGTTTTCTTCGTTAGTTAGAAACTGAAAATTATTCACATATTTCACTGAGCAAATATGGAAGTTTGCCTATAAACCTAACAACCTAACAGGAAAAACCCAATCATTTTTTGTTCCCGTTTTCAATTTCTTTTTTCATTTTGTGAAAAGTTAATTTAGTTTTTATTTTCATTTTCGCACAATTCCATTTCAACATATCGAACTCAATATAAAAACTGCACACTATGAGTGTACACTTTACAGTGTACAGTGTATATACTCGTATACTACATTGATAGAAGAGCTGCATACAAACATTTATGCGTATGTGTGAGCAATAATATTTAATCGTCATCATATCTGTTGCTAGTTTGGTAAACAAATCCACAACATTTGTTTAACAAATGCTGCATATAGCACTGACTACAGTATGAGTCGTACTAACTGCAGTATGAGTATTTAGAATCAGCAATGCCATTACCAACAGTACACACCAACTGACAACCATAAGAGCCGATGCCCGCCCACATTGAGTGCCCTTGCTATATGGTTCATCAAGCTTCTACACAGCCTCATACACTTCGCCACTTCTGTTAACTCAATTTGAATGTCATAAATTTATGTCGTAAGTTTTGCTTCAAGCCAACTTGGTGCAGGCAACCTAAAACAACAACAAAACAACAACAACAAAGAGTACAAAAAAATGACAGTAAGTGAAATTGAAAGAAGCAAAAACAAAAAACATCTACAACGACAACAACAACAACAACATCCAAATGAAACGAAACAAATTTGGGCGTTAACATCTTCTGATTCTTTGAAATTGAAAATTGCCATATCTCTTGGCAAAAATTTCCATCCTCGCACATGTGTGCGCTTCTAAGCTTTCATTTATGCTTGGCATGTGTGTGCATGTGTTTGTGCTTGTGTGCGCCACTGCTACTTGATATATCGTAAATGTACGTGCTCAGCTTAATTGCTTTATTGACTCGCTCAAGTACTCATAGATAAAATATGCTTAACTTTTGATTGGAAATATTTTTTTTTTCACTGAATATATTTTTTTTCTTTACAGTTAAGTTTTTCATCCTGTGAGTGATGACTATTTTTATATGCTTTCACTTTTATTGAGCATTTACATTTGTTCATATTTATTCAGAACGTTTAGCAATTTTAATTGATTTTAAGAAAAAAGAAAAAATAATAATGGCACGGACGACTGCGAAGTAGAAACGTCATTAAAAACGATTTAATTGGCTGCATAAAAGTTTTTGCTTTGGGTTTTGTGAAACAGGAAATTAATGTTATTTCACAACATGCTTAATTAATATAATTAAATTGCAATAAAAATGCTCTTTTAAATATTAAAGGTTAAAAAAAGTAAATGAAAAGTTTTTAAATTCGCTTCAACTCGTTTGGAATGGAAAATGCAAAAAGCATTTGCTAATGAAGCTACGAGGTTCAATTAATTTTTAATTACTTAATGTTTGCCTTTTTTGCAGTTTGAAGTTATTTGGTCTATTAATAAATTGGTTACCTGATATCTATTAGTTGCTGAATTTCATTATATTTATTGAACACAAAAAATAAATAAATGTTTAAATATAATAATTTTTTTTTTGTAGTATCAAAGAGTAGTAGCGAAAAAGTACTGAAAAAATGTAATCAAATTAAAACTATTTGAAACTATTTAAATTGTAACATTTTGAAGATAAATTATTAAAAACTTTTTAAATTGTAATATTGCAAAAGAAACCAACCCTATTATTTAGTTAAAGTAATTAGAATAAAAAATATGGAGTAGAAATGAACAGGGTTCTGGACCTTCAGTACTGCAAACATAGGAGATACTTTGGGGTAACAATTAAACTTAATGCCATGTTTATATTACGAACTTTGGTGGTGAAAGTCGACTTTGAGGTCGAAACCAGTAGCCAAAGCTAAGGGTCATTTGAAATAGATTTTTAGATCTTCGCTAAACATATGTTATGTCAATACTCTTTGTAAAAAGCTTTGTTTTAAACAGACTGAACATCTTTAATTTTGAGTTTTTATTTTGTTCACATTGTTGCAATCAGCTGTTGTGTTTTGTTAAAAATAAAAGACAAACATTGATTTCTCAGCTCTTCTATATAAGCTATAAGCTATATTTTTTTCATTCAGAGTCACAAAAATATACTCACAGAAAGTTAAAAACTTTCAACTTGGGCTTTACTCGCAAAAACTTTGCGTCTTAAGATTCAGTGCAACAAAATTCAAAAATTAGTTTGTTGTTGTTTGTTAGTTCGCTGAAAATATGTTGCAAAATTCCAATCATCCGTTAAAATCGTATGAGCATAAATAATAATAAATTGCAGTATATCAAAACAATAGGATGAAAAATGTCTACCATTGCCCTTCTATTATTCATTTTAATTTCTTTTATTTAAATTAAGTTATTTATAGTGTATTAAATTTTTATAATTCATATTGTACACACTACAACAAAAAACATATATAAAAAAAAAACATTTGACATATTTTAAAAGTGATGCCAATTTGTTTCAACCAGACTCAATGCTGTTTTTTTGCAACTCTGTAAGAAACAATACGATCATACCTAAAATCCATTATGCTGAACTTAATTCTTAATTACAATTCACTTTTTGAATTATTTATTTCATGAGAAATTTAAATTATTTTTTGTTATGAACACATTTCTAAAATTAAAATTTCAATAAACATATATTGAACTTGCCAAAATTTTATCGCTTGTAATGTATACTCAATAACTAACATTGTAAAATTTTGTAGGCAGATAAGAATTTACTCTAAACAAACAATGTGCAGTTTGTTTGGCACTTTTTCGGGCGTGTTTATGAATATTTTTGCACTAACGATTTTATAAGATTTATCATGTTTAACAACAAGTTTAAGCACATAATTTGCTCCATGGAGTTAAACCAGTTTAACATGTTTGTTTGGTAAACTATAACAATTTGTGTATGCTAAAATATGTTTAACATCTGTTTGAAAAGATTATAATTTTCTCATATTAAAATAGGTACAAAAAAGTTTGACTTTCATTGAAATTTAGCTACGTTTATTACCTTTTCTTGAATACAGTAACTGTTAAATTAAAAGGTAGTAACAATTTAAACGCTTCACGTTTGGGAATTAACTTTAGCAAAATTAGTTAAAGCTAAAGTTCATAATGTAAACATGTTATAATTTAATATATAATATTCAACACTTTAGAAAAAAGTGTCTTATTATTGATTTCCTAATATTAGACAAGAGTATGTAAGTGTCTGCTAATATGGGACTTTTTAAATCCTTCTTACCAATTTTTTTATGGCAACACAATGCCAATAGACCTAAGAAGATTATTTGGAACGCCATTTTAACCTAACCTAACCTAAATGTTGTCTAAATAACTTTACACAGATTTATGTAGAGAATATCCATATCTACTAAATAGTCTCTACAAATGCACTTTTTTGTTGCAATTTTTTATTTTGTTTTGCAGAAATCAGGCTGACTTTTATTCATACTGAGCTTAATGTCATAAATCAAGGTATATAAACACATCGGAATACTACTAAAATTAATAAAATCTTAAAAATAAGTAAAATGACTTTTAAAGGGCTTGATCTAAACGGACAACTGCGATTAACAAAATGGAGAATAACTTGTCTATAAGATAGCTATTGACGTTATTATTATCATTAAAGGTCAGAATGCATTGCTAGCTGAATATAACTATTGTGCGTAAAATCAGTATTATATATCCTTCATATCCGTATCTTGCAATTTAAGCACAAAAAACTATACTATCATAACGTAATAGTAAAGAACATCAGAAATAATTGTAAGATCAGACACACTTTCGAAACAGTACAGCGACATGTCATGGGTGCATTTCCTTTCAATAACCTGGAATTGGTTACTCTTACTAAGGCAACACAAGCTTTTCTAATAGCTCTTCTAATTCACTGGTCGTTAAGTTTGTATGATAAAGTGTAAATGCTTAAAGCTTTCTTAGGCAAAAACTGGTGATTCGGTGATTCGTATAAGATAAGCAGAAATTTAAACATACTATAATAAGTTTTAGAACGAAATCATAAATCTTCTGTAGCATAATTGGATTAATCAATTATAATTATTTTTTAATTTTTTTATATTAATACTATAGTATTAGTAAGTTAATAGTGTAAGTTAAGTTACTTGTACGGTATTTAATGTAAGAATTTTAATACAGTACTTAATATAAATGCATGTTTACACAGTTCAAAGTTTATGGACTGTATTCCGCGTTAATAATTAATAACAACAACGACAATAAATAACAATTAAGAAGTTATTGTCAAAATGTTTGTTTATATTTTTAAAAAATATTTGTATTTAAATAAATTAAATTATTAAATGAGGATGGTTAAATTAAATTAAATTAAAATTAGAAATAAATTTGTAAACTGAAATATTAAATAAGTTGTTAAAATCCTAATTCTATTGTAACAGCAATAATTAGTAAAATATTTTATTTAAATATTTATTTAATTTAGAAAATATGTTATAAATTTGTAATTTAAATTGATTTAATTCATCATTTCAATATTTCGGTGTACTGCAATAACAATTTTAAGTAAATTCCAACTAAAAACTTTTACAAATAAATAAATATAAAGGGAAGTAGTAAAATTTTAGTTGCAAAAACATTTTTTGATATTTGCATTTGTAATTTAATAAACACTTTATAAACTTCATTAAATACAAAATTCATAAATTTTAATTGCATTATTGTAACAAAATAATCAAATAACAAAAATAATAAATAATAGAACGTACTAGAAAATAGAGTTGCCATTGCTAATAAAAAATATCTGAGAACATATTTTTTTTTCTAAAAAATTACCAAATAAATTAAATTAATTCATTTA